>NC_138370.1:111532525-111640379 GCF_054177405.1 Leptonychotes weddellii | reverse complement strand
TTCCATTGGACATTCTTTCCTGCTTTGTCGAAGATTAATTGACCATAGAGTTGAGGGTCCATTTCTGGGCTCTCTATTCTGTTCCATTGATCTATGTGTCTATTTTTGTGCCAGTACCATACTGTCTTGATGATGACAGCTTTGTAATAGAACTTGAAGTCCGGAATTGTGATGCCCCCAGCTTTGCTTTTCTTTTTCAATATTCCTCTGACTATTTGGGGTCTTTTCTGGTTCCATACAAATTTTAGGATTATTTGTTCCATTTCTTTGGAAAAAGTTGATGCTATTTTGATAAGGATTGCATTAAATGTGTAGATTGCTCTAGGTAGCATTGACATCTTCACAATATTTGTTCTTCTAATCCATGAGCATGAAACGTTTTTCCATTTCTTTGTGTCTTCCTCAATTTCTTTCATGAGTAATTTATAGTTTTCTGAGTACAGATTCTTTGCCTCTTTGGTTAGATTTATTCCTAGGTATCTTATGGTTTTGGGTGCAGTTGTAAGTGGGATCAACTCCTTAATTTCTCTTTCTTCTGTCTTGTTGGTGTATAGAAATGCAACTGCTTCCTCTTGTCTGATTGCTGTGGTTAGGTCTTCGAGTACTATGTTAAATAATAGTGGTGATAATGGACATCTCTGTCTTGTTTCTGACCTTAGGGGAAAGAAACACTGTGTTTTTCATCATGGAGTAGGATGTTAGCTGTGGGTTTTTCATTTATGGCCTTTATTATGTTGAGGTATGTTCCCTCTAATCGTACTTTGTTGAGGATTTTTATCATGAATGAATGCTGTACTTTGTCCAAATGCTTTTACTGCATCTATTGAAATGATGATATGGTCTTATCCCTTCTTTTATTGATGTGGTGTATCGCATTGATTGATGTGCGAATATTGTACCATCCTTGCATCCCAGGGGTAAATGTCACTTGACTGTGTGAATAATTCTTTTAATGTATTATTGGATTTGGTTTGCTAATATTTTGTTGAGGATTTTTGCCTCTATGTTCATCAGAGATTTGGGCCCATAGTTCTCATTTTTTGTAGTGTCTTTATCTGATTTTGTTATCCAGGTAATGCTGTCTTCATAGAATAAATTAGGAAGTTTTCCTTCTTCTTTTTTTGAGATAGTTTGAGAAGAATAGATATTAATTCTTCTTTTTTTTTATTATGATGTTCAGTTAGCCAGCATATAATACACCATAAGTTTCTTCTTTAAATGTTTGGTAGAACTTACCTGAGCAGCTGTCTGGCCCTGGATTTTTGTTTGATGGAAATTTTTTCATTACTGATTCAATTTTATTGCTGGTAATCGATCTGTTTTAATTTTCTATTTTGTCCTGATTCAGTTTGGGGAGGTTATATGTTTATAAGAATTTATCCATTTCTTCTAGGTTGTCCAATTTGTTGGCATATAATTTTTCATAATATTCTCTTACAATGTTTTATATCTCTGTGGTGTCAGTCATTATTTTTTGCCTTTCATTTCTAATTTTATTTATTTGTGTCCTCTCTTTCTTGATTTTATTATATTTTTTAATGAGTCTGACTGAAGGTTTCTTGATTTTGTTAATCTTTTCCAAAAACTAGCTCCTGGTTTTTTGATCTGTTCTATTTTGTTTTTTTTTTAATTTCCATTTTTATTTTTTTTTTCCTGCTCTAATCTTTTATGACTTCCTTCCTTCTACTGTTTTTGGGTTTTGTTTGCTGTTATTTCTCTAGTTCATTTAGATGTAAAATTAGGTTGTTTATTTGGAATTTTTCTTGTTTCTTAAGGTAGGCCTGTATTGCAATAAACTTCCCTTTTAGAACAGCTTTTGCTGTATCCCAAAGATTTTGGACTGTAGTGTTTTCATTTTCATCTTTCTCCAAGTATTTTTTTAATTTCTTCTTTGATTTCTTGGTTGACCTATTCATTGTTTAGTAGCATGTTATTTAACCTACATGTATTTGTGTACTTTTCAGTTTTTTTCTTGTGGTTGATTTCTAGTTTCATTGTGTTGTGGTCAGAAAAGATGCATGGTATGACTTCAATCTTTTTGAATTTGTTCAGATTTGTTTTGTGGCCTAATAGGTAATCTGTTCTGGAGAATGTTCCACGTGCACTTGAAAGGAATGCATCTTAAAGTGGAATGTTCTCAATATATCTGTTAGATTCATTGGCCCAAAGTGTCATTCAAAGTCACTGTTCCCTTGTCAATTTTCTATTTGGATGATCTGTCCTTTGGTCTAAGTGGGGTTTTAAAGTCCCTTACTAATATTGTATTACTATCGGTTATTTCCTTTATGTTTGTTATTACTTGCTTTGTGTATTTGGGTGTTCCCATGTTGGGCACATAAATATTTACAATCATTATCTTCTTGTTGGGTTGTACTGTTTATGATTATATAGTGTCCTAATTTGTTTCTTGTTATAGCCTTTGTTTTAAATTCTGTTTTGTCCAATATAAGTATTGCTACTCTGGCTTTCTTTTGACTACTGTTTGCATGATGAATGTTTTCCCCTCCCTTCACTTTCCGCCTGCATGTGTCTTATGTCTGAAATGAGTCTCTTGTAGGTAGCGTATAGATATATAAATGGGTCTTGTTTTTTTGTTTTTTGGGGTTTTTTTGTTTTTGTTTTTTCAATCGATACTGTCACCCTGTGTCTTTTGATTTGAGTGTTTATTCCATTTACATTCAAAGAAATTATTGATATGCGTGTATTTATTGCCACTTTTTTACTTGTTTTATGGTTGTCTTGTAGTTCCTCTCTTTCCTTTCTTCTCTTGGTCTCTTCTATCATTATTAGTTGGCTTTCTTTAGCATAATATTCGATTAAGTAAGTTTATTTTTTGCATATCTATTATTGTTTTTGATTTGTGGTTACCATTTGGTTTATATATAACATCTTCTTCATATAGCAGTCTATATTAAGTTGATGGTTGCTCAATTTTGAACCCATTCGTTACCCCTCTCCCCTCCACTTTTCAGATATTTGGCATCAAATTTTACATCTGTTTATTTTGTGTTTCTTTTGACTGATTTTTGCAGATAAACTTATTTATTTATTCATTCATTCATTCATTCATTTTGCCTTTGTGCTTCCTGTTTTTCTTACTGTTACTTATGGTTTTTGTTTTCCATTCACAGAACCCCCCCTTAACTTTCTTGAAGGGCTGGTTTAATTAATGGTCATGAATTCTTTTAATTTCTGTTTGTCTGGGAAACTCTCTCCTTTTATGAATTATACCCTTGCTGGATAGAGTATTCTTAGCTGTAGATTTTTCCCTTTCAGCACTTTGAATATATTGTGCCACTCTCCTCTGGCCTGCAAACTTTCTGTGAAAAACCAGCTGATAGCCTTATGGGGTTTCCTATGTATGTAACGGTCTTCTTCTTCTTCTTTTTTTTTTTTTTTTTTTAAGATTTTATTTATTTATTTATTTGACACAGAGAGAGAGAGAGCACAAGCAGGGGAGTGGCAGGCAGAGGCAGAGGGAGAAGCAGGCTCCCCGCAGAGCAGGGCGAGCCCGATGTGGGACTCGATCCCAGGACCCTGGGATCATGACCTGAGCCGAAGGCAGTCACTTAACCAACTGAGCCACCCAGGCGCCCTGTAACGGTCTTCTTTTCTGTTGTAATCTATAAAATTCTTTCTTTATCACTATTTTTTGCCATTTTAATTTATTTTATGTTTTGATGTGGACCGCCTTGGGTTGAATTTATTGGGAGATCTCTGTGCTTCCTGAATCTGGATCTCTGTTTCTGTCTCCAGATTTGATAAGTTTTCAGCTATTATTTAAGTACATTTTCTCCTCCCCTTTCTCTCTTCTCCTTCTGGGATCCCTATAATGCAAATGCATTCTGCTTGATGGTGTTACTGAGTTCTAAGTCTGTTCTCATTGTGCAGTATTTGTTTGTCATCTGTTTAGCCTGATTGCTTCCCATCACTGTATTCCCCTACTGTATCCTACATTACTATATCCTGTCAGTGATACATTTCCCGTTGCCTACTATGTATTCCATTTATTGTATTTGTAATTTCATTCATTGACTTCTTCATTTCCAATATGTAATTTTTTAATCTCTTTGTTAAGGATCTCACTGCTGTCCTCCACTCCTTTCTCAGGTCCAGTGAGTATCTTTATGATCATTGCTTTAATTTCTCTATCAGGCATATTACTTATTTCTGTTTTGCTCAGATCTCCTGCTGTGATTTTGGCCTGTTATTTCATTTGGAACATATTCCTCTGTCTCCTCATTTTGTGTATCTGTCTATGTCTGTTTCTGTTTGTTGGGAAAGTCAGCTATGTCTTATGCTCTTGAAAGTAGTGGCTTTATGAAGAAGAGGTCCTGTAGTGCCCTACAGTGCAGTTTTTCTGGTCACCAGAACCTGGCACTTCAGGGGAGTGTCCATTGTGTTGCTTGCATCATGCTGTTGTGCCTGATTTGCTTTTCCTTTCAGTCCAGTCTTCTGCCCTGACTCTCTGCCTGTTGTGGGCTGTGTTTGTTCTCTGTGGTGTTTGTGGGAACCTGGCAGGCCAGGTGTCAGGGGACATGTCTGCAGGGGAACTTGGGGTGGGGCAGTGATGTTAGCAAAACTTACGCTGAGCCATTATTCCTAGGCCGGATCTCCCTCAAAGCTCCCTGGCTGGGTACAGCTCAAGATGGTAGCTGGGCACAGCACATGGTGTGACTGATGGTGCCTAGTGTCTGTGCATGTGGTGGCTGGACATGGTGCACAGATGTGACATTAAAATTTTCCCTGAGCCCAGATCTGAGGCCAGCAGGCTTGGAAAGGGTGAGTCCTCAAGAGAATTCCTGAGCAAGGAGCTCTCCTAGCAGGTTAGGTATCAAGTGCCTGCACAGTACTTTTCCCACACGTGGCCTTGTGTTTATGCTGGAGGGCAGAGGAGCAAAATGGCACCTGCCAGCTCCTTTGTTCCCAGGGAAGTCCCCCAACAGGCTCAGAAATTCGTATAAATAGATCTCCCTCCTGTTTACCTCAGACATTGTGCAAACTGCCATAGAAATGTAGCCTCACCATGGGCTGCTGTCTCTTTAAGGGTGGGAACCTAGCTATCAGTCACTTTTCCCATTTGCCTAGTGCTGAGTCAGTTGACTTAAAGCTTTAGGCTCCAAGTTCCTCTGCTTATACAAACACAGAATTCAGCCCCTCTGGTTTTCAAAGCCACACATTATGGAGATTTGTCTTCTCAGTGTGGTCTCCCTTGTGCAAGGGACTGTTTTTCTCCCTTCTTTGAGCCCTTAGCTCTTTTCCTCCTGCAAGCAGCTCCCAACCGGATTTCTGCACTTCCTAACCTCTCAGATGTAGCTTCTTCTCTACATTTAGTTGTGGAGTTTGTTCTGCCAGTCTTGGGATCACTCTCAGGTTTATTTACACGATGTAAGTGATATCCAGTTGTAAACATGGGACAGAAATAGGTTAAGGTCCTCCTACTCTGCCATCTTCCCAAGCCCAGCACAGTACCTTCAGAAATACCTTTATTACCCTGGTCAGGAATCTAACCTGTCCTTTAGTCTGGAGGGAGACATTCACTTTGTTATTCTGGAATGCCTCTGGGTAGGAGAAGAGATTCTAGCTTTGTTACCCAGGAACGTATGCAAATTTGTTTCCAACCCTGAAGTACCTTTGCAAATATTCTTGACCAAAGTTGTCAGTGCTCTTTGTTCAGAAGTTATGCAGGGTGGCAGACTCAGGGAATTATCTACTAAAATATACATGTATCAGTCAGAGTTCTGTCAGAAAAATAGAAAGCACTCTAAGTATTTTGAGTAAGAAAGGATTTAGTATAAGAAATAAGAGGCTTATGCCATGATCGGAAGTGTGAGGACAGCAAATGTTAGAGAGGCCCCAGATTCACTATCAGGATATCTGAAAGTGCAGGCAGAGCAGGTGAGCTGATGCTGCAGAGAGATCTGTGCTGCCTATAGTATAGAAGTGTTTAATTCTCAGGAGGATGCCTGAAAGTTATTGGCAAAACTCCCAAGTCTTCAGCCTGCTGCTGCCAATGCCCTTGTGTCTGTCCTCAGCAGCGCCCGCGAATAATGACTTACCTTACTCTTTCACATCCCAAATTTCATTCAAGTGATTTTCATTGGCACAACCTTCCTGCACTCTGGGAATTGGGGAAGGGTAGCTCTTAGGCTCTTCCTCTGTATTGTACAACCTTCCTGCACTCTGGGAATTGGGGAAGGGTAGCTCTTAGGCTCTTCCTCTGTATTGTACAAGGGAGTCTAGATGAAGGAAGGTGATGCTGAATTGACAGGAAATAATCTTTATTTCTTTATTATTTTATTCTTTATTCTTTATTATTATTCTTTATTATTCTTTTAAGTCTTTATTAATGTAAATTCGAATCATTTTTCTGTTATAAACAATACTTTAGTAAGTAACTTTGTACATCTCCCTTTTGGCACATGTAAAAGGATCTCCACTGGATTGATTCCTAGAAATGGAATGGCTCACAGTGTGTGCCTATCTTACATTTTGATAGATGGTACCAAATTACTCTCCAAAAGCAATTGCTTTCCAGGGAGTAACCACAGGAGAATGGAGGACAGAAAAGCCTGTTTGTGGATGATTTGGGAGCAGAAGCTAGTACCCAGGTCTCTCCTTCCTGGGCATTGATTCAGTGCCTTTGGGTGGTGACTGAGGCAATGAGAGGGAAGTACCGTGGCCCTCTGACACTTTATTAAAAACCTAATATCTAACATCAATCCCTTAACTATTGAGAAGGAAAAAAGAAAGAAATGATTGAGTGTCTTCTCTGATAAGCATTATGCTAGCAGCTTTCACATGGCTTTTCAATTTAATTGTCATTGTAATTCTGTGAACAAGTATATTATTCTCATCATCCTCCCTGATGAGCTATTGAGGCTTAGCAGCCAAATAACTTGTTGAAAATCACACATTTAAAAATGTGTGGTAAGGATGAGATTCAAAAACAGCTGTGAAAGATTACAAATCCTATGTGATTTTTTGTTTTGGTTTGTTTTGGTTTGTTTCTGTATGCCCCAGACATTTTCCTTCCTGATAAACATCCTTGAACCTTTTATATTTTTTCCTGCTGTTTTACTCTCTTCAAGGCTGCCCGTGTGTATTGGAAAGAACTCAGACTCTGGGTTCAGTGCAAATTCTTGAATTTAAATTAAACTTTGAGTCCCGTCTCCACCATTTACTATCTGTTAGATTTTTGAGCAATTCAGTTGAGCTCTCTGCATTTTAGTTCCAACATCTGTAAAACGGATCTAATCATACAAAGCTGGCAGCAGGGTGGTTGTGAGAATTAGAGATAGCATAAGCAGGGTGCTTAGGAGCATTAATTGTGTGTGCCTGTGATCCTGGGGCGAGAGGGTGAAGAATATAGAGTTCGGGACCAGCACATGTTAGATACTGTGCAGCCAGAGGCAAAAGTGTGCATGCTGCTGTAAACCATGCGACGGTGGTGCCAGCATAGACTACTGCAGGTGATAATTCTAACTCTTCAAAGCTGTGTATTAAGTCCAGTATATCTATCTCTTCACAAACCAACACAAGCTGAGAAGAAAAATGGAAAAATGTTTGAAAATGAAAAAATATAGACTAGAATAGAATGTGCATACAAGGCTATAATTTCTGTCTAAAATATACTTAATTTACTTCCTTTTTTTTTTTCCTTTTATAATAAGGAAAGTTGGCTGGTAGCACTTTATTATGTCTTTTTCTGTCTTGCCCTAATACAGATCAGATAGGAAATCAGGAGCACCTTGAAAATCTCGGGGATGTGCTAGTGCCATTGGTATTAGAATAAAATGTGTATCCTTTGCTTGCTGAAAATGTAAGTGCACTTTTAGAATTTTCTAAACTCGTTAGTACCAGTGTGTTGAAACTGGCCAAAAATTTTGATGCAAGCTTTGTGGGTTTCTTTTTTTTTCCAAAATATTGAGATAAGAAAAATATTTAACTTGGTTACTACAATTTATCTTAGCAATACATTTCTAATTTCAACTGAAAACAACTATAATTAACATATTATGCTAAATTTAATGATTAAATTACATTGATACATTTTTCTTTTGATAATTTTCTGGATCCTAAGGAGCCTTATAAAAGGGTACTATATTTTTTAGCTTATAATATGTAGATAATTTGCTCAGAATTTCTTTTTGCTTAGAAATTTGTTTCTAAAAGAAAGTAAGTGTAATTTCTGGATGACTATATAATTCTTTAAACATTTTTAAATATAGAAGAAATAAATGTATATTCTTAGAGTCTATTATCAATAAGTTATGCCTTTATCTCTGCTTTGCTAGAAGTAATATTTTATCAGTTATTATACTTGCATTGACTAGTTTGTATCTCACTTTTTCACTGTATGATTATGAACAAACTATTTTTCTAATATGTCTATAAATAACTTTTTATTATTTTTATTCTTAAAACTATACATCATTTCATAGAAAATCAATGGCATGGATATGCAGCAAAGGTGGATAAAAAAACCTAATTTAATGGTTCATTTCCTGAAATTATTATGTCTCCCAGAGGTAATAATGTTCAGTGGTGTATGTACTGTCCTACTCTAAAATAACATTGGGGCATCTCAAGCAACGAGGGTTAATGTGACACTCAGAGAGATAAATCGGGTCATAATGTATAAATGTTAGCACTGGCATTCAGATTCAGGCTGAGTTTTTGCATTTATACACAGCAAATAGTCATCCTTCAGATAAATACTGTTACAGATGAAATTTGGCCTGAAGATATTTTCATGACTTTTCTGTTTATATTTTGTTGGTGAAATGAAGGACTCCAGTAAATCATAATAACCAATGTTAATGGAAGGGTACAGAGTAGAATTAATTCCAATCTTGTAAGGACGGAAGATGTTAAATATAGTTTTAGTTATGCACTTAGTTATGGGTGCCTCTGATGTTCTCAAAGATACTGCTCTTTAGCCAAAAGGTTAGACTATTTTACACTAGTTATTGACTCGGTATCTAAAAATCAATGTGAAAATAGCTGGCTGTTTTGGACATTCATGTGTATTTTGGTATGTACCTAATATGTAATATATTAAATCTTAGTGATAAGGTTTGGTCACTCTTAAACATGATAAATATCACAAACTCTAAGGAAAGAGGATGCCTTAATTTGTTAGGGCTGCTTTAACAAAGTTCCACAAAGTGGGTTGTTTAAATAAGATTTTATTATCTCGGGCACCTGAGTGGCTCAGTTGGTTAAGCGACTGCCTTCAGCTCAGGTCATGATCCTGGAGTCCTGGAATCGAGTCCCACATCGGGCTCCCTGCTCAGCGGGGAGTCTGCTTCTCCCTCTCACCCTCCTCCCTCTTACCCTCCTCCCTCTTACCCTCCTCCCTCTCATGCTCTCTGTCTCTCATTCTCTCTCTCAAATAAATAAAATCTTTAAAAAAAAAAGATTTTATTATCTCACAGTTCTGGATGCTAAAAGTCTGAAGTTAAGGTGTCAACAGGGTTGGTTCCTTCTGAGGGCTATGAGGAAAAGTCTGTCCATGCTACTACCCTGGCTTCTGGTGGTTTGCAGGAAATCTTTGGCCTTCCTTGGCTTGTAGAAGCTTCAGCCTGATCTCTGTCTTCATCTTCACATGGCATTCTCCTTGTGTGCTGTTTGCGTCCAAATTTTCCCTTTTTATAAAAATAGTAGTTATATTGAAGTGGGGACCCACCCTACTCCATTATGACTTCATCTTAACATCTGTAAAACCCCAATTCTGAATAAGGTCATATTCTGAGGTTCTGGGGTTTAATACTTCAATATAAATTTTGAGGAGGAATAATTCAACATAATTAAGTTTATATTAAGTACCAGTAATTACCTCCTTCTTAAAGATGGATCTTGAAATTCAACTTGATCTCTTCCTCCTTCTGAATTAAATGTCAGTTCAAAACATGACAGAATTTGAAAGAAAAACTGCACTTAAAACCTTCAAATTTCAAGGCAGAAAATAACGCTTAAGCACTCTGAAGTCAAGGTGGAGTCCATATCCAGTGTTCACCCCAAAGCTATTTTTAGTAATGTTGACTCCCCACTTTTCTTAAGTACTTTTAAAGCTATTATACATGTTTATTTTTCACAGTACTTTCTTCAAATTGACGTTATTTAGGGATCTTGGTAAACAAAAATAAATAAGGGTAGGATTAGATAAAGCAAAGAAGGGCCTACACCAGTGGAATTTCTTGCCAGTCTGAATGGCCATTTATTAATCCAGACTTGAAATTTTAATTGATAAATTCACTGAAAAGCTCTGATAATCTTTTGCTATAGTATTCATATCTCATTATATGCAGTTCACTGACAAATTGTCAATGATTCTTTCTCCGGACCCTTTTTAGTGACCTATCAGCTCCCCTGCACATCTGAAGATTTTCAATATGAATGAAATAAGCCTACTTCAAAAGTCTGAAGTGGAAAAAGGCCTAATTTCTCCTTTTCTTTGTTGATATTCAACAAAGAATATAATTGGGTTCAACCTGATTGGATTTCCAAACAGAATTATTAAGATACCACACGTACATCTGTCTTTTAATTGTAAATATATTATTGTAATTGCAATTGTAAATATATTATTCACTTGATCCCTAAATTTAAAGTCATGAACTATTGACCAAATCTGAAGGTTTGCATTTTTTTGACAAAGAATGTTCCAGCATAATTTCATTTTTTGTTACTTATTTCTTCTATTTTTATAATTCATAATAGTATCATATTCCTTACAACTGAAATTTAAAATGTTGCTGTGCTTGTCATGACTTTTCCTTTTGACACATAATCCCAATTAACTAATACATACGACAAAAAAAAAAAAAATCTCTCTTTGTGTTCCCCTGCAAGAAGAAAAGACTGTGTTTCTTTTGTACTTTTCAAGTCTCAGATACATTTAATGTCAAAGAATAAAGCAAGTGTTTAGGTGTTTTATAGTCATTTCATAAAGTAAAAATATGAGGATTAAAGTTAAGCTTTTACCATAGATTCTATAATTGTACCATTAAGGACACGGATAAAGTATTTTGTAAAAAAAAAAGTGCCTTAAGGTTTTATTTTTCTTCATTTTAAAAGAGCAAATAAATCTGAGTGAGACATAATTTGGTAAAATAAAACTGAGATTTGTTTATACAGTTATGCTCTAAATTGCTCTCCTGGGTCTTACGTGCTTTAAATATTGAGGCCATGATTACTTACTGAACTGTTCCAGGTAAAAGCTTTTAGTTTTTATTACTCATTTTTCTGTGAAATAGCTATGTTTTGTAAATACAAGGAGTCCAAAAGTATTAAGATCTTCCTTAGGTATGTAGAAGTACATATAGATCATTAAATGAGATATTTATTAAAGGTACATGGTACAGGGTCTAGCACATAGTAGGAATTAAAGAATGGTGGTTGTTACTATATCCATTTTATTTACAAAATATTTTGCACCCATTGATAATTTGATTGTTTTTAACTTCAGGAAAGTTCTTTACGTTTTAATTAGTAATACCAACATAACAGTTTCCAAAAGTATATGGTACCTCAAAAATAAAGTATATATTTGTATGTTATTTCCAGTGACCCTTGAACAATGTGGGGATTAAGAAAACCAACTTGCACACCCTGCATAGTCAAAAATCTGAGTTTAACTTGACTCCCCAAAAACTTAACTACTAATAGCCTACTGTTGGATGGAAGCCTTACCAATAGTAAAAATAGCAATTAACATATATTTTATATGTTATATGTATTATGTACTGTATTCTTACAATAAAATAAGCTAGAGAAAAGAAAATGTTAAGAAAATGGTAAGGGAGAAAATGCATTTGCAGTACTGCAACTGTATTTATTGAAAAAAATCCATGTGTAAGTGGACCCCTGAGTTCAATTCCATGTTGTTCAAGAGTCAGCTGTATTTGCAAGTATATATGTATAGTATACACATATATAGAGAGAGACTGTATATAAATATATATGAAACTGAAATTGATTTGAAAAGTTTTGGGGACATTTTTCCTGTAAATGGAGACTACTTGAAATATTGCAAGTGTATCTGAGGAATGAAATTTTTAGTTTTATTTAATTTTAATTAATTTAAACTTAAATAGCTACCTGTGTTTAGTGACAGTGTTATTGGACAGCACAGATTTAAAGTCTTTATCTTTTTTCTATATATTTCCACCAACATTCTAATCATTGGACTATATGTACTTCCACTGTATTATCTATGTCATGTACTTATTCACAAAAACACATTTCTAAGAATGTTTACAGTACTAGAAAAAAAATAGTCATAACCATGGCGGTTGAACTTAAAATTTGGAATCAGTTATATCTTAAACATTAGATTACAACTTGAGGCAAATTGTAGTTCTTTTATATGTCAATTTTATGAGACAAAATAATAATTTTACATATATATGTAATACATTATATGTGTATATGTATATGTAATTGTATTACTATAAAGATGAATATTTACTCAGAAAGCCGTATTTGTTGTGATAATTTTCACACATTTAATAGTGAAACCTAGGACAATTACTTCAAACTAGACTCAGGCACTCAACAAATACTTAAATGAATAAATAGGCACAGGTAGAGAAAACATTGAAAATGTTTTATTGGTTATATTAACTTTTTTTCTAAGACAATAGAGAACATGTAATGAAACTTCATTTTCAATCCAGGCAGGTGTTATTATAGATGGCGGTATGTTACACAAATACTAAACTCCTAAACTCTATGACCCCTTGCTCACAAGTGTGGTAAAACTTTTTTTTTTTTTTTTTAAGTAGTCACCACATCCAGTGTGGAGCCCAACACAGGGCTTGAACTCAATACCCTGAGATCAAGACCTGAGCTGAGATCAAGTGTTGGTCGCTTAACTGAGCCACCCAGGAGCCCCAAGACTTTTTGAATTTATTGGCAGAAAGACATGTCTTTATTCTGGGGGAAAAAAAAAAAAAAAGCTTTTATTTTTTGTGGACAATCAAAAAGCTTCATTATTTACTATTACTAATATGGAGAATCACATTTACATGGCATACATTTTATTTCCAAACATTTAGATCAAGGATCACAGTTTCTGTGGGTAAGGAGTTTGGAACAGGGATTAGCTGGGTCCTCTGTTCAGGGACTCATAAGGCTGCAGTCATGATGCTGGTCAGCTTGGGTCTCATCTGAGGCTGCTCTTCCAAGCTCAGGTGGTAGTTAGCAGGATTGATTTCCCAGTATCTGAAAAATTTGTGGTGACTTGGACTTCAAAGGCTGCAAGGGCCCATGTCTCTGATGCTTTTAAGGGCTTCATTTAAAGGCTCCTCTGATTGGGATAAAGTTTTTTTTGTAATCACTTGAGAGACATCTCATTATCGAACTGATCACATGATATTCCATCATATTCACAGGCTCCACTCAAAAAAGGGAAGAGAACATACAGAGCATGTACACAGCAGATGGAAGCTTAGAGGCCATCTTAGAGTTCTACCTAGTATGATAACAAATAAATATGTTATCAATAAAATATACATTAATAGTCAATATTAATAAAAATGAGATACATATATAATTAAAACCTACACAAACTCCTAATATGCATAGTGTTATGATATAAAAAAATGTGTTCTCACCATATAGCCTTTCCAATTTCCTTTTCTCTTTATTTTATTTTACTTGATCCCTGATTTTTCTACTTCTGTAGATGGGTTTTTAATACAGGCCTTCTCTACTGTCTATTCTTTAGAAACATCTATCTATTTTATTATAAAGCAGTTTATCTTTTCACTCAATTTTAAAAGTAATATTCACACTTATAAATCTTCCAAATAACAAAAAAAGAAAACATAACTACAGTGTATGAAATAATTCTCACATGCCTATGAAGCTAATAAGAAAATCTGTTACTTTTTCTATGTCACTAATAATCTTCATCATTAATTAATTGAAAGTATAGAATTTTAACAGACCAAATTTCATTAATATGAGGTTCATTAATATAACTCAGAGATGCTTCTAAGCATCTTTAATGACTTAACAGTTTTCATAACAATCACTTGTAAGTGTGGGAAAGAAGAAAATAAAACTTGAGTATACTGGTTAGTAGTCAATTTCTTAGGAATTTTATAAAACTAAAACATTTGAGGAATTCTTTTTTTAATAACATGACTAATTACTTTTAACTCCCTTTGTAACTTTATTTTGAAAAAATATATATACTTAGGGGTCCCTGCTTGGCTTAGTCAGTAAAGCATCCCACTCTTGGTTTCGGCTCAGGTCATGATCTCATGCGTCCTGAGATTGAGCCCCACATGGCGCTCTGTGCTCAGTGGGGAGTCTGCTTGAAGATTCTCTCCCTCTGCCCCTCCCCCCACATGCACACACACTCTTTCTCTAAAATAAATAAATAAATCTTTTAAAAATATTTTAATAAAAAGAAAAAGTATAGAAGAATTGAAAAAAAGAGTACTTGTGTTCTCACATATCCTTCACCCAGGTTGCCTTAATGTTAACATCTTACATACAATAGTAAAATGACCAAAATTAATACATTAATATTGACATAATATATGAATTATACCACAGACCTTGCTTAGATTACTTCTGCTTTTTCCTTTTTCTGTTATATGATCCAAGCCAGGATCCCACATCACATTTAGTTTTGCTGTTCTTCTTAGTCTTCTCCATTCTGTGCCAATTTCTCAGTCTTTCCTTGCCTTCATACTCTTAAGGAGAACTGGCCAGGTATTTTGTAGATCATCCCTTAATTTGAAGTTGTCTGATATTTTTTTTCATTAAATTGAAGTTATTAATTTTTGGCAAAAGCGCAAAATTAATATAGTCTAATATAAAGTATGATATTGATATTCTGTAACTGATCTTAATCTTGATCATTTGGTTAAGATGTTGCCTATCAGGTTTCTTCTCCATTATAAAGTCACGGTTGTGCTCTTTTTAAATATTATATATCCTGGGTGAGAAATTTTAAGCTATGTACATACCCATTTCTCTTCAAATTTCCCTCCACTGTTTTAGCATCTGTGGGTGGATCTTGCCTCCCACAATTATTTTTATAGTGTTTTGTTGGTGATTTTCTATTTTCCTCATTGAAAATTGGGGAAATTGGAATTTAAGGGAGCCTTGTCCCTTTCCCCCTGTTTATATATTTACTCAATTATTTCCTATTAGTATGGTTTCGTATTTATTGTATTTTGTAGCTATAATCCAATATTTTGTTGTTTATTTTGTTGTTCAAATTATTTCAGCTTTGGCCATTGGGAGCTTTTTTAGGTTAGCTTTTGTTACCTTTTGACACACCATCATCCATTTTTGAGCATTCCTTTACTTTCTGGCACTACAAAATTCTTCAGGCTCATCCTGTATTTCCCCTGTCCCATTCTAGAATCAACCACTTTTCCAAAGAGCCGTCTCTTCAGTATGAAAATGGTATCAGAAACCAAGATCTGGGCACTAGATGTGTTTGTTGTTCTTTGTTTATCGTTACTTCTAGGTGTTCTTATTAGACAGAGCTAGACTACATGTGATAGAAACTCATTTAAGCTCCTCATTTAGAGAGAAATAACAGTTTAGTCCCTAGCTACCCAAAGTGTGGGCTATGTGATCAGCAGCATTTTTATATCACCTGAGGGTTTGTTAGAAATCCAGACAGCCCATGACACATTCTTATGCATCAGAATCTCCATTTTGAAAGGTTGAGAAGCACTAATCTAGACAGCATTATTTCTCTTATTCTCCTCAGTTAAAAATCATTTGAGATACTTGTTAAAAATTCAGCTTACCAGGTCCCTACCCAGAAGACTCTGCTTTAGTAGGTTTTGATATTCATGTTTTTAACTAATACTTCAGGTTATTCTTGCTGGAAAGCAAGTTTAGGAAGCACTTATCTATAGGTTTATCAGTTAGATGAAATAATAGGGGTGTCCTTAATATTTGAAATGGTGTTAACCTTGACATAAGTCTTTTAATACCTTACATTTAGAAAGTGCTTCATATATTTAAAAGTATTTTTGCATCAGTTATGTTTGAAAATTATCTTTCACCAATAACCATCATCACTCTAGGCCTTTCTTCTTATTACCTCCAGAGTTATCTTCCTGAAAGAAAGATGAAACCACTAACTTCTAAAATTTAAAGTGTTTTATTAGCTCTAAAACCAAACAAATTTTGTCTGGACATATTCATTCCAATCTTAACTTTCTAACCTTATCTCTCTATACACATACCCTCATCCCATGATTTTGTTCATTTTGTTCTGTCTTATATGGGATTCTTGCCCCACTTTACCCCATTTGTTTTGATAATACTAGCATCCAGTACCTCCCTCAAATGCTGCTGCTTCCAAGACAGAATCCTGGGTTCCTGTAGTTATCTACAATAACTGCATCTTGGATGTGTACTGTACTTGGCCATAATAGAAGTGTGATCAATTTTTCTTATTCTTCCATATATTTATACATAGATATGTGTTCCAACTACCTCCCTTGCTAGTTTAATGAGCATATTGAGGATAGAAATTAGGGCTGTAATGGGACCATGAATCTTTCTCTAGGCACTAATAAGAGTTAAATTGTTTCATTTTTCTCTTTACTGTAACTGATACTGATTGGTTTATATATTTCCTTTATAAGTGAATTAAGATGATTTTGACATGCTGTTAAAAAGAATTATATGCCAGTGATATTTAAATACTAATATGAAATTTTCCAATCTGTCATAAGATGGCTATACCAGTGCTTCTTTGTCAAAAAAAAAAGGGCAGGGGGACACACCAAAATAGAGCAGTTCTGTATCCTTTTCCTTCTGACAGAAAAAGGAGAACATGTTCTGGAAAAATAAATAAAATATTCTGTTTAAAGACAAACCTCAAATTGCAATGGGGACACTTGACACAACTACTTTCTAACTGTTACACTTTATATCAATATATGGTATCTGATGCCTTACAACATTCATGTATCACCCAATTAGGATACGTATTAAATATCAGATCTGTACACACCCACCCCCCCCCACACACACAGATATATACCTAGGTAGCTAGTTATCTAGCTCTCCTAGAGATACTTAGTATAGGTGAACACTCAGAAAATATTTACAAATAAAAGTAGGTGAGACTACTGAATCTAGGTAAGCGCAATCTCATAGGACTCGTGCTTTAGTAACCACTGGCAAAAAGTCATTGGTCTTAAAATATTCAATTTATGTTTTAAATTACTTTATTCCTCATTTGAATCACATAGGATTCATATTGACTAGTGTGGTTTTGGTTGGAAGAGGTATTATTTACAGAAGAAAAGTCATATTTACTCATATAGAATATCAATTTAAATATGTGATTTCAAGAGGCGCCTGGGCGGCTCAGTAAGTTAAGCGTCTGCCTTCGGCTCAGGTCATGATCCCAGGGTCCTGGGATCGAGTCCCGCATTGGGCTCCCTGCTCCACGGGAAGCCTGCTTCTCCCTCTCCCACTCCCCCTGCTTGTGTTCCCTCTCTTGCTGTGTCTCTCTCTGTCCAATGAATAAATATATGTCTTTAAAAAAAATAAATATGTGATTTCAAGAAACACTAATCACAGAAGATTACAAGGAACCTGCCATTCTGTCAGAGTCAAAAATTCTGTTCTTCTTCTGATGTCATGCCTAATCTTTTCATCTTAAACATTTGGGAAGAATATTTCCAAACAACTATAAAGAACTACTTTGTAACCGGTGCTTATACATATCATATATATATAAATAAATTAAAAAATGTAATATTGATATAAATAATTTAAGTGTTTTTGTTCTTAGGACTGGCATGTTGATAGTGAGGCTATTGATCTACTTCAGTTGCTAGAACAGAGAAGTTTTATCCTGTTTATTGTACCACTTGAATAATTTGCTTCTAAAAGTGTAAGAATACCTAGAAGTCAAGCCAATAATTACTCTAAACAATACAACAATAAACTTTGTCTATCAAAGTTGTTGTGGGGGCGCCTGGGTAGCTCAGTCAGTTAAGTGTCTGACTCTTGATTTCAGCTCAGGTCATGATCTCAGGGTCTTGGGATTCAGCCCCTAGTGTCTCCATACTCAGTGGGGAGTCTGCTTGAGGATTTCTCTTTCCCTCAAACCTTCCCCCCTCCACTCTCGCTCTCTCTTTCCAAATAAATAAATCTTTAAATAAATTATTTTAAACATTTTAGTTGTTGATTAAAAAAGGGGGTTGCCTTTTATGCAGGCAAATAATGTCAAATTTATCAATATGAATTGGATAAAGGTAGCATGTATAGTAGAGATGATAGATTGAATTGTATTTCTGTGCAACTGTAAAATAAAAATTTTATCTCAAAATAATGTCATCCATTAATATTTTTAATAAACAAAAACAGTCAATAATGATAAGATTATTTTTAAAAAATGAAGATACGTCATCTTTTTTAATGATTGGCCTATTTTGGTGACTAATGTTTTCTAGTTTCTTTCTTATGACCTGAAGGAGCTGAGATGTAAATCAAGAGATTTTTTTTTAGTACATGAACCAGAGGTTGAAGGCACAGTGCTTTATCCCTTTGATGCTTTAACATCCCTGTAAGATCAGTGGGATTTATTAAAATCTCAGTTGGTTGCAGAGGAAGAACAAAATGATCCTGGGAGTGGAAGATACTCATTCACCAATGCTTAGTCTGTCTGGTGTTTTAAAACCAAAGACAGACCTTTTCCAAAATATAAGTTCAGTTCTTACACGATTGGCATATTTCATTTATGTATAAGTGCATAGGGATATTTTTATAATCCCATTTAATATGTGTATATATATATAAAATGTGTATATATTATATATGTGTCAGATTAGATATATTCCTTCTTTATTTTCACTTTGTCAACTTTTATTTTCTTTTAGATAACAGTTACAGTTACATATAAGCCAATGGCAAATATTTCTATTGCTAGCTCAATAAAAGTGCAATTTAAATTTACTAACGTCATTTACAAGTAAAATGCTTTAAATTTTAAAAAAACATTAAAACAGAAAATAAAACATTTTAACCCACATGAAATTTTTGTGTATCTCCAGATAGGATTTCAGTTTATGGGAAAGTTTTTAGAGGGAGTATAGAAAAAAAGGAGGGGAGCATACCAAATAGATCATTGCAAACAAATGGTGGGAAACATATCCTAAAGTTGCTGTCAATAATTAAATAGGGCAATATACTTGGAGAATAGGAGATGGTCTACCATTTGAAAGACAAGATAATCACAGAAAGCAACCATTAGTTTTTACCTTTCTAATGAACAAAAAGAGAAGATGAGTTAAAGTCAATTTATTGAAGTTATCAGTGCAAAGAAACTTAGTCCATGTAACATAAAACTTACAAGATTTATAATATGTGCAACTTCATTTTAGGTAAATTCCTCATTAAAACAAAGCTTATATAATTTTCTAGTGCTGACCTCTAGCCGCTGTATTTTCCTTGATGAAAAAAGTCAGGAAACACTAGTCTTAGAACCACTTATGTATTTTTCCTTCTAAATGCAGGAGAAATTGATAGACAGAATATGTGGCTCCTTATTTAGTGTGATTTGAGAAACCTAAAGCCACAAAATGTCTTGTGTTAAGCAGACAGTATGCCTTAAACTTTTGTGTGTGTAAATGGCCTCTGACTTACAGCATCCCAGTAATGAATTCTAAATATCCAGGGAGCAGTAATGCTCTAAAGCAAACCTGGAGAAGATCACAAAAAGGGACATGACAGGAATGCACCAAAGGGTGTGAGGGCATTGGAAAAACTCTATTACATTTTACAGTTTAGTCTTGGGCCTGACAAATGTAAAACACAGGGGTCTTTGATACAAGCCCCAGAAACCTTCTTTCACTTTCATTTAAGGAAAAAAAATTATTATATGTATGTAGTATCATATACTATATTATATATACTATATTATATATATAGTATGCAGTAGCTTACAGAAATAAGGAAAAGCCAAACAGTCCTCAAGAGAACAGAAACATGGTAATCTCAGGGAAGTGAGATAGAAGGGCCAGCTATATAATTCGCAGGGCCCAGTGAAAAATGAAAATGCAAGGTTCCTTGTTCAAAAATTATTGAGAATTTCAAGGTGGTGACAGCAGACCATCAAACCAAGGGTAAGACCCTTCTAAGAGCCAGATGCTGTGACTGGACTGATGTAAGACCATGAATCTGGCCCTAGGTTACGGGAATGAATGGATTAGCTCTTCAAGTCTCTACTGTTAGAGTAAGTCAGTTATAATGGTTTTCTGTCCCTGTGCTCAAGATTCATATTTCTAGGAACTAGAGTTTGTAGGCCAAGCCCAAGTCACATCACCACATGGAACAAGGGAGAATGGGACCTTGTTAAGCAGTCCCATCAAAACTGCATGCAATCATGGAGGAGAGGAGGGACTTTTGTAAAGGAAAGTAAAGGCATTATTATCAAAGAAAGGGGGAGAATTTCTTCTGTTCAGGAAAAAACAACAGATGTTCACCTAAGAAGAAAGAGGAAAAAAGGAATCAATTCTGAGACTACTATGGCCAGCTTCTAAGAAGTTGTCTCTAAGAACATGAATAGTTTATTTATAAGAGTTCTCCAGGAACACCTCCCATGGGTCATACATAGTCCACTTTAAATATCCCAAAATTGTTAACTTCAGTGATTCTAAGAGTCTTTTTTTTTAATAACAAAATTACCTTAGATTAAATTTCCCAATACAAGATATTGTAATTTCCTACTCTTCTATGAAACTATTGAAGAATAAGGTTGAAAAAAAATATTTTAGATGAAAAAAGAAATTTGAAAAAATCATAAAAATCACTCTGAAGTAAGATTAGCTTATATTTTCCAATCAGTATGTATTTATGACTTTGAGAGTCTGGCTTAGTGAGTTCATTGAATTTTTGCCAAGAAGCTGTCTCTAGAGGGAACGGAGGGTTAGGATATGGACTCTGGAAACAGAATCTTTAGATTTAAAGACCAGTTTTGCTATTTGCATTCTGTCCAGTCTCTGTGCTGAGATTCCTCCCTTGTAAATTATTAATATAATAATTGAATATTAAAATATCCTAAAAGGTGACATAATTTAGGGTATAATTAGGACTGATAATTAAAGAAAACAAATTTTATTCATTTTAGGCATCAAAAAGTAACTAAAACAACCTAACATTGTCATTTTGGGAAGATGTGTTTTAGAATGGAACTTCATTTCTTTCTGAGGAATTTGTTTTCCCGTTATGCTTTCTAAATGGGTAGTTTTCTCTGGAGAGGAAAGAGTAAAATGGAGGTGTTCTTTTATCAGTGGTTCTTCAGTTGCATAAAGAAAAGCACCGGGGTATTTTCTTTTTCATCATCATCTCTGTTTCAAAAGCAATTGGACATTGATACCAATCTGTGTTTCTGCTGCTTGTGTAAAAGAGAAACCATCCTATGCCACCAGTAACCACTGTTATCTGGTTTTAAATGTCAAGTACACTTCAGCATAGAGAGAAAGAATCTGAGATAACATTCAAAGAGGAATATATTGGAGCCAAGGATAGAGTCCAACAATCTAAGTGTCTGTGTCTTCAAGACAGGGGTTAGGAAAAGATTCATCAACGGAAACCTAAAACATTTTGCAGCTTCCAACTTATCTAACCTTGTGATTTATAGCCACATATCATGTTTATATGTATGATTGTAGTATTTGTGCTGATGCTGCTCCGATGAATAATGGAAAGGTAATTCAGCTACTTTAAACTGAATCATTTAAATCACTTCGGCTTGGCATTCTCACTTCATGTCACTCCTTTCAAGGTCTGGGTTCATATTCTTTTACTAGCCTCAAGGATTTTTTGTTTGTTCCTTGCAACAGATATTTATACTTTGACAGTTCTGTGATGTATAATTATGTATAAACCATGTTATATGCTTTTCACTTACACCAATAATCTGGCCTGTTATTGATCTGAAACCCAGGGGTTTCTCTGCTTCAGAGGGAAAAAAGGTAGACATCCTTTATCATTCTTGCCCATCCATGGTTAAGTTTATTATTGCTTACCAAAAACTACATTTTTAGAATCAGCACCATTTGATGGTGCTTCGGGTTGACAGTGTGTTTTTACCAATCATACTGTTTATTATTATGCATCTAGCACTGAGATTTGAAATTAATTCAGCACTTTTTTGGTGGCAATTTTATAAGAAGCCATCCAAACATCTTCTTTACTCTGGTATTTTACATACCTAGTTTCTTAGGACATTAACAACTATTATGAGTGCTTAATAAGTATGTGTTGAAAGAATGAATGAATGAATGTTCAATTGAGATTAGAAAATACAGGTTTAAGCAAAGTTAGAGGATTGTTTACCAGGATGTTTCAGTTATTATCATGTTAATACTACACCAGGAATTCCTAAAGATTTAAACATATTAGATCATTAATATTTTTTTAAAAATAAAAGTTTTGTATTCTTTATTCCCCAAGTCCACACCTGAGTGTTACATTACACAGGAGCAATCTATTATAGGGTTGGGTTTGCAGGGCAAGCTATGTTCTAAAAACTGTCCACATGTTAACCTAAAAATGAAAGACACAAGCAAGTGTTTATTTAGGATCTGAATTTATTTGGGATCAAAGAATTGTGATTTGGGGAGCACAGATTCAAGCTGAAACTCACATAATGTCCTTATAGGGTGACAGCAAGGGCTTTTATGGGGAAAAAGGAAAGGGGACAACTACATGATTTGAAGAAAAGAAGCAAAGTTTTCTGTGGGCATTAACAAACTAAGCTATGCTGGGATATACATATATTGATTGACTACCAATTCCATTTTCTTGTGATCAGGATATTCATTCCCGCACTGACTTCTCAAGCAATTGCTGCAAACAGTTGCCATTTTACCCAGTCCGAAGTTTTTGGGCCACTGCAGACAAAGACGGGGAAGGCAACTTCCCTGCAGTGGCTGCTCCAGCTGTTTTCAAATGGCCCCAGTCCTGTCCATCGTTCATACACGGCAGCTACTCTTCACACTAGCCATCAACAGCCTGGACTACAGACTTGTAATCCAAGCTGAAAGATATCGGTAGGTTTGATTAACTGAATTACAGCTCACAGTGAATTACTGATGTCATAACTGACTATTAAGATACTTAAACATTGATATAATTTAAAATTCAACTAGGACTGATATTTAAAGAAAATAAATTTAAAGAAAATAAACCTATCCATTGGTTTTTCAGGTGCTTTCTAATTTTTCTTATTCTTACTTCAGGCAGAAAGTTATTACTCATTTCAGTACACTCATGACTCCAAAAGCCACTCAGTTACTAGAATTATGGTTTTGAGACAGCTTATTGGCTGGAGTGAAATTATACACTTTTCATTTAGTAGGAAAGATCTTCAAGATAAGTGGGAAACTACATTGTTTTCTATATTATTAAAAATGAGATCATCCTCACTCAAACAGTCGTGCCCCCACTACAACTTTATTTGACACGAGAAAGTTCACACCGAGAACTCAGAAGGAGCTAGATTTAAACCCAGAAGCCATGACAATTCCCACCTACACTTTCTCCTGTGCAACTACTTAAGGGCTATACTCATATTCCATCTAGTTTTATTAGTAGTAGTATTTCCATCACTATTATTGTTTTCATTCTATTTGATCTTAATCTCTTTTGTCTCTGTCTAACGCTAATTCACTGGTCCAGAATATTTTTACAACCTTGAACAGTTTTGCCTTGGGGAAGTTGCAAAGATAAATCTGAAAAGTGCTTCATGGGAAATTGTGATACATAAATCTGTTGCCTAGGATTAATAAGGTAGAATTCTTAGCACATGTGTTTAGTTTATGTAAGATTACCATATATCAAGTATTTCATTCAACAGATACTTATTTTTTATTTTATTATGTTATCTTAATCACCATACATTACATCATTAGTTTTTGATATAGTGTTCCATGATGCATTATTTGCATAGTAATTCAACAAATACCTATTGAGAGACTGCTGGATGCAAGGCATCTGGAAATACAATGATCACTAAAAGAGGGTCTCTACCTTCTTTGGTGTTGCTGGCAAAGAAAAGAGGCAGCTCTAGAGCCTGAGGTAGTAAGAAGGGTTGACGAGGACTTCCTAGGAGAGGGGTGGGCATAATCCAGCCTTAAAGGAGAAATATAAATTAGTCACACTATATCAAAACTCACATATATCCTGGGAAAAATTATGGCCAGTGAGCATAAGAAGGTATGTTTAACCTATTCTGCTATTGTGCTACATGTTTTGTCTTTCAAAGGCTAAATAGGTGACACAGCAAGATGAGATTATGACACAGGGGGCTGGAGATTGAGCCCTGGAATTAACATATTTAAAAGTAATCCACATCATTTCTGTGTATGTGTGAGTGGGTCTGCCAAGATATTTGGGAATACTTGATTTTGTATCATATAGAAAATCTTATTTTTCTAGTTGAAATTGAGTATAGATCATCACAATGCCTTTTGTTATCTCAAGAATGGAATATGGAGAATTTGGTTGTTAAGATTTATGTAGGTTTTATTAATCTTTCTCAAATTGATAAAGTTCTGTGGCTCTAAAGTTTACTCAAAGTCATTATCTCTGAGTCTTTTTAGCTTTGAAAGTTTTGAAAGCTTTACAGTTTCTTAGCCAGTATGTGTTATATCAATAATTTTAGGTATTGCCTTTATGCCAAGCTACAGAGGAAGAATTGATTTTCTGTTTGGGAACATGACTTCCTAGATTATACTTTCATGACTGTCACTTATCACACTGGTATTGCCAGATCTCGAATATTTTTAAAAGGTGAAGGGCATAGAACAATCTTTAAAAACTAGATAGATAGTTGCCTGTAAGTTGCATAACTTTTAACATATCATTAATGATATATATTATATTAAAATTTTACTTAGAGATAACTTTATAGCCTGGTTGTGATCAACCCAGCTGCTTATATTTGTAAAATACTGCATTTTATAAAGGTTATTTAGATATCTAGAGACAAATAAGAGACATTCTATGGTTTTAAGAAGTTCTGATATAACAAATTTCAAAAGCAAATATAAAGTAACATATTTTTATAAATTTTCTTTTAAATTATATTTAAAAAAGAATTATATGCTCTCCTAAAGTGGTCATAGATGGAGAATTTTAAACATACAAGCTCTTAAAACAATAACAATAGGTTCTAACTATTTTCTGTGATAATGAAATAGGATGCGTTTTATGGTGGTAGTTTGGTTCCAAAAGATTAGTCAAATCCCTACCTGATACAGATCTGAAGCAAGACATTGTTTTTTTGTGGCTTATTATCCTGATATTGAAGGGAAGAGGGCAGGCAACAAATAGCTTTGTAAATCAAATTGTTGTCAATAATGTAATTTCAATGTCTAAAAATAATTCTCATCGATACTACTACACTAAAAATATGAAACTCTTTTGTTGAAAAGAAGTTTATCTTAAAAAGGAAAAAAGTTCATAATAGGCAAGTCTCTACTTAACTCTACATTCACTAATTCAATTTTTTTTCGTTAGTGTGAAATGCTCTTTAAAGTGGATCTTAAATCACATGTGAAAACAAAAGTAGAGAATGAAAGGGAGAAGTGTGAATGACATTATGGCATGCAGGAATGGTACTGAACATAGACAATCAAGTCAGCCTTTTCTTTGTAAACAAGTACTTTCACACTTTGTATGATCAGGTTTGTAGTCGTGAAATACTTACTTTCCCTAAAATTTTGGAGAAGGAAATTAAAACTTTTCTGTGGAACTGGAGTTTTTACTATTTAATATCATTCCCTGAGACTGTAACTTAATATTTCACTATTCCAGCATACAGCTTAAAATAGGTAAATGCAGGTATATCTGAAATTTTAATACTATTAAAAGAAGATGCAATATGAAGAAAAGAGCACTGGACTAGAAATCAGTAGATCCGAGTTCTCCACCTTCCAGTGTGTGGCACTTAGAAAATTACTTTAGGCTTGAACTTCTTTATTAAATGTGAATGTTAAACTATGTGTCCTATAATGCTTTTTCTAGCATTGATTTAATTATTTATTGATATGAGTATTACATATAATTGTGCAATAAAGTTTGATGGATACATTAATGAATGAGAAAGATAAGTACTGTTCCTATTTCCTTGGAACATGTGAGCCCCGAATGTAGTCATTAAACAAAAACTTACACAAGTGATTATGTAATCTCACTGTTATTTCTAGGCTTAATGTTCTCAGGAATCTATTCTTTGGTAGTTATACTAGTTAGAATGGGTTCAGCTTCAAGTAAGAGAAAAAACTAACTCAAATTTCATTAAACAGTCAAAAAATATGTTATCCTGTCCAACAAGAAATCTATAGGTAGCAAGTTTTCAGTGTTGGTTAATTCAAAGAAACAATGACATTATCAAGGAGCCAGGTCTACCCCAATATTTTTCTCTTCAGTTTTTTCACAGCTGGGTGTCTATGCAGAATCCACCAGCAGTTTTAAAAAATATATCAAGTCAAAACAATATCCAAAGGAAGGACGGCTGTCTTTTCCTGTGTCTCTTTTTACCAGATAGGAAGCATTGAGGAACCCCACCATTCTTTCTGTCATTTCATGGAGCCATGATAGAGCCAGCATTGAAACAAATTGGGGAGGTTTTTTTTTTTTTCTTGTTTCTATTTTAAAGAAGAAGGAAGGAAGTGTGAGTGAATAGTGGGCAGACAACCAACAATGTATGCCATATGTATATGTGAATATATAAAATATATATAAAATATGCTTATATTTTTTTCCTTTCAGAAACTGCATCAATTGATTCTAGAATTTCCATTTTGGTTCTTTTTTTATAGTTTTCAATTCTCTGATGAGATCAACCATGTATTTATTCATTATGTCAACTTTTTCTTTTAAGGCTTTGAACATAGTTATAATCATATCTGCTTAAAATCCTTGTCTGATAATTCCGACACATGGGTCATCTCATAATGTCTATGAATTGTTTTTGTCTCCCTTTTTTCTTCTTTGCATGTCTGTTCATTTGACTATTTGCCAGACATTGTGGATTATTTATTTCTGAGGGTCTGTATTTTATTGTCTTTAAAGAAAGAAGAGTGTTCTAGCCAACGGTTATTTTAAAAGTTAGATCAGATTGATATTTGGGCTTTTTTTTTTTTTTAAGTTTGAAACTCTCTTGTCTCCCAGTACTGTTAAGACTTCTTTGTTACTGCCAGATACTCCCCTAAATCTGCATAGGCACCAAACCTGCCCCTTCTGTTTTTGCAGACTGAACCCAAGTTCAACATACTGAAACCACTACAGTGGTAACTCATATAATTATTGCTGTTTTAATTTTGCCCTTTTGGCATCTGGAAATTTTTCTGTCTTTCCCTCCTGCACTGTAATATGTTTAAAAATAAATGTGCTTATAATTCATCCAACTTCTCTTCATAGTTGACAAGGGAGGTGGAGTGTAGTTCAACTCAATCCAGTGTGTTCTCAGAGGTCTCTTCAAATTAATGTTTTAACTGCATTGTGGTAAGTGCTACAAAAGAAGGCTTAGCATAGAAACAAGGATGTGTATGTTTGTATAGATGCAAAGGTGGTTTCCTTAAGAAGAGTTGTATGTTAAGGGGAGATCTGAAGGTGCAAGGGTAAGCAGCACTTTTTCAAGCAGATAGAAAAACAGACAAAGTTCCTGAGGCAGGATGAAGTCTGGCACATTTCAGGGCCTGGATGAAGGCCAGTGTAATTGGAGCTTAAAAAACAAGGAAACGGTTGTTATAAAATAAGGTATGGTGAGGCAGACAGTTGGTACATTATGGAGGGCCTTGTTGGTTATGTTAAGACATTTGTATTTTAGCTTGCCTTTCTCCATTTCTTGCTTTTTTTCTACCCATCACTTCAGGTGGTAGTGAAGTCCATCTCAAATGTAAATTTATATCTAAATGTAAAGTGTTAAAAAGTTATTATAACCACTATACTACTACTGTGGAGAGATGAATGCTGGTTCCATCCTTTCCAATAATACAGCTAAATATCGAACCACAAAAGAATTTGACATTCAAGTTTTTTCCCACTAAAATGACACTTTGAGATAAACAGTATATTTTGAAAGGAAATATGAGAAGAATGGCTTATTTATCAACAATAGCCTTTTTTGTAGTTTCTCAAACAGACAGTTTTTAGCTCTGGAATGCCAATCTGTTAATATAGATTTGTATCTTTGTGCCTGTCTAAGAATTATTTAAGCTAAAATTTAATTTACCATGAATAACCCAGCCCTTTTTGAAATGCAGATTAAATAAAAATCAGTTTCCAAAAGTAAAGTTTTTTAGAAAGTATTATTTTCTGCAGGTCTACTTAATGAAGCTTTGGAAGACAGATGTATGCATATGCTTATTTATTATGGTGGGCAAGTAGAGATTACTTTTGCTTTTCATTCCTTGGAAATCTGCTTCAGAAATCATAGCCACATCATCAAGTGTAAATCATTGAGAGCCCTTATGGCCATAGACATTTGCTATAATGAAAGGTGTCAGTGCATTAAATAAGGAATAACTCCTATGACAGCTGAGAGCATCAATCCTTTGCAACTGACGTGATCTTGTACTTTGTTAGTCATGTGGACACTATACTGGGAAGTTTTCAGATGATGTAGGTGGAAAGAAAATTTCTCACTATCAAACTGGCAGTGCTCCTTATACCTAAATGAGAAAAAAATCATGAAAATAATCTTTTATTTTCTCTCCCTGGGGAGGAAAACTTCTTTAATCACTCTAAAGTTTATGTCAAGATACATATTTTCTTATTAAACTTGTCTGTCATATTGAAAATAGAATTGCAGCAGAACTTTTGAACTAGTTTGATAGAAAATTCCTTTCACACACAGAATTCCAGTGACAAAAGTACAAAGCGAATTCACTGTAGTAGTTTTAGTTAAATGTTTAAAGTGCCAGTTGAAACTCAAATTTCTCCAGTTGAAACTTTCAAGAATACATTTAATATAACATTTATGAGCTGTGCTGTTAAAAACCTTCATTTTTGTGGTACTTACAGACTGAGAAAGGCCCGTAAGTTTCAACATTTATCTAAATGTTGGTAATTTTTTAATTAAACTTTTTATTTTGAGATAAGTATAGATTCAGTGCAGTTGTAAGAAATAATAACAGAATGATTCCATGTACCATTTACCTGGGTAGCTTAATTTTCATTCCTGCGCTAATCAAAAGGATTTGATTTCTGTCTTTCTCTCTTCCTCTCTCTTTTTATTTTGTTTGGAACACAGGGTCTAGTGCTTTCTTATTGAGGTGAAATTTTCTTTTTTAAAAAGGTAATTAATTAATTACTGACATATAGTTGACACACAATACAACATTAGTTTCAGGTGTACAGCAGTGATTTGACAACTCTGTGCATTTTGCTGTGCTCACCACAGGTGTAGCTTCTGTCTGTCACCCTACAATGCTGTTACAATACCATTGGCCATATTCCCTATGCCATACATGTCATCCCCATGACTAATCACTCATTCCCTAACTGTAAGCCTATTCCTTCCACTCCCCTCCACCTATTTTGCCCATTCCTCCATCTTCCCCCCGACTCTGGCAACCACCAGTTCTCTATATTTAAGTGTCTGTTTCTGCTTTTTATGTTTTTTGGTTTTCTGTTTGATTTTTTTTTTTTTAAGATTCCACATGTAAGTGAAATCATATGATATTTGTCTTTCTCCTTCTGACTTCTTTCACTTAGCATAATACCCTCTACATCCGCCCATGTTGTCACAAATGGCAAGATCTCATTCTTTTTTATTCCTGGGTAATATTCCATTATATACAAATACCATATCTTCTTTATCCACTTATCTATTGATGGACATGGGCTGCTTCCATATCTTGGCTATTGTAAATAATGCTGTAATAAATGTAAGAGTGCATATATCTTTTAGAATTAGTGTTTTTGTTTTATTTGGGTAAATACCCAGTAGTGGAATTATTGGATCTATGGTATTTCTATTTCTCATATTTTTGAGGAACCACCATCCTATTACCTATAGTGACTGCACTAATTTACATTCTTTACAGCAGTACACGAGCATTCCTTTATCTCTACATCTCGGCAACACTTGTTATTTTTTTGTCTTTTTGATTTTAGCCATTCTGACAGGTGTAAGGTGACATCTCCTTGCAGTTTTGTTTTGCATTTCCCTGATGATGAGTGATACTGAGTATCTTTTCACGTGTCTGTCATCTGTATGACTTTTTGAGAAAATGTCTATTTAGGTCATTTGCCCATTTTTTAATTGGATTATTTGGTTTTTTGGTATTGAGTAGTATAAGTTCTTTATGTATTTTGGATGTTAATTCCTTATTAGATATATCATTTGCAATATATTCTCCCATTCAGTAGGTTGCCTTTTCATTTGGTTGATGGCTTCCTTTGCTGTGGAAAAGCTATGGGTTAAATTTTAAGTTATAAAGACTTAAAGATCATTCATGAGCAACAAGGCAAGTGTAAAAATTACTGAGCAGTTCTACTGAAGATTCATGAAGTTGACACAGAGAGGGTGAAGTGTATATAAATGTGTTCAGCGGAGATTACAATGTCGTTGTTGTTTGTTTGTACTAGTTATGGTGATTAATGAACCACTGTATCAGGCCTCAGTTTCCCCCCCACAGCCTCTGCTTTTTTTGGCCAAGTTAAGGGACTGTCTAACTTTTTTGATATAATGCCTATTTGTTCAGTTTTCTGAAACTATAATAATTCAGAGCATTGGCAGACAGAGAGCTATTATGTCCCAAAGTGTACAGATTGTATTATCTAGTGATCCCTGCTAATGCATAAACGGGGAGTACTTGAACCTCACTTTATCCTCCTGGCCTTATGGGTGGTCTGTGCAAGAGGAAACTGTGGCTCCATAGTAGAGATTTTTCTCTCTTTTTTTCATCAACTACAGGGATGGGATTTTTTTTTTAGATGAATTTACCCAGAGACACTTGGGTATTTTGAGCGCAATAAAAGTCTGTTGTTAAAAAAATTGAGATTTAAAATATTTAACAGTTGTAAACTTCGGGGAGTTACCATTCAGAAATATAATGGTCACAAACATACAATAGGATGGCTGTGCTATCCTATGCAACTAAGTAGTAGTCCTGTTTAACGGCCTATTTCACTAACTACCTCAACCTAATGAAGAGTGATTTTAGCCATTCTGACTGAATGGCTAAAAAAAAAAAAAAAAAGAATGATTTTGATTATGGTGGTCTTGTGGCCGACTATTTTTCACATAGAAATAAAATCTTTTGAGGTGAAAATACTCGTTTTTCATGTGCAAAAGAATATTACAGTTGACCCTTGCACAACCCAGGGGTTGCAGGCACCGCATCCCGCACAGTCAAGAATCTGTGTATAACTTTTTTTTTTTTTTTTTAAGATTTTATTTATTTATTTGACAGAGAGAGACACAGCGAGAGAGGGAATACAAGCAGGGGGAATGGGAGAGGGAGAAGCAGGCTTCCCGCGGAGCAGGGAGCCCGATGTGGGGCTCGATCCCAGGACCCTGGGATCATGACCTGAGCCGAAGGCAGACGCTTAACGGCTGAGCCACCCAGGCGCCCCAAGAATCTGTGTATAACTTTTGACACCCCCCCCAAAATTAACTACTAATAGCCTGGGATTAAATGGAAGCATTACCAGTAACAGTCAGTTACCACATACTTTGTATGTTATGTATATTATATACTGAATTCTTACAATAGAGTAAGCTAGAGGAAAGAACATGTTATGAAGAAAATCATAAGGAAGAGAAAAAAATTCATGTATTGTACTGTAATTATCGAAAACAGTCCACACATAAATGGATCCACAGAGTTCAAATCCATGTTGTTTAAGGGTCAACTGTCACTGATACATATATATTTTTTGGTATCACCTATTAAAAATTTAATAACTGTGGTGAGCCTCTTGGGGTCAGTGACTGTATCCTGTTAAGCTCTGCAACTTCAGCCACCATTGCTCTGCTGGACACAATATGGATATTTTCTGTAATTGTGAAAAAAATGCCATCATTCTCCCTTGTTGGAATTAAGGATACATTCAGGTTTTTTGAATTATAAAACAAATGGTTAATTTATCTTCTAAGCATTTTTGTATATAGTCCATTCTTAACTCTGAAAATTACAGGGATTCTTAGATTTGTAAATGTTAAACTGTAATCCACAGAACCTCGGTAAACTGAAATTAGTCACAAGACTTCAGACCTGTGTGGTTTCTGAAACATTTGTCAGTCTTCACTGATGTTTAGATCTGTGATTGCACAAAAAGGTCTAAAGAAATAGCAATCTAACTAAAGGAATTATAAAAACATTAGCTTAATTACTTTATTGTAAGAGTGCTAGGAAGTTTTGAACTGTGGCAGCCCTGCAATGCATAACAATTCACCTTGCATAAAAATTTATGTATACAAATGAGAGATATATTGCATAGATTATTACAAAAAATATGTTTTATTCATTCACTCATTATTGTATTCATTTTTCAACTTCAATTGTACAATTATTTACCAAGTCAGCCCAATTTGTGCCAGACACCAGGGTGGTTCACAACTAAAACCTGATTAATCTTTGAAAATTCTATCATAAATAAACTATTACACATACTGTGAAATATAATTTTTATATTCCATTTTATTCTTATCAATCTTAGAGAAAATAGGATAGAAGACACTAAAATAAAATGGAAACCTTTAAGAATGATTGCATGGTTCACAAGTTGTGCATAATTAAGATGAATGTCATATTAGATAAAATATATTTTAAAAGTGAAAATATAAATGATTCTTTGCATAATTGTAGGGTTTTATGTTTCCTTTTATCTTTTTAGCTTTTTGTTTTTAGTTTTTGGCTTATTTTCTTGTTTTTCACATGAGATACAGACTCATGTAGTGGCTTAGAGCTTGAGTGCCCTGTCTGCATTCAAATCTCAGCTCTGTCCCTTCTTTGCTGTGTGACCATCACCATGTTACTTCACCTCTCTGATATTAAACTCCCTCAACTATGAAATGGGGATGATAATAATACTACCTAAAAGAGTTGTAGTAAGTGGTTTAACATGTAAAAGTCCTTATAAGACTACCTGAGATGCATTAAGCATTGTTATATATAGGCACATTATGTGTTTAGTAGGGGGAAAAAAAAAAAAAAGTCTTGCAAGAGTGCCTAGGTTGATTCATCCCAAGTCTACTTCTTACTAGCTTTTTAACTCTGAGATAAGTTACTTATCTGGGCCTCAGTTTCCTCATATAAGATTAAGATACTTATTATATCTACCTCGAACTTGTTCAAAATTTGAGTGAATTACATGCATGAAATGGTTAGCACAGTATTTGGCCTATAAGTAGGCCCTCAAAAATTTTTAGCTATTAATATTTTTTTTAAGATTGATTTATTCATTTTAGAGAGAGAGAGAGCATGAGTGGGTGCAGAGGGAGAGGGAGAGAGGAAACAGACTCGCAACTGAGCGCAGAGCCCAATCCAGGGCTCAGTTCCACAACCCTGAGATCATAACCTGAGCCAAAATCAAGAGTCGGTGGTTTAACCAACTGTGCCACCCAAACATCCCTATTACTATTTATTTATTATTTTATTATCGATACAAAATGAAGACAGTAATTACTGTCTTATCACTTCAAAGGACAGTTGTGATCAATGAATGTATCTGTGAAGATAAGTGAAAAATTCAGTGTAATCCAAAAGTGTGTTTTATTTACTAATTATCTAATACTTTAAAAATTAATTATACTATATGGGGGCACCTGGGTGACTCAGTTGGTTAAGCGTCAGACTTATAATTTTGGCTCAGGTGATGATTTCATGGGTCTGGAGATCGAGCCCAGACTCAAACTCCACACAGAGTCTGCTTGGGATTCTCTGCCTCTCCCTCTGCCCTCCACCCCCTCCTCCCCGACTGTTTACACATTCTATCTCTCTCTCAAATAAATAAAATCTTTAAAAAATTAATTTACTATCATGAATAATCAGAGTTGAATAAAATTAACTGAGGATATATTTCTTTTTTTTTTTTTTTTTAAAGATTTTATTCATTTATTTGACAGAGACAGACACAGCGAGAGAGGGAACACAAGCAGGGGGAGTGGGAGAAGGAGAAGCAGGCTTCCCTCTGAGCAGGGAGCCCGATGTGGGGCTCGATCCCAGGACCCTGGGATCATGACCTGAGCCGAAGGCAGGCGCTTAACGACTGAGCCACCCAGGCGCCCCGAGGATATATTTCTTATCGGCATCTTTTCCTAATCTTGGTGGCAAGTTACAAGGCTACTCTATTTTTTTTTTTTTTTCAATTTAGGTTGCTAAGTGACCTTGTTATATAATTCAGGAAATAATATACATAAAAGCTACTAAAATTGAGCACAAGTCCTAAACTGTTTTTTCATAAATAGCCTGAGCTATGCTATCATGTTAATTGTCATTATTGCAGAGGCCCCTGGGTTTTAAGAAATGGAAACAAATTCAGAAAACTCAATGGAAAAGACTATTTTCATTAACTCCTCTTTTGTACTATTTTTAGATTCCTGATCTGCACATCTGGAAAATTGTCAATCTTAGTATCTTTTATTTTACATAATTAATATAAGCCTTGTTAGAGGATTTTCAAAATGCAATATTTTCAAATAATTGTTGATTATCAAGTAGAACAGGGTAAATATATGGGTGTGTTTTTCCACACATTACTATGCTAAAAATTTAATGATAATTTGATAAACATACTAACTACATATGAAGTTATTCATCTTCCATTTATTTTACTATTTTTACATAAAATCTTATGTATACAAGTCTTTCTTAACTCGGAAAATGGCCATTGATTGCTTTAGTAATTTAAAATAATAATTAACAAAATTATTTTATCTTAGTTTTGGGTTTCTTAATCTTTCATTTCCAATTAATTTTTAAACGTATTTTCAGAAAAGATATGAAATTTCTCTTTTGGTGATTTCTGTTGACTTTCAACATTTTAAAAATTGTTAATTTAAGAAAGTATAAGCACAGTGTTATGTATAAATGAAATTCTCGAAAGGGAAAAAATCACATTCTAAAATAGTGATTATCGTTGAACCTTACTACTAAAAATACAATTGACCTATTTCATAATTTTGACAAAAGGGTCTCAGAATTTTCAAAAACCAGTGAGAAGAAATGATGCCAGTCACAAGAAATTTTTTCTAGCTCACTCCTGACATTGATCAACAGCTTGGAAAATACTGCTCTGAATATGCTACATTGTAATTTTTTTTTTCTTGTTAGGAATCTTTCCCTGAAATTAACAAAAGACATTGATCCGGAAGTCAGGTGTTCCCATATCAGCCGAATGCCCAGCAGTCCATCTGCAGACTGGCCCCTGCAAGGTGTGGAAGAAAATGGTGGCCTTGATTCTCTGCCCTTCAGACTGATGTTACAGGACTGCACAGCTGTCAAGACGTTGTTATTAAAGATGAAAAGAGTTCTTCAAGAGGTAATGGTTTACTCTAATGTCTTTCAGTGCTGGTGGACAGTGGAGTCTGTAGTCCTGCTCTGTTAATAATTAACTGCATGACACTGGGCAGGGGTCAAGTATCCTCTTGCAGCCTAGCTTTTCTCATATGTCAAATGAAGGATGTGGAGCTCCGGTTTATAAGGTACTCTTCAGCTCTGAAATTCTAAGATTCTGTGAAGGAATTGAAAGAGAATAAATTGACACCAAACCCAGGCAAAGTTGGTTAAAGAGAAATGGGCATCAGCTGTTAAGCTATGTTTATATGTTGTTATAAAGCTATTGAGAGACTTATTAAATGGACTTCATTTTTTTTTTTTTTTTAGAGAGAGAGAGGAGGGGGGAGGGGCAGAGGGAGAGGGAGAGAGAGAATCCTAAGTAGGTGACATGCCCAGAGCTGGGCTCAGTCCCAGGACCCTGAGATCATAACCTGAGCTAAAATCAAGAGTCCGATGCTCAACTGACTGAGCCACCCAGGTGACCTAAATGGATTTCACTTTAATGATATTGAGGCTTTATTTGCATGATGCCATAAAAGTAGTGTATTCATTTTTGTCCCAGTAACAATCAGTCTAGTAAAATCTAATCTGAATGTCTGATTTTGCCCACTGAATACAGTTGCCCTCCTATAGTCTGTGCTCAGGTGGTGAGTTAGTTAGGAAAGTGTATAATGGATTAATCCTCTTTATGCCCAGTAATCAGCCATTCTTTAGGATTTAAGTATGCTGCAGATTTATTATTATAATTATAACAACTGATTTCTTTGGGGATTTCTATAAACAGTATACACATCAATATTATATCAAACACATAAAGTGAGAGGTCAGAAATTTTAAATGACTTTCTTCTGCTAGGTGTGAATTCAAGACAGCAGCCTGAGATTTGACTCCAAAGTTAGTGACTTTTTACTGTATCCCACTATTGTTCAATTGATTTGTATTAATTGATAGGAAATGATAATAAATAGTGTGAGAACAGAAATATATAACTATTTAGAATGAGTAGTATTAAGGTTCCCTTACAAAGATGATCACTAATAATTTGCTTTTCTAACACTTAGATGATAATAATAATAATAATAATGCTAGCAGCTACTACTAGAGGCCAGAATGGAATCAGGAAGAGAGAAGGGAATTTAAAAGAAATGATGCCATAGACTATTGGGGGCATTCAGTCATGTGTTCTTATCAGATGTTAAAGTAAAAACTGGAAGAGATATCTGGATTCCATACTAGTTTATATTGCTGGGGTGGTTTTGGATCTAGAATCTATACAGTGGTGTGCAGAAGTAGTGCTTTTATATTTGATCACTGTTAGAATTTCAAGAATTTTATGAGCTATCAGTTAAGGATAGGCATAAAAATTAAATTATATACACTTATAATGAAACACATTATATTTTTAGAAGGGTAATCAATACTCAAAACCCATTTCCTATTTATTTTACTATATTCTACTATTAACTATTTACATCTATTTGGATCTATATGTGGAAATACTACATAAGGGCTACTGTGTATATTTTCCAATTTTAGATTTGTTCATGTCATTTTGGTAGCTTGAAATCAGCCACATGGGAGTATTATGCCACAGGAATTGACAAACACTACAAATTAGGGCTTTTAATGTTTGGTAAGCCTGTTAAATATTTAAGGCACACTATATGTATGACTAATGTGGTTTCTATACTGACAACATAAGTGTTTTGCTGCACTTGTCAAATCTCCCTGACCTTTGGCTTAACATGCAGCCTGAATCTCTTTGAACAAAGCAAGCTTAATAACAACTGTTACCGGGGCGCCTGGGTGGCTCAGATGGTTAAGCGTCTGCCTTCGGCTCAGGTCATGATCTCAGGGTCCTGGGATCGAGTCCCGCATCGGGTTCCCTGCTCAGTGCAGAGCCTGTTTCTCCCTCTCCCTCTGCCACTCCCTCTGCTTGTGCTCTTCTATCTCTCTGTCAAATAAATAAATAAAATCTTTAAAAAAAAATAAATAGGGCGCCTGGGTGGCTCAGTTGGTTAAGCGACTGCCTTCGGCTCAGGTCATGATCCTGGAGTCCCTGGATCGAGTCCCGCATCGGGCTCCCTGCTCAGCGGGGAGTCTGCTTCTCCCTCTGACCCTCCTCCCTCTCATGCTCTCTGTCTCTCATTCTCTCTCTCTCAAATAAATAAATAAAATCTTTAAAAAAAAAAAATTAAAAAAAAATAAATAAATAACAACTGTTACCTTAAAAAATATTAATGTCAAAGTCTGTAATGTTCAACTATTCAGCTAGAGCCTCTCCCTTGGTGTGAGTTTTAATTAAAAAATCAACAAGTAAAACGGAAGTAGGAAGAACTGACAGGAAGTGTCAAAGGCTTTCTTAGGGTGCTTAATTTTATAATTTAAAAAATATTCAGTGATATTCACTATGGAGTCAGTGTCCTGAATATTTTGAGATTGTTTTCATACCTCCATCTGTTTTTATTCATTAAAGAATATTTGAAGAAACTGAAGAGAATTGATTTTTATTTTTTATTTTTTTAAAGATTTTATTTATTTATTTGAGAGAGAGAGACAGAGATAGCGAGAGAGAGAACGAGCAGGGAGGAGAGGGAGAAGCAGACTCCCACTGAGCAGGGAGCCCCATGCAGGAGTCGATCCCAGCACCCTGGGATCATGACCTGAGCCAAAGGCAGATGCTTAACCGACTGGGCCACCCAGGCACCCCAAAGAGAATTGATTTTTAAAGCTGATGTATAATGAGCAATAATTACATCTTTGTTAAGCACATTCAGAGAGTGGGGGGTCTTATTCTTTATTGACAACAAGAAAGACAATATTATATGATTAGCATAGACAGCTGTTCTAGTTGTCTTTTTAATAGATGCCTTTAAAGAAAAATTGTTTATTTAAATATTCTCAGGTCGCCTGGCTGGCTCAGTAGGTAGAACATGCAACTCTTGATCTCAGGGTTGGAATTTGGGCCCCATGTTGAGTGTAGAGATGACTAAAATAAATAAACTTAAAAAAAAATGTTCTCTAAGCCAGGAATTTTCAAACGGTAATTTACATTTCATTACTTAATTTGAGTTTAATACCAATTATTCATCTTAGATTAACAAAAGCTTTTTAATATAGAAAAATTACTCCCATTTACAGGTACTTTTTTATGATGCATAGTAGTCCCACTTTTATACACAGATTATTTTTTAACTGCAGAAGATCCCAATTATTTTATTTTTAAAATAAAAAGGAATTAATGAGTTTAATATATTAAAAAATGCTCCTACCTGAGATTTTTCCCAGTGGTGTTCTGTTGATGTCTTAAATTTTAATTTTAATTTTGAGTTGGGTTAAATGTGGATAATTTGAGTGGAATCTCACACTTTTAATTTTGTTCGCCCTTTTTGAAGATCAGTTGCTATTGTTAAAATGCACATACATATTCCCAACAACCCCAAACATTAACTCCTTTATTTAAAAAAAAAAAAGACTGACTTTGGGCCCTTAGAAATTCTATTGTCACTTTATTCTTCAGCATTAGTGATGAAAGTGACTGTAGCAAAGGGAAAACTGTGTCATTTATTTTCTTCCTTTTTTGTTATTTTTTTCCACATAATTCTAAGAAGAGAATGTTTAATATCTACAGAGAAAGTTTCTGTTCTGTTTCCTTTTAGTTTGTTCTGTTCTCTTTTGTCACTCATATGAAGTTTGTTCATACCTTAGTAACTAACTGAGAAGGCTACTGAGAAGATTTCAGTGAAATGAGTAGTATAGTTTCTAGAAAGATAACAGCATTAAGAATATTTATCTGAGGTTGTTTGTAATCCCCTACTACCACCCATGCCTTTTTAGTTTATATTTAACAAGCAAGAACTGGGAATGTACCTAGCAAATTTCCTGAATCATAAGGCATTAAAAAAAAGAAAAGAAGAAAAAGAAAGAAAAGAAAGAAGATAAATGTTAAATAAAAAAATAGTTAATGTTGTGAGATGAGTCTATTCTCACAATATAGCTTGATTAGTGAAAATCAGAGTACCATTTATTTGAGAATCAATATAATTTACAAAGCCATAAATATTTAGGTTTGTAATTGACTGAAGAGTTCTTACCTATTTTCCTTTTTCTTTTCTCAACAACCCCTAATAGTTCAAACTATTGAATTTTATTATCTCCAAAAATAATAATGGAAAATTTTCAAAGGTATTTTTTAATTTCTTTTATTTTTTTAATTTTAAATATAATTCACAAATATATGATGAAATTCAGAGTGTTTTGAACTTCACCATTCATCATTATTCAGTGGGCATTTAAGAGTTTTTTTTTTTTAAGCACATTTCAGTAAAATGATTTCAACAATTTTATAACTGACATCTTTTCTATCAGTGCATCTCAAATGCAAATGAAAAGCTTGTAATTGTCCAGCAATGGACAATTACAGATGGGAGAAAAGCAATAGTAGACAGTCATAATGTAAGGAAATTTACCAAAAACAGGCAATTACCCATGTAAATGTAGATAGCAGTCTAATCATTAGACTTCTCTTTATATTTATCTTTTCAAAATAACAAAAATCACAAGTTTCTGCTGTCTGCTTTATGTTTGTTTGTGCTTGCTCAATAATGTGTTTAAAGTAAAAATTGAGAAAAGACATGTTGTTAAAACTGCAAACACAAGAAAATGAATGGCTGTACTTTCAGATAGATATAAATATAAGATATATTACCAGAATCAAAGGCCTGTTTCATACCGATGAAAGAGTCAGTTCATCAGGAGAACATAATTATACATGTGGATGGCCTATTTATGTAGCTTGTAAATACATGGTGCAAAAATCTGACAGAACTAAATGAAGAAATGGACAAATTCACATCATACTTGATTTTAACTCTGTTCTCTCAAGAATTGGTAAAACAACTAAACAAAAGCAGAAAAGTTTCAGAAGATTTAAACATTATCAACTTCTTTAACCCCACTGAGATTTATAGATTATTGCAATTAATAATAGAATTATACAATCTTTTCAAATCCATGTGGAACATCACCAAGACAGAGTATATGGTGGGTCATAAAAAAGTCTCAATAAATTTCAAATGTAGACATCAAATATATATATATTAGAACAATGAAATTAAATTAGTACTCAGGAATGATAAAATAACTAGAGAAACATCAAATATTGGAAATTAAACAACAAATTACTGTATACCTAATGGATCATTTTAAAAACTTTGAGGGGAATTTTGAAGTGTTTCAAGTGAGATGATAATGATGATGATAACATAAGATGATAATCCAAAATTTGTGGTATACAGTTAAAACCATGCTTAGAAGGAGTTTATAGTTTTAAAAGTTTGTCCTTAAGTGAAGAAAGTGCTATAATTAATAATCTAAGTTTCTTCTTTAAGAAACTAGGAGAAGGGCAAATTAAACATGAAGGAATAGAAAGAAACATGGAGAACAAAATTAATAAAATTGAAAAGAGATAATAGAAATAGAAAATTTATGAACCCCAAATTTTTTTGAGAAGTTAACAAAAAAAGACTGAGGAAGGATAAAAGAAGAAAAAAATTAAGAAACAAATTACTAATGTCATCAATGGATCAAGGCAGGAATAATCAGTACAAATCCTAAAGACATTGAAAGGAAGACAAGGGAATACTATTAACAACAGTATGACAATAAATGTAACAGTATAGATGAAAAGCACAAATGCCTTGGAAAAAATCTAACTTTTCAAAGTGACACAAGAAGAAGGTAGAAGTCTGCATAGTCCAATTTCTATTAAAGAAATAGATTTTATTATTTAAAAACATTTAAGCCCAATGGTTTCAATGCTGAATTCTATCAAATATTTAAGAAAATCTTAAGACTAATGTTATGCCAAAAAAAAAAAAAAATCAGGAAATACAAGAATAGAGTATGTTTCTCAGCCTGTTAGATGTGGCCAGCATAAACCTATTACAAAAATTTGGCAAGATCTTTACAAGTAAAAGGCAATTACAGAAAAATTCCCTTTATAAATATAGATGTGAAAGGATTTTAAAAATTATTAAATTAAACTGGGCAACATATAAATGTACAATGACTTAGTTGGTTTTATTACAGGAGTACAAGGTTTGTTTAACATTCTAAAACTAATCAATGTAATTCACAATATTAATGAACTAAAAGAAATAAAAGTATGTGTTTTTTTAATACATGTAGAAAGCACATTTGAAAAACATTGAACACCAATTATGAGTAAAAATAAAATTCTCAACACACTAGTAGTAGAAGGGAACTTTTATTCCTATAGTTAATAATCATATTTAAATAGTACGAAACTGAAGCTTCTCCCCAATATTATTAGCAAGGTAAGATGTCCACTCTCATCACTTTTAATGAGCATTGTGTTAAAGTCCTAGCTAGAAATAAGGCCAGAAAAAGCATTAAAAACCTTAAATACCAGAAAGAAAATGTAAAACTACCTCTATCAGTAGATGACATGGTTGTTTATATTTACACCCCTAGGAAATCTATTAAAAAGTTAATAATAAACCTAGTAAGAATAATAAAACACGAATTTATCCTGGTTCAGGGATACAAAAATAAAAGGTTGCAATAAAATTATGTATTGCTCCACAGAAAATTATCTAGTACATGAAAACAACAAATTTTGCTATCTTATGGTATCTGCGGTCAGGGCTTTGAGGGCAGCTTATCTACCCGTTCTGGCTGAAGGCCTCTCATGAGGTTGCACTCAAAATGTCAGCCATGGATGCAGCCATATGGAAGTTTGACTGTATTTGAGGATTCACTTCCTAGCTCGCTCATATGCTGTTGTTCAGAGGATTCAGTTCTTCACTGCTGGTGGCCAGAGACTCAGTTTCTCACCATGTAGGCAACATGGCAGATGGCTTCCCAAGAATGTACAATCCAAGAGAAAGAGAACGATACAAAATGTGCAATGTCTTTTATAACTCCGTCTCAGACATAACAGATCATCACTTTTGTGAAATTTATTGGAAATAAAGACTAGCCTTGTTATTAGTGTAGGAGGGCACTATACAAAGGTCTGGGTACCAGGAGGTGAAAAACATTGTGGCCTTTGCTATCCCCGCTACCATAATATACCTTTTGGCCCCCAATGATGCATCCCTCACAGTGCAAAGTACACTTACCCCTCCCAAGGCCACCTAAAGTATCATTCTGTTACAGCATTAGAATCTCATCATGTAAAGCATGGGAAGTTGTAGATAAGCCTTAAGTATAGCAACCAAGTTCAATTCTCCACTTAAAGACCTATAAACTAATGCATAGGTTAGCAGTTTCTTGTTTCAGACTTAAAGCCTGGGAATGATTCTTCATAGCTTTTAGTTTTGCCTTCTGTACTCTTGGTTCTACCCTCCAAGTCATTCTTTTTTTTTTTTTTTTTTTTTAATGAAGTTAGCACATGTTTGCTTCTGAATAGTTATCCCATTCTTATGTGTGCTTGTAGATGTTGATTTCCAGAGGCCTCTTTTCATTTTGCACTGTTTCTGTCCCTTTAAGTCTAAATTGGAGAGTGTTTCTATGAATATAATTCTCTTAAATTACTTTTGGATTTCTTGTGAATCTTATTAGGGATTCATCTATTCCATTAGATGTTCCATTAGACAAAAGCCACATCTACAAATATCTTCAAAATAAGCCCTTCTTTAACTTGAAGTAGCTGATGGACAACCCTGTTAAGCTTTTAACATTTTAATTATTTGGTTGAGAGGATCTGTGAGGCATATCCTAAAACCTTCAACAGGATACTGTTTGTCTGGCTGAACTTAATTCTTCAGCACTACCTTTCTGTCTTTCAGAATGGCTCTACATCTAATAAATTTCTACAGTAATAAAAACTGTTTACATCTGGATTGGTACAGTTGTTGCATAGGCTTATATTTTTATCAAAGTTCATCAAATTACACACTATATGTGACAACACATGGAATTCATCACATAGGTGACAGCTCCATTGTCAATGCTTCCATTTTGTTGAATCCCTGCCCTTCCTTTGCAAGACCTATAAATGAAGTATGACCATTCGTCATGCAGATGGAATTAGAGCACAATTCTTACAATTGTGTGAGAGCTTCATTTTCTTCTCATTTTAGAGTAAAGTAAGTTAAAAAAGAAAAGCAATATGACACAATATTCATACAAAGCAAAGGATCCACTCTGTACTCCTTGAAGAAATCTCTGGCTTAGATGAAGGCATAACTTAGATTCACTGAGAATGGATAGGTTTTTGAATAAGAATGTTCTGCTTACATGAGGCCTAGGCCTGGCTTTTTATGAGGCTTTACAACCTGATCTGGAAAATAGGTAAGAAGGGGAAAAAAAGTATAATTCCATGGCTCTTCTGTTATTTAAGTAACCTTAACTTTCAACAGTCCTCTAGGAGAGATTAGAGAAGGGAAAGAAAAATTATTTCCTAATTCCAAGCCCCATTTCATTAACAAAGTCCCACTGGAGGAAGTATATTAGATTGGTAAAAATCACCAGTGTTTGAAATCATCAAGATCTAGGGGTGATTCTCACTTCTGCCACTTAATAGCTGCTACAAGTTGATTAAGGTTTTTGAATCTCTATTTCATCACATGTAACTTTACTAACTATCCCATAGGGTTATTTGGACAATTAAACAATAAAATGTATATAAACAGGTCATCACAGTGAGAGTGTGGGGAAAGTATCCATGAACAGGAACTACTGTAATTATTTTGTTTGTATGATTATTAGTGACTCTGTCAAGCCAGGTGACAAATATGAGAGATTTCTTAAACACTTGGAAATATACTCGTAACTGGTCTTTAGTAACAAAGTGTTGTATTATTGAATAATAATTTAATATTAATTGTTGTTAATAAAGTTTATACTAATTGAAACTAAAGGTAGAAGTATTATTGTCATTTATGGTTTTCTGAGCTTTCAGTTGAGGTGGTGCATTTGAACTGATATTTTAGGCTATAGAGCTACTACATGCCAATTGAATTTCCTATTTTCAGTCAATATATAAGAAAGGATTTTACAAGTAAGAAATGATGGTAACAGACCCTGGTGGTAGCAGTTGAGGCAGTGAGAAGGGAAAAGATGTGTGATGTGTTTTGAAAGCAATACCAACAATAACTGTTATGAATTGGGATTGGGTGGTGATGGAAAGAGAAAAGCAAGGATAAGTGACAGTTTTAATTTGAGTAATGGGCCCGTTCTTGCCACTTCCTGAGACTGGAAAGAGTAAGAGAGGAGTAACCTGTGTGAAACAGGAAGGAAACAAGAGTTCTGTTTTGGCCAGGTTAAGGTTGAGGTGTTTATGTAGACATGCAAGGACATGTGTCAAGTAGAAATCCACATTAATATGTTTACAAACCCAGAAAGATTCAGGCTAGGAATATATAGATCGAATATTCAAGATTATGTAGATTCTGCTTAAAGCTATGGAAGAGAGAACTTGTACCTAAAACCAGAGCAGGATGCTCCAATATTTAATGATCAGAAAAATCAAGAAAAAGAGTGTCCAGTAAGATGGAAAGAATACTAAGAGTGTAATGTCAAGAAGACAAGAGAAAACATGTCTTCAAGAATGCCAACCTGAGGAATGGTGCTGAGAAGTAAGTATGACAAGAAAAGAAAAGATGAACAATCAATGGATTCTGGAAATCCATGAATTCCAAACGTGTATTACCTAAGCATTAGGAATTTCAGTGTGTAAAATGACCTATTCAAAGTGGTCATTTATAAAACAACAGCCTAGAATAGAAATAATAACCATTTTCACCTGGTTATCAGTTGTTAAATTATTGGCTCATTTATCTACAAGGCATTGGTCTTTGACTAATACGTGTCCTGAAATAATTTTAAAATATATTTTAAAAGGGAACACCTGGGTAGCTCAGTTGGTTGAGCATCCAACTCTTGATTTTGACTCAGGTCATGATCTCAGGGTTGTGAGATGGAAGCCCGGGTCAGTCTCCATGCTGGGCATGGAGCCTGCTTAAGATTCTCTCTCCCTCTACCCCCTTGAAAATCTCTCTCTATATGTATATACAGATATAGGTATATAATTATATATATTATTGTTTTATATATTATTAAATTATATATATTTTAAATTAAGACATGTTTAGTTTTGGAAGGATATTATAAATTTTATTAGACTACTAAGAATGATAAACAATTCATTTTTGTGAACAATAAACAATGCAAAACAAAGTTCATTTTACGTGAGTACCCTCCATATTGAGGTATTATTTTTCTTTTAAAAACTGTCACTTATATTACTTAAGGTTATTTTACTCAGAGGCAATGTAGCATCGTGGATCACAGTATACTAGTCTGTACAGGAATAGACTTCTCAAATTTTAATATCAGTTCTCTCGTGTGACTTTGGGCAAGATGCTAGTCTCTCTGTGAAAATCTGGTCTCTTCCAGAAATGGAATTACTAAGTAACATGAATGTTCAAAATTACTCTGTAATACCGTTTTTTCCAAAGCACTTGCACCACATTACTCTCCCTCTGGGTATAATATATTCATGTAATAGAATGTTTTGTGTTCATGTATTATTATGTCGCACAAAGAGTATTTTGAACACAAAAACCAAATCACAGATAAATTCATACAGAATATGGAGTTTAAAAGTATGCAAAGTGAAATATTATTAAAGAATACATATATAGGTACTATACTCGTGTGTATATGTACATATATAATACATACTAATATACTAATATATACTAAAGTCACAAAAAGAAGTAGGGCTATGTTAAGCATAATATTCAAGATGGGATCACCTATGTGGAGTTAGTGAGTGGGAGAGGGGTAAACATGTACAATTAAGGAGAGGATGACAAAGTACTTTGTAGTTATCATTTATTATATTAGCAGTACATTTCCTTATGTGTTTCTTTGGAAATGATTATAAACACATAATATTTTCTTATATGTGTTTAATGTTGCATTAAAAAAACTCAGCCTTTCCAAATTATTCATACCCTGAATGGCTCCCATCCCCTACAACACTATTTAGCTATATATAAATCTCTCTGCCTGTTAAAATTGCAGAAATAGGTTGGCTACTTCTTTTTTTTTTTTTATGTTGTGTTAATCACCATACATTACATCATTGGTTGGCTACTTCTTTGTAATCAGCGTATCTTGTGATATTTATTTGATGTCAGCTTAAAAATGGAGTGAGATCAAGGTGAGAAAGCCTATGCCTGTCAGCCAGGGAATTCTCTCCTGGTATGTGTACTTATATTATCTGTTAGTCATGTGTACTATTTTATTGCTTATTTAAAAACAAACAAAACCCCAAAAGACTGCAACCCATAGTTTTAACAACAAATGCCACCCTCATTAAACCTGAACACTGTGGTTGTGTTATAATCGTATTCAATAATTAATCAAATAACCACTAACATGGTTTTGCTATGCATGTCTAACTTTCTTTTTTCTTCATGAATCCAGCATTAATGTCTCAGTTGCAATACAACTCACATACTATTGTGTAATTTGATGGGCTAAATCCAGCATCAAGAATTTCAGGCTGCAACATAGCAGATACTCAGCAGATGGCACCTTGCAGAATCTCCAGGGGATACTCTGAGTGTTCAGCACTTCTTGTGGGGCGGGGAGAGAGTGAGCAGAGAGCCACTTAAGCAAATGGTACTGTGGAAAGCCTGCAATTGTGTTCCTCTGAGACACATTTTTACTGAAAGTGTGTTTTGTTTTTGTTTGAAAATCAGAAACAAAGGCATATTTAATTACAGTGAAAATGCCTATTTTTAATTACTGAGTATATAAAAGATGGTGTAACGTACACATTTAGGTAACATAATGCAATTGCTTGGAAGAAATATCAACCTTAAAGTTTTACAGATGAGCAAAAGTATTTAGCATCTAGTGACTTATTTAGATAGAGGGCAGTTATTCCTAAAGTATTTCATTTTAACCTCAATGAAAATAAAAACCTGAGAAACTATTGCCTTTATTTTAGTAAATTTACTAATGTACGGATGTTTACTACTTCATATATTAGAGTTTTAAATAGATTACTTTTTGTTGTGTTTTAGAGGAGTAGCTATTAATAAAATCAAAAAGACTCAAATTATCTTTTTGACAAATAGGTGTGAAAACAACTAGATCCATTTGTCTTGTTCTCTTTGATTAGACAGCTCTGTAAATAAGAGATGATGAATTTAAGAAGAATAATGAATTATTAAGAAAGATTTGATTCACTTCCCTCAAAAATATACAAATGTTTTGTTATATATGGTCTTCATCAGAGGTCAGCTAACTTTTTTTCTGTAAAGTCCTGGCCATAAAGTATAACTTGCAATTCAACCAAGTTATAAGTCGTAAGAAAGCAGCCATATAACATAAACAAATGAGCAAAGCTGGAGTCCTATAAAACCTTATTTACAAAAATAGGCAGAAGGCCAGATTTGGGTTTTGTCCTGACCCTGTCATTTTATACTACTTCAGAAAGACATGAGGAGGCATTGTGTGTAGTTAAGAGCGTTGGTTTTAGGAGCCAGAATATATAGTCTAAGTCCCATCTCTTTACTTACTTAGCTGAATGTTTCTTTTCTTTTCTTCTTCTATCTTTTTTAAGATTTTATTTATTTATTTGTCAGAGAGAGAGAGAGTGCAAGCAAGCGCACAAGCAAGGAGAGCTGCAGGCAGAGGGAGAAGCAGGCTCCCCACTGAGCGAGGAGCCCGATGCAGGATTTGATCCCAGGATCCTGGGATCATGACGTGAGCCAAAGGCAGACGCTTAACCGACTGAGCCAGCCAGGTGCCCCTAGCTGAATGTTTCTAGGCAAGTTAAACCCTGGAGATAATATTAACATATTGCTTAGGTTTTTGAGAATATTATGTGTATTAATATGTTTAAAATGCATGGAACAGTATAGGACACATAGCAAATTCTCAATTTGTGTTAGTTTCCATTTTATTATCATTACAAAATCTGAGGACCACTAGTGAAATAAAGATCATGAATTTGCCATTGAGCACACCTTGAATTCAAGTCTTAGATTTATAATAATTTAACAGTATTATTTTATTACATTTTATTCAGTTGTTTTGAGGAGCATTTGGTTTCCTCACATATAATAAGAGGGTATTGTGAAGCTTAGATTTAAATTGTGTCTGGCAAGGGAGAGGTCTAAATAAATGTTAGTTCCCTTCTCTCCCCCTTCTAGTACTAATTCTAAACTTGTTAACCAGATTGGGTTTTGATTCCCAGCTTGATAGCACATTCATGATCCTTATTTCTTCTAGAACTGGCCTTTGAGTTTGGTATTTCTATTTCTTGCATGCTCCAGAGTTGAAGTACGATCCCTGAGCCCCATTTTTGTGGCAGACAGTATCCTAAACACTACTTGTTCACCTTTCTAAATCTCTGATCAGATTGTACAACTTTTTGAGCAGATGTCAGTGAATAAATAATATGTCCAAATATAGTACCTATTTTTTATTCTAAAGTCTTTCAAAAATTCTGGGTTTTTTTTTTTCAAAAATTTTGTTTTTAAGAAATATTTATAAATGCTTGCTGAAATATGTCTGTTTTTAAATGATTTTCTTCCAAGAAATTCTGTTACAGAAGTGATATTCTTAGCTTCTGTTTCAGCAAATATACAATTCCACCTTCATCTTCTCCAAACAATTCTGCTTTCCCTCAAAGTGGCACTGTGTCTAGATTTACCACATATGATTTAAAACATTTAATTATGTAATGTAAGATGAAATTTAATTCTAATGCACTGTTACCTGAATTATATTATGATATTTATTTCTTATTTAGGGCTTTTCAAAAAGTTTGCAGTCAGCATATTGCTTTGTTTCATTTAACTCTTTGAATATCTAGCATGATTTGGACTCATGGTTATAGATAAGGTGTGGGCTAATTCAGTATCTGCTGAAGTTCTATGTCCCAATACACCTCTGTTGCTTTTCAAACCTAAGGCTGTTTTGATACCTAAGGCTGATTTTCTAGTATTATAAAGCTACCTCATTTACTACCTGTTCTTGGGGGAAAAAATTAAGAACTTCAGAAATTTCCTTGGCTGGGGCTTTGGCAAATTTAACTGCCACTGGAGAAAAAATTCAACCTGTAAGTATTCTTGAATTGTTTCTTTTGGACATTTATCTGTACTAAGTTGACATCCAAGACTATTCATCTTACTGGTAAATTGCTTAGTACCTACCAAAGCCCTATATATATATATATATTTTTTTTTTTCCTTCAAGAAACCTTCAGAAAAGGAAACAAATTGGTAATGAATAGTGGTCAGAAAAGCACTTAATATTTCTGGGGATACATATAACTCTATAGACCACAGGCCAAGAAACTGCTAGCATTGATTTTGGGAGCAAAAATCCTGTAGATAAAACCTAACTAACTCTTTGTGCAGACAGCAAATATAAGAATTTATTGTTGAAAGATAGTCCACAATTAAAATGTGGATTTGAGAATATTGGCAATATTAGGGAATGGAAAAGATACCAGGATTCCAAGGATGTGTGTGTGGGAGGGTGTATAAGGGGGGTTGGTACACGTGTGTACATATGCACAGTGTCTATGTGTGTTGAGGGTTGTTGAATGCATGTATTTGAATGTGTTGTGGTTGGGAGGCAGGATGGAAAAGGCTCTTAAAAATAGGTCCCAAAAGCAAATACCCTAAATATATAGTTGTCATCTATTTATTTCCTTCCTGTCAGATTAGATTTGACTCTATTAGTCATACAATCTTGCAAAAAAACAATGGATGCTCCTAAAAGGCACACCGGGGCATATTATCTACATTCACAGTCTTCACTTCTGAGTCCTTTCTTGGTCTTATTCTCATCTCTTACCTGCTTTTCTTGACTAGATTCTCTTAATTTACTATTCCTGCCTCTTTTTTGGCTTTAAATTTCATCTTTGTTTCCTGTGCACTGATCTTTCCCCTTTTTGGTAGGAAAACAAGGAATAGAATACCTACCTCTCTCTGTCTTTTGTATTAGCACTAGGGCATTACATTATTATTATTTTTTAACTATTTTAAGGGAATTTTGGGTTTGTGTAGCCAAACAGAGCAGAAGTAACCTGGGCTCCACTTTAAATCTCATAAAATAACTCTTCACACAGGATTTATAATTTCCTAGTACTCTCCACCTCCTCCTTCACCCCACCACATACATCCTTTCATTTTTATTTATTTTATTATTTTTATTTTTATTTTTTTTAAAGATTTTATTTGTTTGACAGAGAGAGACACAGCGAGAGAGGGAACACAAGCAGGGGGAGTGGGAGAGGGAGAAACAGGCTTCTCGCTGAGCAGGGAGCCCAATGCGGGGCTCGATCCCAGGACCCTGGGATCATGACCCGAGCCGAAGGCAGATGCTTAACAACTGAGCCACCCAGGTGCCCCCATCCTTTCATTTTTAATTACAGCCCAGAAGAAATGGTATTTTTCCGTGGTATTTTTCCATTGGTGTTTCTGATATCCATGGCCTCTTGGCTCATCATGCTTCCCCCACAGATTGAATTCCTGTTCATGGGATAATAAGCAACTCTTTAGCTTTAATTAAAAGAACTTACCTTCTCTTATTATAATGATAATTATTTGTCTCAAAAAAATCCCACCATTTCTGTAGCTGTTTATTGCAGTTAGCTATTTTCCTGATTTTAAACTTCCATGAGGCTTTTACTAACTATGTACAGAGTGAGACAAGTTGAATACCTACCACAAGCACTATGGCATTTTTTTTTTCTGTATAATTACTGAGAGTGAAACATGGACAAGTGTAGTGACTCTATTCCTATTTGTCGGGGCACCTGGGTGGGTCAGTCATTAAGCATCTGCCTTTGGCTCAGGTTATGATCCCAGGGTTCTGGGATCGAGCCCCGCATCGGGCTCCCTGCTCAGTGGGGAGCCTGCTTCTCCCTCTCCCTCTGCTGTTCCCCCTGCTTGTGTTCCCTCTCTCATTGTCTCTCTCTGTCAAATAAATAAATAAAATCTTTAAAAAAACAAAAAGAGTAGTTTTTCTATTATCTGTACTTTTTTTTTTAATACCCCTCAGATATATATGACCAGGTTGATCTTCTTTTTTTTTTTTTTTTTTAAGATGTATTTATTTTAGAGAGAGATAGAGCAGAGGCAGGTAGAGGAAGAGGGAGAGAATCTCACGCAGACTCCCCACTAAATATGGAGCTCAATGTGGGGCTCAGTCTCATGATCCTGAGATCATGACCTGAGCCAAAATCAAGAGTCACATGCTTAACCGATTGAGCCACCCAGGCACCCCTCTTTTCTTTTAAGATTTTATCTTTAAGTAGTGTCTATACCCAACATGGGGCTCAAACTCAACCTTGAGATCAAGAGTCACATGCTCTACTGACTGAGCCAACCAGGTACTCCCAGGTTGATCATTTTTAACAAAACCTTATAGACACCAAAGAGCTATATTGATCAATTTAGTAACTATTATTATTTCAAACTTCTTTATACTCTGCCCTGAAAATTTAAAAATGTTGAAACACAAATTGTCATAGAAATATGGTGTGTAAAAGGTAAGCAATATAAATGAAGGGTAGTGAATATTCAGTAATGATAAATCATTGTGAAAAATGGGATCCATTTTTAATAATTAGAAAAAATAGTATTGATAAGTCCCAAATATATGCAAAACATTTCTTTAAAAGTAACATTGATTGTAGGATGCAGCATAGGAAGATAAAAAGGAAAATCCAGATATAGTTTAGTTATACTTGGTTAGGACAAGTTCAAATAGACTGAAGTCATTTGTCCTAAGAGTTTAGGTAGTGAAGTATAGAAGTTCAAGGTAGTAAATCCAGATTTAAAATATTCTTCTTATCAGTCAATAAGTAATAACCATTGTTATTTGGCTTTTGATGGTTGTTATTTTGATAAAGAAGACATTGTCATGCCTATATTCAGAATCTAAATGGAGGAGTTAGACACAGCAAACCACTTTTAAAATAAGATATTTTATATATTTTAATGTTGCCTCCATTTTTCTCATGATTTTTTTTTTATTGACTAGTTGCTTGAGCTTTGTGATTTATTTTTAGGTTTAGTATTAGGTTATGTGGCATTTTATTTTATGGGCCCTTTACTATAGCTTATATGATTCAATTTATGCATGGACTCAGTCAGCTGTTCAGTTTTTCTACAAATATTCATTGAATAACAGTCTCTCTCAGGCCACAAAAAGAAAGAATGAAAGAGGAAGGAAGGAAAGATAGAAGGAAAGAGGGAAGACAGTATTTGCTTTTAAGAAAGAGAAATACAAAGTTCTTGTATTCAGAAAATAAAGTCAAGTTTCAAGCCTGAAATTTCTATTTCTGTGGGGCATAGTATAAGAGATAGATCTCCCCAAATTCATATATCGAAGCCCTAACCTCCAATGTGACTGTATTTGTAGATAGGACCTTAAAGGAGTTAGATAAGGTCGTAAGGATGGGGCCTTAATTCAATATGACTGGGGTGTCTTTTTATTCTAAGAGGTGCACCCACATGGAGGAAATTGGGGCATAGACCAGCACAGAGAGAAAACTGTGTAAAAATACAGAGGGAAAATGGTCATTTGAAAGCCAAGGACAGAGGTCTCAGCAAAAACTGAACTTCTCAACACCTTAATGTTGGACTTCTGGCGTCTGGACTATGAGAAAATAAATTTAAACCACCATTTTGTTATAGCAGTTCTAGAAAACTAATGTACAAGTTAACATCCCAAATAGAAGGAACCAAGCCAAAAGCTTGGTTTTTATACAGAGAACCTGAGGACTTTGTCTTTTGTACTAGTACATAGAGGACCACCAAGAGAGTGACACAGACTTACAATATTGATCAAAAAGCAGAAACCAGCTGCCTGTTCTTATACATTCATCTGTGCCTGTGGTAAGAAGCCAGCTTTCTACTGGTAGTAAGAAAGGGGCAATGCTCTCTGTGTGGTTTCACTGTTAAAATGGCTAAGAGTTTAATTTTATGCTAATTTTTTCTGTGCAGAAGCATTTTGTGAAAGTCAGCAGTTCTGTTCAGAAATTAACCTGGTGCCAACTTGCAGGATTTACTGGAGTAAATTAAAGATTGCTGGGGGGAATGAAGCTCAGCTTAGACTGACCCAGGTGTGAGGTGATAAGAGTGTGGAGTAAAGTGTGTTAATAGGTACTTAGGAAAGAGAGGGAACTCAAAGCTGTATCAAAATTGAAATGAAGGGAATAATGACTGATTTTTCATAGGGTTTGAGGAGGAAGCACACATGGAAGATTGTTCTGATATTATAAACCTGAGATGTGGAAAAAGTGGGGTAGCCCAATGCTAAGGAGGAAGTTCAAAATTCTAGTTCTGGAGACAATATCATGAGCTTGATTTGGTTTATATTGGATTTGAGGTAGTGGTAGCTTGTCCAAGTGGCTCACTCATATGACTTATGAATAAGTCATCAATACAGAAGAGGCTAGAATAAAAGCCATGCTCAGTGTTACATGTCTGTGAATTTATTTGCTTGGGTATGCTTAAATGTTGATATAATTCATTATCACTCTGTGATTTGTGAAGTGGGCAAGATCAGGGAAAGTTAAGAGAGAAGAGTAAAATCAAGTGGGTCTGAAGAAAACAAAGGTAAGATATGCAAAAAAGCAGAATTCTTTAAAAAATTAAAAAAACTAGCATTTATATAGTGCTAACAGTGTGCCAGGCATTGTTGTAATCAATTCTAAATACTATCCCATTTAGTCTTCCTAACAGCTGTATGATAACAGTGTTATCATCTCTATTTCATAGGTAAGGAAACTGAGCTTCCAAAGTGGTTAGGTATTTTGAAGCTAGGAATTTAAATAGCCGAGGCACTCTTAGCTTCACAATTCATGCTTTTAATAACTATCTTATGCTGCATCTCCTCCCCTCCCTCAAAAAAGGTATAGATTTGGTGAAAATCAAGGGTCAAAAGAATGGGGAAAAGAGGAGAATATTCCTAAACAAAAAAGGAAAGGGTTGTCATGGTCAAATGTCTTGCAGAAGTAAGGAGAATAAAGAGTTTGTTGGACTAGATTAAAAATGAAGTCCTTGAGGAGCGCCTGGTGGCTCAGTTGGTTAAGCGTCTGACTCTTGATTTATGTTCAGGTCATGATCTCAGGGTGGTGAGATCGAGCCCCGTGTCAGGCCCCACGCTCAGCACAGAGTCTGCTTGTCCCTCCCACTGCTTGTGTGCTTGCACTCTCTCTATTAAATAAACAAACAAATAGATAAAATCTTATTTAAAAAATGAAGTCTTTGATTAAAAAAAAGAAAGAACGTGTTAAGATAATGAAGGATAAACTGAATTCCAGACTTCTAGAAATTTGGGTTGAAGATTAGGATGAGAAAAGGTAGGTTATGATTAGAAATAAGTCATGCTTAAAACAAAACAAAACAAAACACCCTGATTTTGAAGTAAATGGAGGGGAGATAATTGGTGAATTGAAAGAAAGCACTGTCTGTCTGGGCCAGTCTCTTCACCTGCTGATTTCTCTTCTTTACATACGTCACTCCCTCTTCGCACTCAGCATGGTCATGAATGGTACTTCTTAGTATTAGTATCCCCTTTCCCCAAATATCTATGTGTGATTTCCACCACCATTTTCCTAATATACCAAAGCTAAAACGGTGCCCCACTTTGACACAGAGTTTTTTCTTAGCCTAAACACTGGCTAAGTTCCTTTTCTTTCTCTAAAATCCTTTTTTTTAACCTCATCATTTACTCTTCATTTTTATAGCCAATGCTTTAGTCCAAATATGCATTGCCTTAAATGTATGAAATGTTACAGTAGTCTCAGAACCAAGAAGCAGTATTGCAAAGTGCTTAGAAGCAAAGTGCTTAGAAGCATAAGCTATTAAGTCACACAGACTTTGGAAAGAATCCCATTTCTGACATTTGCATATTAGTTGCCTTTGGGGAAGTTATTTAATGTCTCCAGATTTGTTTCCTCATCAGTAGAATAAAGATTTAAATAATATGTGAGAAAACTAATATTTATTGCATAGTAAAAAAAAAAGAGAGAGAGATAATAACTATCATTCCCCTTTCTCTTCTCTAATAGTCTTTTCTATTTTATCATGCCGTTTTTCTTCAGAAAATTCCAGCAATCCCCTATTCATAGAAAATAAAGTCCAACTCATCATCCTTTATCTAGGCTCTTCATAATCTGGCTATGCAGCCTTATCTCCCAGTTAATGTCTCGGCTCTGCTCTAGTCAACGGTGCCCTTTTCATTGTTCTATAGATATGCCATGCTGATTTCATAGTTCAGACTCTGGCACATTTTATTCCCTAAGGCTGGGCATGCCCTTCTCTCCTTACTTTGCCTGTACAAATTCTTAACCTTAAATTTCACCTCTTTAATAAACCTTCCATGATGTTCTTATTGCCTCTTACATGTATTTAATCATCCACAACCCTGCACTATAATTTAGTTGTTGGTAAGATCAGTGCAGCTAAAGACCACGTGTTTGTTTCCTTTGTATTTCCCAGAGCACCTAGCACAACTGGATAGAAGGGGACTGACTGAACATCCTTCAGTGTATAAAGAGAGTATACATGCATTTCAAAGAAAAGGGAAACAGTTTTATTGTCTTAAATCTTCTTTTTTTAAATTTTAACTGAGGAGATGCCACAGGTAGTTACTAAGTTCTGGTTGATTCCTATAAAATTGAATACTAATTTCTAGATTTTACAAGATAGGTTTACCAGGTTCATTTTGAATTTTATGCCTTTAAGATTTTTATTGACATTTAAATGTACATAGATCGAATATTAAAATACTTAACTTTGTATAATTATTATTAAACCAGCAGCAAAACCAACACTCATACAACCCATTACGCTAATTGACCTTAATGTGTTCTACTCAGTGAGAAACCCACAGAGAAAAATAAGAGATAATGTCTCTCTCTAGGACAAAGTTTGGAGAGTTTGCTAGCAGCACCTTTAAAAGATCGTAAGTCTCCTAAGCTTGGGATTCTTTAGCTGTGACACAGTGTGTGCCACACCCACCAGGTTGCTTCTCATAGTCCCCAGTGGGAATTGGGGGGCAGGGTAGATAAGGGGAGCTGATGAAAACATTAAGTTCAAGCTGCCTGCTGTATCCTGAGTAATAAAGTCCCTGTGTGTCTGGCTCAGGAGTCTCAAGTCTTCTGCAAGTATCTGTGAAACTTCGGCATGATAATTTATTCGTTTTTATTGAGTAAAATTACACAGTTCTTTTCTTTCTTTCTTTCTTTCTTTCTTTCTTTCTTTCTTTCTTTCTTTCTTTCTTTCTTTCTTTCTTTCTTTTTCTTCTTTCTTTTCTTTCTTTCTTTCCTTTCTTTTCTTTCAAGATTTTATTTGTTTGAGAGAGCGAGAGAGAGAGCGCACCAAGCGGGGGTAGGGAGAGGAACAAGCAGACTCCATGTTGAGTGAGGAGCCTAAAAGGGGGCTCCATCTCAGGACCCTGAGATCATGACCTGAACTGAAATAAGAGTCAGATATTTAACCGACTGAGCCACCCAGGTGCCTCCATAGTTATTTTCAAAGTTAGTGTACAAAATGTTCTTCCTTTAGAAATAATTTATAAATGAAATTAAAAATTTTAAGTTTATAAGTAAATTTACTTCTTAACCAAACAAATCCAATAAACCAAATTCAAAATATTTAGAAATAAAGTTTTCATGTTTCAGGATGACTTCTGCATTAAAATAGTGTAGCCACATGTTAATACTTGAATCAGGACTCACTGGTTTTGTAGTATCCTTTATAAGAATTTTTCATATGAAAGTAGAAATAGTACTGAAAGAACACATCTATGAACTTCAGTACTTTTACAATGAAAATGTGTGTTTTGACTTCTAAGGTAGAGAATTAGTGATCTTTGCATGCAGTATAATAAATCTTTTAGCTGCCGTATTTCTTATTAAACAACCTACTTGTTTTTATAAAATAGATTTCTTTTTTTTTTTTTTAAAGATTTTATTTATTTATTTGACAGAGAGAGACATAGCCAGAGAGGGAATAAAATAGATTTCTTTGGGAATACAAGTTCATATTTCTAAAAATAAATTATCCTGCTTTACATTTCCAATTATAAAAAATATGCAAGGTTTGTTGCATGCTTTTAAAAAAAAATACTGAAAATAGATTATTTACTCTTAAAAGCAAGTTGCAAAGTCATGCAATATACAATTTTTTATAAAAAGTCTATTTTTATATGTTTGCATATCTTTATATGGTTGTATATATTTTTATGTATGTAAAAGCATGGGCATATGAGAAAGGCTGTGCATCAAACTGTTACGATAGGTTGCCTAAGAAGGAATTGGGTGCTTAGAGGGAGATAGTTGACTTTTCCTTTACACATCTCTGTGCTGATGTTATTTTTGCTTTTAATGTGAATTTATTGTTTTTATCCTAGAAAGGCAAACCAGCAAAGTATTTTTAACAAAACAAACATAAGTGTTAAAGAAACAAAAAAGGAATTAAATTAAAATTGTGATAGACACCTCTGTCAGTTATTTGTATTAATTTTTTAACACAACAGGATATCAATTTATAAACCTGAATAATATTTTGGAATACTTTATTTTTTATGTAAATTTTGAGTTTCCAGTAAATGTAGATACCACAGTATCTATTTTGTATTTTATATAACTTGAAGCATCTTGATGCTCCATTTTCCACAAATAATTTTTTCCTTATTTTAAAATGTATAGGGTGGTATAATTTTATATTTATTTGAATATGTGTAATTTTTCAAAAAAATTAGTTTGAATCATGGAAGATGTGGGGTCTGTTAAATTTATGTTATGGTATAAAATTGAAGATTATATTAATTCCTTGAGATACTTTACTTAACAATATTTAATGATTTTGCAAGGGCTAATATTGAGAGTAGTTTATCCAGTGAAATAACTTGTGCTTATTTTTCATAAGCTATATTATAACATGGGAATCCTTATTACTTGAATTTACTTGAAATATTTAAATACTTGTTTTTTTATAGTTTAAATCATTTTATATGCTATATTCTAATTCTTACATTTTTGGTTATTTTAAATTTTTCTTATATTTTTAACATATTTTGAATATAAAAATATTAAACATATTTTAAATTAACATATTTGTGTTTTCCATTCTAAATGTGCATTCCTTCCTTCCTTCCTGCATTGCTACATTTCTAAAAATTCATGAATATTCATTTGCATAGCATCGTGAATTTTTAAAAATCTGCTGCTTACATATCTTTTCTTTAATACAAGATAGCTTCCCAGACAGTTTTCCCATTCATTTATTCATTTTTTCAAAGACGACTTATTTATCCATTATTACATGTCTGAACCTGTCTCAGTTCCCTGAAATATATTAGTCACATCTCTGTAAGTGAAGGGGTCACATGCAAGTTTTAAACTTCTTTGGGAATCTATTCCCACACAATACTAGGAAGTATAAGATTTAGTATGGTGCTCTTGCCAGAAAAAGAGATTTAGAAGGGATGCAGGACTGGCCATATCATAGATTTCTACTGGGTGGGTGCACATGGAGAGGAGGAAGATAAAATTGAGATTGATTTTTGTCTTCAGAAATTTCAACTAATTTCAGTAAAGAAAGCAGTATTTATAATGAAATCTTATCAAATGATAAGTTTGGGTATTTAAACTTACATTATTCTGGCAATTGCTTATATTTTAAAATAAGAGATTTTATACATTCTGTTCTATGCCTATAGATGGAGTTAATAACACTATGGAAAAAAAAGTGTGGTTGATCTCTTGCCTGGTGATTTGTGACAATATAACTATATGAATTTTAGTTTTGTGTTTCTGATGTCAGATCTAGCAGATTCAATAAAGAGTACAATGATTCTCTGCTTATCTTAGTTATGGATAGTTAATCATAATTAAGTTTTATAATAGGATTCTCATATCAGCTGCTTTTTAACTAACGAGTCCTAGTTTGATGAGGTGAAAGATGCATTTTATGAAGAAATTTCTATAGCACATTTTGTGGTGTGCTTTATGGCCTGACAGTAACACTCTAGTGTTTTCATGGCTTTTGGTGCATAGTGAAAAAGAACTTTGGAAAGTTTTTTCTCTTTTCTTTCACCTGAAAAGTATTCTATTTTCCAACCTTTGTGTTTTTTCTTGTCCATATTATGTAGACAAAACATTTCTCTCTTTTTCTATATTTGGAGTACATTTGTGAAACTCTAAGGATGAGTATGACCAGATCTAGAAAATTCTGATCTGATTTGTTCTTAGATTTTTCTGAGAAAATCCACTGTGTTCTTAGATTGGTCCTAATGATGTAGGCTGTTTCTTCATAGTTTTCAGTTTAGAGTTTTTCTGGGTCCTAGTTTGGGCAGTATTAAGAATATCTTTAAAACTTGATAGTCGCCAAAATATAGCTTCAATAAACATGTATGTAGACATTTATACGGAATTTAAATGACAAATATAAAGATAGGATTAAACACTGGTCCAGAAGCATTTTTAATTTTATATTATGTGACAAACTTAAACATTTTTTAAAATTATATACCTTAAATTCATGAAAATCAAAGGCATGGAAGAGTAAACATTCTCAGAATACACAGTAAGATACTCTAAGTATGCTTCGATATGATATTCTTAGCCTTTTTCATTAGTAACATTCTGCCTCCCCAGTTATAGAAAAACTTGGTTCAATTTATTTCATTCTCCATTACCCTCAAATTGTTTTGACTACCAAAAAAGATATTCAGTTGTTTGACATGTTGATATTCAAGACTTAATGTTAAGGGTTTTTAAATTATTCTTCTTTAACACAGATTTTAAAAAACTACCTGGAATATCTAAGTGCTCCCCAATAAAATATTTTTATGCCCCTGACAATTGCTTTCCTTTGCATATCCTGTAAGTTTCTGAGGGTGTTATGTTAAAACCTTTTCCGATTTCTTTTTTTGTCGTTGTTCTGTCCATTTTTGTTTTCTATATTTTGAAACCATATTGTTGGTAGATTCATCCTTTTGTAATTATAACATATTTATTTTTATCACTGTTAAGGCTGTGTTGGGTCTACATAGTCTAATATTAGCACTGCAGTATGAGTTTCAGTTAGTTAGCATTTGTATGTATTTTTCATTCCTTTACTTTCATTTTTTCTGTATTCTTATATTACACACATATCTCTAGTAAACAGAATATATAGTTGGCTGTTTTTTCTTAAACTTCGGATTTAAAAATCCTTATCTTTTAATTGTAGTATTTTCTGCCCTCAATGTAACTACTTGAATATTTGAATTGAAATGTATAATCTTAATATTTGTTTTTCTATTGGTCCCAGTTGTTCTGTGTTTCCTTTCATATCTCTTTAGATTTTTTTAATTGTTCATTTCCTTTTTTGTTAGTTTTTTTAGTTATACAATGTTTTAAAACTCATCTTTTAATATTTATGCTAGTGATTGCAACATGCTAGTGATTGCAACATGTCTTCAGGAAAACTTCATTTAAATGAATACTTACATAATTTTCTTTGTAGTTATTAGGATATTAATTGTTAGGATATTAAACACTTTTTTAAAAAATTTAATTCCAGTGTAGTTACCATACAGTGTTATATTAGTTTCAGGTGCACAGTATAATGATGCAACAATTTTGTACATTTCTCAGTGCTCGTCAAGATAAGTATACTCTTTTTTTTTTTTTAAAGATTTTATTTATTTATTTGACAGAGAGAGACACAGCGAGAGAGGGAACACAAGCAGGGGGAGTGGGAGAGGGAGAAGCAGGCTTCCCGCAGAGCAGGGAGCCCGATGCGGGGCTCGATCCCAGGACCCTGGGATCATGACCTGAGCCGAAGGCAGACGCTTAACGACTGAGCCACCCAGGTGCCCCGATAAGTATACTCTTAATCCCCCTCACCTATTTCACCCATCCCCCCACCCACCTCCCTTCTGGTGACTGTTTATTCTCTATAGTTAAGAGTCTCTTTCTTGGTTTCTCTCTATATATCTTTTTTTCTCCTTTGTTCAATTGTTTTGTTTCTTAAATTCCACATATGAGTGAAATCTATGATATTTGCCTTTCTCTGACTGGCTTACTTCACTTAGCATTATACTCTCTAGCTCCATCCATGTTGTTTCAGATGACAAGATTTCATTCTTATTTATGACTTAATAATATTCCAGTGTGTGTGTGTGTGTGTGCGCACATGCACATGTATGCGACTTCATCTTTACTATGGACCTTGGGTTGCTTCCATAATTTGGCTATTGTAAATAATGCTGCAATAAACATAAGGGTGCATATATCCTTTTGAAATAGTGTTTTTATATTCTTTGGGTAAGTACCCAGTAGCACGATTACTGGATCATAGAGTAGTCTAGTTTTAAATTTTGAGGTCCCTCCATACTGTCTTCATCAGTGGCTGCACCAGTCTTCATTCCCATCAACAGTTAGGAAGGATTCCTTTTCTTTACATCCTCACCAACACTTGTTGTTTCTTGTGTTTTTGATTTCAGCCATTCTGACAGGTGTGAAGTGACATCTCATTGTAGTTTTGATTTGCATTTCCCTGAAGGTCAGTGATATTGGGCATCTTTTTATGTGACTGTTGGCTATCTGTAAGTCTTCTTTGGAGAAATGTCTGTCCATGTCTTCTGCTCATTTTTAACTGGATTATTTGTTATTTTGGTTGTGTTGTGTAAGTTTTTTATAGATTTTGGATACTAACCCTTTATTGGATATGTCATTTGCAAGTATCTTCTCCCATTCAGTAGGTGTCTTTTAATTTTGCTGGTTATTTCCTTTGCTGCTAAGTTTTTTTTACTTTGGTGTAGGTGCAATAGTTTAATTTTGCTTTTTTTTCTCTTGTCTCAGGAGACACATCTAGAAAAAAAAGTTGCTAAGACTAATGTCAGAGAATTTACTGCCTGTGCTGCCTTTTAGGATTTTTATAGTTTCAAGTCTCAATTTAGGTCCTTAATCCATCCTGAGTTTGTTTTTGTGTATGGTGTAAGAAAGTGGTCCAGTTCCATTCTTCTGCATGTAGCTTTCGGTTTTCCCAACACCCTTTGTTGAAGATACTTTTTTTCCGTTGCATATTCTTGCCTCCTTTGTCAAAGATGAATTGACCATCCCATCCTGGGCTTACTTCTTGGCTTTCTATTCTGTTCCATTTATTTCTTTCTGCTTCTTCATTATTAGTGTATTGAGGTGAAATGGATTTTTGTATATTAATTTTGTATCCTGCAACCTTACTGAATTCATTTATCAGTTCTAGTAGTTTTTTGGTGGAATCTCAGGGTTTTCTATATATAGTATTATGTCATCTGCAAATAGAGAAAGTTTTACTTCTTTCTTACTAATTTGGTTGGGTTTTATTCTTTTTCTTTTCTGTTTGCTGTGGCTAGGACTTCCCACACTGTGTTGAATAAAAGAGGTGAGAGTGGATATCCCTACTCTGTTTTTCCCCATTGAGTATGATGTTTGGGCTGTGGGTGTTTCATTTATGGCCTTTGTTATGTTCTTAGGTATGTTCCCTCTAGAGCTACTTTGTTGAGGGTTTTTATTATAAATGCATCTTGTACTTTGTCAAATGCATTTTCTGCATCTGTTGAAATGATCATTTTTTTTTATTCTTTCTCTTATTGATGTGATGTATCATATTGATTGATTTGTTAATATTGAACCATCCTTGCATGTTGGGAATAAATTGCACTTGATCATGGTGAATGATTTTTGTTAATGTATTGTTGGATTCAGTTTGCAAATATTTTGTTGAGGATTTTTGCATCTATGTTCATCAGGGATATTGGCCTGTAATTCACTTTTTTTGGTGGTGCCTTTATCTGGTTTTGGTATCAGGGTAATGCTGGCCTCATAGAATAAATTTGGAAGTTTTCCTTCCTCTTCTGTTTTTTTGGAATAGTTTGAGAAGAATAGGTATTGACTCTTCTTTAAACGTTTGATAGAATTTACCTGTGAAGCAGTCTGGTCCTCGACTTCTGTTTGGTGGGACTGTTTTGATTACTGATTCAATTTCATTGCTGGCCATCAGCCTGTTGAACTTCTCTATTTTTTCCTGCATCAGTTTTGGTAGGTTATATGACTAGGAATTTAATCCATTTTTTCACGGTTGTACAATTTGTTGGCATATAATTTTTCATAATATTATCTTGCAATCCTTTGTATTTCTGTGGTGTTGGTTGTTATTTCTCCTCTTTCATTTGCATCCCCTCTCTCTCTCTGGCTCCCTCTCTCTCTCTCTCTGAAGACTCTGGCTAAAGTTTTATCAATTTTATTGATCTTTTCAAAGAAACAGCTCCTGGTTTTATTGATCTGTTTTATTATTTTGTTTGTTTGTTTTAGTTTTTATATTGTCTTAAATACTTTTTTAAATGTCATTTATCTCCCAGTTATTTTTTTAGTAATGTGTTTTAATTCTACAGATGTGTTTCTATAATATATTATCATGGCTTCAATATTTATTAAGATTTATCCAAATTTCTTTGAAATTTATACATTCCTATTTCTCTATCCTTCTGAGATCATTATCCTAATGCCTGAGGAACTTCCTCAATATTTGTTCTAGTATAGATATCCTGGTGATGAATTTTTTCTGTCTCTGTCTCTCTTTCATTTTCTTCTCTAAAATGCCTGTTTCGGGGCACCTGGGTGGCTCAGATGGTTAAGCGTCTGCCTTCGGCTCAGGTCATGATCCCAGGGTCCTGGGATCGAGTTCCGCATCGGACTCCGATGGGGGAGCCTGTTTCTCCCTCTGCTTCTCTCTCTCTCTGTCTCTCATGAATAAATAAATAAAATCTTAAAAAAATAAATAAATAAAATGCCTATTTCAATTTAATTTTTAATCATATTTTTAATGGAGATAGAATTCTATGATTGCAGTTATTTTTATTTTATCAGTTTTATTTTCTGGCTTCCATTCTGGTGAGATTTTTAGAATTGGTTTTTGGAAACTTATGTGTCTTTCTCTGGCTGCCGTTAAACTTTATTTTTCTTTTCTCCTTTTTTTCTTTCTTTTTTGTTTTAATTGAAGTATAGTTAACATGCAACATTACATTAGTTTCAGGTATACAGCATAGTGACTTGAAAACTCTGTATGTTGTGCTAGGATCACCACAAATACCTATCATCTGCCACCATAGAATGCTATTACAGTACCATTGATTATATTTCCTATGCCATATCTTTCATCTCTGTGACTTATTCATTCAATAATGTGAAGCCTGTAACTCCCACTGCCCATTAACCATTTTGTCCATTCTCCCCCACCTCTCTCCTCTGTCAACCATTAGTTTACGCTCTGTATTTATGAGTCTGTTTCTGTTCGTTAGTTTGTTTAGATTCCACATATAAGTGAATCATATGGTATTTGTCTTTCTCTGTCTAGCTTATTTCACTTAGTAAAATATCATCTAGGTCTGTCCATGTAGTTGCATGCAAATAGCAAGATCCCATTCTTTCTTATGACCAAGTAATATTCCTTTATATATTCTTTATCCATTTATCTATCAGTGGACACACAAGCTGCTTCCATATCTTGGCTATTGTAAATAATGCTGCACTAAACAGAGAGGTGCATATATCTTTTTCAATTAGTGTTTTCAGTTTCTTTGTGTAAATACCCAGTAGTGGAATTACTGCATCATCAGGTATTTCTATTTTTATTTTTTTCAAGAAACTCTATACTGTTATCTACAGTGGCTGCACCACTTTATATTCCCAAAATAGTGCATGAGAGTTCCGTGACATCCTCCAATACTTGTTATTTCTTATGTTTTTGATACTAGCCGTTCAGACTGGTGGAGGTGGTATTTCATTGCAGTTTTGATTTGCATTTTCCTCACAATTAATGCTTTTGAGCATCTTTCCATGTGTCTGTTGGCCATCTAAATTTCTTCTCTTGAAAAATGTTTATTCAGGTCCTCTGCATATTTTTAATTGGATTTTTTTTTTTGTATTGAATTCTATAAGTTCCTTATATATTTTGGTTATTAACGCCATATTGGATGTATCATTTGGGCAACGATCTTTTCCCATCAGTAGGTTGCCTTTTTATTTTGTTGGTGATTCCCTTTGTTGTGCAGAAGCCTTTTATTTTGTGTAGTCCCAATAATTTATTTTTGTTTTTGTTTTTTCCCTGAGGAGACATATGTAGAAAAATGTTGCTAAGGCCAATGTCAGATAGATTACTGTCTATGTTTTCTTCTAGGAGTTTTATGGTTTCAAGTTTCATATTTAGGTCTTTAATCCATTTTGAGTTTATTTTTGTGCATGGTGTAAGAAAGTGTTCCAGTTTCATTTTTTGCAAGTAGCTATCCAGTTTTCCCAACAGTATTTATTGAAGAGACTGTACTTTTCTCACTGTATTTGCCTCTTTTATTGTAGATTATGTGACCATATAAATGTGGGTTTAATTCCAGGCTCTATGTTCTTTTCTACTGTTCTATGTGTATGATTTTGTGCCAGTACTATATTGTTTTGATTATTATAGCTTAGTGGTATTTCTTGAAATCTGGGATTGTGATATCTCCAGCTTTGTTCTTTCTCAAGATTGCTTTGACTATTTGAGGTCTTCTGTGGTTCTATACAAATTTTAGTATTATTTGTTCTAGTTCTGTGAAGACTACTTCAATATTTTTATGGGGATTGCACTGAATCTCTAGATTGCTTTAGGTAATATGGACATTTTAGAAATAGTAATTATTTAAACCCATGAACATGGTATGTCTTTCCATTTTTTCCTGCCATCTTCAATTTCTTTCATCAGTGTTTTATAGTTTTCATAGTGTAGGTCTTTCATCTCTTTAAGTTTATTCATAAGTATTTCATTTTTTTTGGTAAAATTATAAATATGATTTTTTTTTACTTTCTCTATTACTTTGTTATTAGTTTATAGAATCACAGCAGATTTCTATATATTAATTTTGTACCCTGCAACTTTACTGAATTCATTCATCAGTTACAGTAGTGTTTTGATGGAGTTTTTTGACTTTTCTATGTATAGTACCACGTCATTTGCAAATAGGGAGTTTAACTTCTCCCTTACCAATTTGGATGGCTTTTATTTCTTTTTCTTGTCTGATTGCTATGGCTAAGACTTCCAGTACTATGTTGAATAAAAGTGAAAATGGACATATTTGTCCTGTTTCTGATCTCAGAGGAAAAGCTCTCACTTTTTCCCCATTGAGTATGATGTTAGCTGTGGGTTTGTCATACATGGCCTTTATTATATTGAGGTATATTCTTTATAAACATACTTTGTTTAGCATTTTTATCATGAAGTGATATTGAATTTTTTCCAGTGCTTTTTCTGGATCTTGAGATGATCATATGATTTTTATCCTTCATGTTTTTTTTTTTTTAAAGATTTTACTTATTCATTTGAGAGAGACATAGAGAGAGCACAAACAGGGGGAGAGGCAGGCAGAGGGAGAAGCAGGCTCTCAGCTGAGCAGAGAGCCAGATGCAGGGCTTGATCCCAGGACCTGGAGATATATGACCCAAGCCGAAGCCAGACACTTAACCATCTGAGCCACCCAGGCACCCCTATCCTTCATGTTGTTATGTGGTGTATTACATTGGTTGATTTGAGAATATTGCAGCATCCTTGTATCTTCAGAATAAATCCCACTTAATTGTGGTGAATGATCCTTTTAATGTATTTTTGAATGTGATTTGCTAGTATTTTGTTGAGGACTTTTGCATGTATGTTCATCAGGGGTATTGGTCTGTGGTTTTCTTTTTTCTTTTTGATGTTTTTAATATCAGGGTGATGCTGTCCTCACAGAATGTATTTGGAAGCTTTTCTTCCACTTCTATTTTTAGCATAGTTGGAAGAAAATAGCTGTTAACTCTTTTTTTAAGTGTTTAGTAGAATTCATTTACAAATCCACTTGCTGAACTTTTGTTTGTTTTTAATTTTTTGATTACCAACTTAGTTTTTTACTAGTAATTGGTCTGTTCACATTTTCTGTTTCTTTTACTTAGGCTTTTAGTAGTTTGATATATCTTTGTATGGTATTTTTTTTTCTGTTTGTTCTTATGGCTAGATTAAATATTGTTTCTGTGTATATTACCTCTCTCTCTTTCTCTATCTCTCTCTTTTTCTTTAATTTTAGGATTCCAATTATATAAGTATTGATGTTTCACCATATACTATATGTCTCTTATACTTTTTGTCTGTATTACCATTGTTTATCCTCTCCATGTTTTATTCTGAATATTTTCTTCTGACCCATATTTCACTTCACTAATTTTCTCTTCTCTATGGAATCTAATGTTGACCTCATCTAGTGATATTAAATTTTAATTATTACACCTTTCAGCCCATTGATTTTGTATCATAATCTTTAATTCTTTGCTGAAATTTTCCATCTTGCCATGTAATTTCTTGAACATATTAATTACAGTTATGTTAAAGTTAATGTGTTTTAAGTCTATATCTGGATCTCCTTTGGGTCTGTTTATATTACCTGGCTTTTTCCTTATTATTTACTTACTCAGTTCTCTCTCCAGGTAGACTTGTTAATGTTAAATTAAATGACAGGAGTAGTTTTGAGGCTCTTGATTTTATTAACTTCTGGCAGAAAGATTTTACTTTTTCAGGTAGTTAAGATCTAGGCACTTAATTTCAATCCAACCAGGGACTGGAGTGATTCTAAGAAGGATGTGAGTCATCGGGAACTTAGTGAGGTTACCAATGGAAGGGAAGCCAGGAGTTTCCTCAGGACCTCTTCTTCTTGTGTGATCTGAATTCCAGTGTTATTTTCTTAATGCACTCATTAAGAAAACTACTCACTGTAGTTGACTCTACTTAAGATCTCTTATTCTCAGACACTGCTTCCTACTCAACTTCTCAGATTTTGGTTTCAAATTGGCAAGTGATCCTTAAAGGACAAACTCTATTTCTTCCTCTACTGTCTACTACCACCACACTCAATATTTATGGCACCAGGGATATGGGAATTTTCCCTAGACCTACCAATTCTCCAATTCTCTGCACACACCAACTGAGTGTTCAATTTGATTCTGACACAGTCTACCTGGAGTTAGCATCAGATCTCACAGGATAAGAACTTAGTCTCACCAGACTGCTCACATTTCAATCTCAAGTCCAGGTAGTCCCTATGCTTCTGACTGTCTAGCTATAAATTAGAGATTCCCACAGCCTCCTCTTTGTGTTTGGTAATTTGCTAGAATGGCTTATAGAACTGAGGAAAGCAGTTTATTTACAATATTCCTGGTTTATTATAAAAGGATACAACTCAGGAACAGTCAGACAAAAATGATGCACAGGGCTAGGTATGGAGGAAGGAGTGTGGAACTCTCCAGGCATGCCACCCTCACAGCACTGTATGCATTCACCAACCTAGAAACTTTCCAAATCCCAAATGCCTTTAGCTTTGTTTTTTATAAAGGTCTTATTAAGCAGGAGTGACTGAATCATGGGTCACTGGTGATTAAGTCAATTTCCAGCCACATTTTCTTTCCTGAAGATTGGAGTATGGGACTGAAAGTTCCACATGGTTGGTTCCACTGGCAAATAACTTTCATCCTGAGGCTATGTGGAAGCCCCCAACCACCCACCATCTTATTAGCATACAAAAAGATACTTATCACGTGGGAGAATTCCAGTGTGTTAAGAGCTGAGTGCCAGGAAATCAAGACAGAAACCAAACATATATTAAATTGTCAAAGACTGCAAGGATAAAAGTAGCACCAAAGGTCCGTATTTACTTCTGTTAAATAACAAAATTAAATCCAGTAAATTTGAAGATATAATTGGCTTTATTAAATTATTCATGAATCAGCACCCAGTCTAGCAAGTAGAAAGGCACTTTGAGAAGTTGTACAAAATGGAAGGTTTTCATAGATGGAGAGTAGGGGCAAGAAAGTTATTAGCAGAAGAAGAGGATTGTTCCAGAGAGGCTGTTTGCTAAAGGAAAAAACAAGGAAACAGGTGTCTTATCATGCAGATTACCTCATTTTTCTGTGGAGGATGGTGAGGAACCAGGTGACAAACTCATAGGTGCTGATGGAAAGAAAAAAATTCATGACTGATAGGCTTAAGGCCGCCTTTCTTGGGGAGGTTGAAACTGCAATTGTTTTTTTGTTTTTTTAATTTAAGTTCCATTTAATTAATATACAGTGTAATATCAGTTTCAGGTGTACAATTTAGTGATTCAACACTTGCATACAACACCCAGTGCTTATCACAAGTGCAGTCCTTACTCCCTATCACCAATTTAACCCATTCCCCTACCCACCTCCAGTCTGGTAACCATCAGTTTATTCTCTGTAGTTAAGTGTCTTTGAAACTTCAATTAGTTTGGGTATTAAGCCCCCGTGTGGAAACTGCATCTAAGTGACAGCATTTGGGGCCTGAAGTTTGTTTTTTTTTTAAATTCCTCTGGGCTTCTGTTTTTTGTTTTTGTTTTTGTTTTTTTTCCTGTAATCTCATGTTGAATTTTCAAGGCTACCTTAGTAGCCTTGTGAGGTCTCCAAACAGATTTGTTATTTGGTCAGACTTTTCTAGTTTTTCTTAATAGAAGTATCGATCTAATCCAGGAATTTGAGAATGATGACCTATGTGCCAAATATATCCTGTCATCTGTTTTTATAAATAAAATTTTGTTGGAGAATAGCCATAGTGAATTGGTTACATATTGTCTGTGGCTGCTTTCCTGCTACAAAGACAGACTTGAGACTGAGTTGGACAGACTTGAGACTGAGTTGTATAGTTGTGACAAAGACTTATGTCCTAAAAAGCCTAACATGTTCACTGCCTGACCCTTTCCAGAATATAACTTGTGAATTTCTGCTCTAATCCACCAGGACCATATAAAAAAGAACTAAAATTATTTATTATGTATCTGTTTCTTCTGTTCCTATTGGAGGATAACCTTATTGTCTCGGATTTAAGTTTTTTTTATAAAAAACATTCAAAACATAATTATTTTCATATGTAACAAAAATTTAATGGTAGTTTTTGTTTTCACTGTCCCAATTCCATCATATTCTTTATTACAGACAAAATCCGTTTTTCATAATTTGGGCAAATTATTTTAAAACAGAAAATAGTTCAACAATGAAAGAAATGCCAGGAGACAAATGTTACTTGTAACTTGAAACTATATTACTTATTTATATAATCCAAACAAAACCAATTTTGTTCACTGAACTTTTAACTAAGTCACAGAACTGTGAACAGAGTTAAACAGCTGGTCTGCCATTATCTGAATTTGTTTGAACCCCCAGTTGACTAGTGCATAGATTACTGTCAAACCAGTAGTGTTTCTCTTTCTGAAATTTGGAGTAATATTCTTGAATTAGCAGCAGGTTATCCCCACTGTCAACCATATTTATGTAAATAATTCTCTCTAATTCTCCTCTAGGAATAACTGAAAAAAGACATGCTAACTCAAATTAAAGTTGCACATTAAAGGAGGTAATAAACATTTAAATAGATTGACAGTGGATATTTTCTTTATGAGACATATAATTTAGTGTGGGACCACAAAATCTTTTTTTTTTTAAGATTTTATTTATTCATTTAACAGAAGAGAGAGAGAGCACAAGCAGGGGGAGTGGGAGAAGGAGAAGCAGGCTCTCCACTAAGCAGGGAGCCCAATGCAGGGCTCAATCCCAGGACCTGAGCCAGGATCATGACCTGAGCCAAAGGCAGATGCTTAACTGACTGAGCCACCCAGTCGCCCCCACAAAATCTTATTCTTCACAGCACTTCACAGATTAGAAATCTTGAATATGTGGTACCATCTGTAATTATATAGTCTTAAGTAATTTGAGCCCAAATAGCTATATTGAAGAGTTCTTAGTGTATTATATATATATGTGTGTGTGTATATATGTATATATACACAAATATAAATATGATATTTGCCTTTTTATGTTCTTGGCCTCTGTATGTAAGTTCAGTAATATAGAAAAAGATAGTATGTACAATCCTTCTGTTGTTGAGTTTGACTCTCAAAATAAGGAAAGACATGATCGGCCTTTTTTCAGAGTTTAGGTGACAATAAAGACCAACTCCTAAATTAATGTTATGGTTGGACTGGTTGAGTCATAGCAGGTTTCTAAAATGATCCCAGTGTAAAGGATTTCTGGGAGAGCATTCTCTTCTTATTTATACCTTGTTAGCACAGGCTACCGAAGAAGCCAACAAATATTTAGGCAAATGAAATACTCTTCCTAGTGCCCAGTTGAGTTTCAGTTCTAGATGGGACTGTCTAAATATGAATCTCAGTTCTACCACTTAAAAAGTGGGTAACCCTGGGTGCCTGGGTGGCTCAGTTGATTAAGCGACTGCCTTCGGCTCAGGTCATGATCCTGGAGTCCCGGGATCGAGTCCCGCATCGGGCTCCCTGCTCAGCAGGGGGTCTGCTTCTCCCTCTGCCCTCTTCCCTCTCGTGCTCTCTGTCTCTCACTCTCTCTCTCTCAAATAAATAAATAAAATCTTTAAAAAAAAAAAAAAAGTGGGTAACCCAGAGTGGGTAACTTTTCTTTCTTCCTGTGGATTAGAATAGAATCTGCTTCATAAAATTAAATGAGATACATGCAAAGAACATATTAGTCACTGAAAAAAATTGTGATATTTTTCATTATGACCATCACCACCACCACCAGTAGTATAATACTTCCAAAGTTTTTACTGTGAGCTCAACAATTTATTATTGTTATAACTTTTTCATTATTTTAACTATGAGTATGATTCATGTAGCGAGCTGGGTATTTTTTTCTGTCACTGTATAATGACTTTTATTACCCAACTAGCCTTTTTTCTATGGTCAGTACATTTCCATTATCCCTTTATATAGTATTTGAACTTTTAAAAAAATTGCTCTTCTTAATGTATTTTTTAGCCAATTATATAATTTTAACTGTTTATTCTTGCTGTCCGGATTTTTAATGAAAAGTTAAAAAGTATTCACTTGGTACAACTTGAGACACATATATGTCATTGTATGTAAATTTTACTTTAAAAATTGTAAGCAAATAATGAACTCTAGTTAATGATATGCCTTCTGAAGTGTTTAATAGTTCAGTATACTGATATACGACATGTACTAATATATATTATTTACTTTGAAATGTATCAGAGAAAAGATGGATTAATAGCTGGATAGAGGGAAAGATAGATGAATATATACATATACATATTCATCTACGTATCATGCAGCAGCTATAACAGAATCTTAAATTGTAGAATTAGGGATAAGTATGTATGTATTCACCATATAATTCTTTTACCTTTTATTTATATTTTATATCTTTCATAATAAACTGTTGGGGGAAATGTACTGAACATGCTTGAATCCGAATAGTCTTTAGGTATACATAATAAATTGGCTATTTTAACATTTCAAAATTTCATCTTTAATGGAGAAATAATAAAACTTCTGAAGATATTAAGGAAAATATGCCATAGGAACATACCAAATTGATATATGTTATTCTTCAGATTATGTCTTACCTGATAACTATGTTGTCATATAAGTCATGCAAGCTGTATAAGTCATAAAATGATATATGCCAATTTTGTTGGCCCTATTAAAGTAGGAAAATAAGGGTAGCATTAACTAATATTTTTACCTAAATTTATAGGATTTATGATAAAATAAATTAATATTTGTTATTTCTAACTTCTTTCTAAAATGGGCTTTAGGTGAATTTTAAAGCAGTCAGAAAGTTTTGACCCGAAGTAGAAATAATAGATGAAAGCTGTTGCATGTACAAGTGGATTGCTGTCCAATCCAGTCTAGCAGAGCCCTTTGTTCTGGAGAAAAGATTCACAGCAGCCGTACTCTCAGTTTTGAAGAGGAAAGAACACTTTATTAGTGTTACAAAACTCCAATAGAAACAGAAGAAAAGGGAAATCTACACATAAGATGAGGGCAACAGTAAGCAGTAAAGAAGAATAAGACAGAGTTACATCAAATTGGATACTTACAACATTCAACCTCGTTAGCTGGGGAAGCCCCTCTGAGACAGCCAGACTGGAATTCCAATTGAGAGGCCTGGGCTGAGTGTTCCTCCGCTCAGGGGAGACTTCCAACTGACCATCCCCATAAGGGTCGTATTTATAGGGCAAATGACAGGGTCTGAAGTTAAACATTTGTTTGTCTACATGCAGTTTGGAGCGAAATACATTTCTATGTTGTCATGTCTTTATATCTTCAGGAAGCCTGGGCTGTATGTGCTTGCTTTCCCCCCTGGATTCCATTGGGTGGGGACCAGCCCCACCTGCCTGGAGGCAGAGGGGATGCAAGGCAAAATTTATGCAGAAGGGCCAGTTCTGACCTGGAGGCCAGCTAATGTCAACTAATCAGGATCCCAAGGTCACTTACGCAGCACAAGTCTCACAAACAACATTCTTTAGCCTGCCTGGTATTGCAGGTCAGGGTGGTTGGTCATTCAGGACAAATCACAGAAACCTCCATCCATACAATATACCCTTCCAATCTTTTAGATGTAATATAGTATATTAATAATTGCCTTCAGTTTTAAGATGCGGAGTAAATAATATAACTGTATATAAAAAACCTGACTGTTCAATAAGGTAGCAGGTATTGTTGCTACTTTCTTGGAATAAGTAAGTCAGCACTTCTCATGGTGATTAAAATAAAGGAAGCAACATTCACTTGATTTCTGATATACTGTATCTCTTACGATCATTCATTATTTAAATAGAGTGATAACCACTTTCATTCCTGTATCACTTTCTTCCCTTAACTCTAAACAAATTGTAAATTGCCTAGATAGCACCCTTTGATGGTTTGTTTGTTCATCTTTTTTCCTTGTTCCTTTGTTGTGTGATTTTTAAAGCTGCTTTAGCATTTAGAATAGTTGGCAGTCAGTTATACCTTTATCCTATTAATCACAAGAATCCCAATTGGAACAGAGTTTTGCAGATCTTTTTTTTTTTTTTCCCCTTCTATGTTTCAAGAGTCCGCAGTTGCTTTTCTGCAGCTCCCAGGGGAGAATTAGCAGATATGTTTGTGGGTATTTACTAGAAAGGTAATGGGAGAATAAAATAGAAGACACAATGGAAATGCTTTCTATGAGAAGAAATTAAACTAATAGGGATTATTTAACCAAAAAGAGAGAAGATTGAAACACAATATTCAGTGAAATGGACTTAACTATAGCATGTTATGATAATATGTTGGCTCCAAAGGAGAACTTCCCAGTGCTAAATGATGGTTATTAAACTCTGGCACAGGTTAGAAAAAGGTTGTGGGTTAACTCCAAAATTTCCTAAAATATCAATGTGTCCCATGTGTGATCTTTGTGACTGGTCTTAGTGAAAATTATGAAAACCCAGAAATTTTATGTACCTGCTTTTTGTTCTTTATAAAATACAGGTTTTGGGATGCTTGGGTGGCTCCGTCGGTTAAGTGTCTGACTCTTGGTTTCAGCTCAGGTCATGATTTCAGGGTCCTGAGATTGAGAGCCGCATTGGATTCTGTACTCAGTGCAGAGTCTGCTTGAGATTCCTTCTCCCTCTCCTACTGCTTCTCCCCTTGCTCACTCATGTGCTCTCTCTCTAAAATAAGTAAATAGAATAAAATCTTTATAAAATAAGTTTAGCAATATGGAATTTAAAAATGTTACTAAACACAATGCAGGAAATATCAGAAAATGTATTGCCTTGTTGAGTAAACTGAAAAAAGTAGCTTTGCTTCAATTCCACGTTAAAAAAAAATATATATATATATATATAATTTTTGCATCTATTTTTTTACTCATTATACTAATTGATGTAAGATTTTCTAATTGTATCATTCTGTGATTAAATTTAAAAAAAGAAAGAAACATGAATGTTTTTTAGTCTACTATATTAGGCATATTAAATGCACTCTTCCAAAGTGTTTAACATGCATTCAAATGGGATTATTGGAAGAATCTTGTAAAGTGCACAGTATCTAGACTGAATTTGACTTTTATTTCCATGTATCTAATGTATGTAACTAGGAAAGAAAATAAATTTTAAATAATTAAAAACCTATTTTTAGGAAAAAAGGTTTTTTAAGCAAACTCTACCCCCAACCTGGGGCTCTAACTCACAACCCCAAAATCAAGAGTCACATCTTGTACTGACTGAGCCAGGCAGGTGCCCCAGGAAAAAGAATTTTGATGAAAGTCAGTAGTCTTACTAAATCTATTACTCTTAGACCTACCTGCTGTCCCTGGTACTCTTGAAGCTACAAGTTAGGCATTGAAGTGATATCACTGTATCTAACTCAGGGTCTAGTATCTCAGGATCCAGGATTCCCCTTAAATCATGTTTTCTTTCTTTGGCAGTATTATTATTATTATTCCTTAGAAATTCTCAGGCACCAAAATCATATTCTAATACCTTAAAGAATAGAATATTTATTTCAGAAATTGAGATTCCTAATTGGCAGTAGCTTGGCATTCTTTTGTTCCTATGAAAGAGGATATTAGGATAATCATTTTGCATTGATTTTCTGATTTTTGCCAGGAAACTAAAATAAACACCCTGTGCCTTTTCATATGTAGTACTTTGTTAGTGTATTAGTGTGTCACCATTTGAAACCTAAAGGAGAAAAAAACGAAAAACAAAAATTGTTTTGGTAGATACTTGGGAACATTCTATACTTCTTTTTCTTTTAATTCTTAGTAGTTGTTTTTTTTTTTTAATGTAGATCGCATTATCTTTACTTTATAGATGAGTAAATTGAGGTGCAATCAGGTTCACTGTTTTGGTCAAGTTACCCGGGCAATATGTGGTAAAACCTAGATTAGAACATGCCTGCTTGGTTCCAAAGCCAAAATATTTGTAATATATAAGTATTATGGCTCTACATAAAAATCACCTGGTGAACCTTTAAAATATCAATGATTTGGATGTTCAGAACCAGTTGAGAATTACTAAATTATACTGTTTTTCAAAATTTTTAAAATATTTATTTTAACATATTTTAAAGATATGTAAGTCAAATTTAAGACATAACTTGCCAATTATTTTATTTCCCATAGCAATATTGATGAGCAGCAGATGTTTAGCTATTAGTTATTTTGTATGACCAAGATAAAATAATAATGTTATTATTGAGACTTATATCCAGATGTCAAGAATGAATATTTCCAATTTCAGTTACAAAATTTCTAATGTTATTTTCTAGTTGTTTGGAAGCAAAACTAATGCCTAAGAATATAAGTTTCTTGTGCACTACCACCATTTTAAAGATAGGAATTGGTTTTCCAGTTCAGAGATTAAATATATATAAATAAAAATGAAAACTCAGTTTACAAAGGATTCTGTGCACAGAACTAATTTATGACATTCATTTTGAAATTAACTTTTAGGAGTCACAGGATTAATTTTAAAAATAGTAATGTTATGAATATAATAGAAATACAAAATGAATACAGTGTTGTCTGATTTCTCATTTAATTACAAATTTCCAGCTAGATGGCAAGCAATTCAAAATGGGACTTAATGTAATGATGTAATTTTGTGATTAGTGTGTTTCCTTTAAACTTTCAATCATTGGGGCACCTGGGTGGCTCAGTCATTAAGCGTCTGCCTTCGGCTCAGGTCATGATGCCAGGGTCCTGGGATCGAGCCCTGCATCGGGCTCCCTGCTCTGCGGGAAGCCTGCTTCTCCCCCCACTTCCCCTGCTTGTGTTCCCTCTCTTACTGTCTCTCTCTGTGTCAAATAAATAAATAAAATCTTAAAAAAATAAACTTTCAATCATAAATTTATCTTAACTTGGGAATGCATTCACACAGCATAAACATGGGATAAATTCATGTTATATACAGATGGAAAAGGAATTTTTTTTTTTTGCTAAAAGCTTAAAGCAATTTTGTTGATAGAATTTATTAGCACCGTGTTTTGTATCTTTTTATCCTACCATATGGTTTATATTAATTATTATAATAACAATAAAATAATCCCATAAGTTTATACACTTGGATGATTGATACGTGTCTATTTGTAAAGTTGCCTCAGAAACTGAAACATTAATTACATTTTTGGCATAAAATAGCATGCTTTTACTGAATTGTGGGCTATGACAAAGTAGATCTTTGCCGAGATTATTACATTAAAAATGAATCTTACCAAATTCGTGTTTATGATCAGTGAATTTATTTTTCCATTTCTCTTATCTTTTTATTAAAATATTATCCAATATAATTTTATTGAATGGCTACTAAATTCAAGTACTCCTCTAGGTGGTGGCGTAGAGTGTGGCTACAAGCCGTAGTATGGCTCGTAGCAAAATAACAAGGAAGAAAAACATTAAACAAATACTTGTAAGTATCAAGTATGTTGTGTATTGTCTGAACTTTGGGACATTTAGCACTAATCCGGGGAGAGGGAGGGATTCTGAGAACTGAAACATGCTGAGACTTAGGGGTGAGAGAGGAGTATTTCTGAATGAGGGAATTACCATTCTAAAGGCATTGAGGCAAGTTGTTTAGAAAGCAGTGGTATATTAGTTTTCTACTGCTGCTGTAGCAAATCACCACAAACTCAGCAGCACGAATTTATTATGTCACAATTCTGTAGGTCAGAAGTCTGGAGTGGATATTTGTCTGGTTCTTCTGTTATAGGTTTCATAAGGCAAAAATCAAGGTGTCAGCAGCCTGGGCTCTTATCTGCAGGTTCTGAGGGTGAGGAGGAAGAGGAGAGGAAATCCATTTCTAAGCTCCTCAGGTTGATGGCAGAATTCATTTCTTTGTAGCTACAGGGCTGAGGTTCCCATTTCCTTGCTGGCTGTGAGCAGAAACCATTCTTAGCAACTTAAGGGCTCGTACATTCCTTGTCACATTGAAAGTTGCCGCCTCCAGCGGCGCTAGCAGTCCTTCTTCCCCGTTGTAGATCTCTGACTTCCCTCCTGCCATATCTCCATTTCTGCTTTTATCTGGGAAAAAGCTCTGCTCTTCAGAGCCCTTGTGATTATATTGGGTTTATGGAGGTAATATGGGATAATCTCTCTATCTTAAAACCAACTGATGAGTAATTTTAACTGCATTGACAGAATCCCTTTGCCATGTGGTGTAACATATTCATAGGCTTGACACCATAGGCATAGTTCAGGGGGCCAGAGTTCTGCCTACCACAGGGGATGGGAATTTCATGGCAGATAAAGAGATCAAAGAACTTAGTGGCTTGGTGGTTGTTTAGATATATTTGGACATTGAAGTCACTCAAATGATGACAGGGTTGTAGTGGAGAGAAAAACTGAAGTCAAATGAAAAAGTCTCCAGTAAATGAAAAGTGATAACCTAGAGGTTTGGCAGTTAATAGACACAAGAATGGGGAGAGGGAGACATGAGCCTCACAGATTAGAGAAATATTGCAGACTATGGAGGGGTGTTAATCAGGAAGTTGCCCTGGAGTGCCCTATCAAGTGCTGAAAAAGAGATACCTCTAACTGAGAGAACACAGGAAAATCTAAGTGCTTGGGAGAGAGTCAGGTTTCAGATAGGTCAAATGATAAACTGGGTGTTCTCACAGTTTATGACGTTGAGGAGTTCTTTTGCAATGGAACAGTGTTTCTAGGGATAAAATAGAGAATTTGAGAGAGAAGCACAATCGGGAATGGATCGGGAGAGAGAACACAAATTTCATCATGGGGATGGAAGCATTGGAGAAAATCGACAGAAAGTAGGGGTGAAGGGAAAGGGAATTGAGTTGACTACAGATTTGCCAAGAAGATAAGAAATCTAATGATCCCTTGAAAGTGGATGCATTTCTTTCAGTAGTTACTAAGTGGTCAGCAAAGGAAGTCCAGTAGCTGAAAACTTCATGGTCTTCAGTGGTGGGTGGTAGAGTTGGTACCAAGCAGATTTTAGTGACTGCAAAGTCTAGAGCATGTCTGATCCAAGTCAGTCATTTGTTTCCCTCATTATTTGTCATGTCTTATGAGAGTCAGTATGTAAGGTTAAGAATACAAACTGTGGCTCCGGTGTGTATGGGTTTCAGTCTGGGCCTTGTAATTGTGCCCAAGTTGCTTAAATTCTCTGTGCCTCAGATTCTTCAGCCCCAAAATGGAAATGATGACAGTAGTAACTGTTTCAATTTGGTAGTTTTGAAGACCAAATGAGTACATGGCCCATTGTAAGCATTTGTAGCTGTTAGCTGTAGCTGTTTAATGGCCACTTATACAATTCTTTTACCTACTTATATAAGATTTAAGTATTATGGAGCATGCAAGATACACTGTTTTTCAGACTAGAGATCTGTGCTAAACTGAATAATTTTATGTCACTTTGGTTCAATTGTGCTTCCTAAGAAACACAATATTAACCTTAGAGAAGTGTATATTATTGCTTGTGTGTTCTCGTGGAGCTGCATCAACATAGTTGATAGGAAAATAGGTCACAGTTTTAAGTGATTTTGGTAGATATAAAAATGCCAATCCAAGTAAAGTAAAGTTGCCTGAAGGATTGTTTTTTCTTTAATAAAAAGAGCCATGATCTAGACGTAATACTCTCGAGAAATGTATTTGTCATTAAAAACAAAGGCGTCAAATGATTTTCTAGGTATAGTAGTCACAATAAATATCTACTGTCACCTCTATAGAGGCAGAAGAAATATGCTGTCACTTCTGTTATTGGAAAACTGTCCATCGCTTTTCTAGCTTTCTCCTCCAAGCACCCTTCCATGGAGAATTACCCTTGTACAGTTCAATTTGTAGCAGAGTAAAAAGTTTTTAAGATAAGGAGGCATTTCCTAAAATGCTAGCCTATTGCCATTTAGGATTAGTTTAAACTGTACAATTGACAATTTGAAACCTCTTAGATGCTCTTTTTTTATGCTACATGAGTTGGATGTTAAGAATTCATTCTAATTTATTATTTTACAAAGAAAATATTTTAAATGCATTAGAGTATTTGATGCTAAATCTGATTTTTTAAAAATGATTTCAAAAGGATATAAAAATTATTTACAGGGGATGTTAGAAGAGATGTGTTTTTAAATACATCTTGATTAAAATAGTTAATGTCAATAGATTAAAGCACTTCCAAAGAATATTGATGTCAGATATCAAGTGATTGGTAATTGTGATTTTGGTCATTGTGTTTTTAGATTAACTTTTTCAATTCATAACTCATAATACTATCACTTTAGCGTATTTTGATTGGACTGCATTTTTTAATTGATATGTATAAGACACTGTATTAACCATTTTAAAGGATGTAAAAAGTATTCAATTTAGTTTCTGCCTTAAGGTACTAATACAACTAAAGGGGTAAATCATACACATACATAACAATTGTCAAAGGTACAGTAAGAAATAGGGAAATGCAAAGCAGAATAGAGAGAAGCAAAGCGGAATAGAGGATAAGAAGGGAGGCATTACCAAAAATTTGCCAGTCAAAACTCTCTTTTTATGTTGCAGATAGACAATGGAAATAGTAAGTGGAAGAATAGTATATAAAATGTATAATATAATAACAATATAGTAAACTCTAATAAGGAATATTTTTATAAATATACAAATAGAAAATACCAGAGGAAGATGTCTAAAAGCATAGTTGTTCATTATATTATCTCCAATATTTTGTTTCCTCAAGATAACGGAGTGAAGGACGTTAGAAAGGATGGAGGAAGTCTATAAGCATGAAAGTGGATGTCAGCTAGAGACTATATTCTGCCTGATCAGATGGAGACAGGAGACTCTGTAGCATCACTTTTCCCATATAGTTGGTCCCACCTTGAGGCAGAGAGGCTAGTGTTTTGAACCTGTATGTATCAGTTATTGATTTTGGGGTAAGGAGCTGGTAATCTCATAGGAAGCAGCTATGAACCTTTTGCAGCTAACACTCATAGTAGCTAGACCTAATAAAGGGGTATGGGCAGACAGCACCCAAAGTGTTCAGAATACATTATTGAGCAATCAACAGCATACCTATATTTAATCTCACACCCACACACACACACCCCCCACACAAACACAATGTTCAGTCATTAAACAATTAGCAAGTACCTATTAACTACTGAAAATGAACAGTGAACTGGTAGAGGTTAAAAAAAAAAGAAAGAAAGGAAACACACAAACACTATAACCTCCTTCCTTATTCAGGAAGATACCAGCATCTCTGGGGGCAGTAGTCAAGTATATCCATATTTATGTGTAATAGGTTATGTGTTAAAGTACTATATTCAACTATTATAGAAGGGCAAAGAAGGACTCAACTCTTGCTACTTGTTGCTTACATATTTTTTAAGTGTACTCAGCAAATAATAATAGTAGTAGTAATAATAATAATAATGGATATTTTTAAACTTAAAACTTTAAGCCTCACTTCTCTGAAAAATTCAACTGTATGGAATATCTTACTTCTGTGGAATGTGATGTAAACTATATATGCCCACAAAGCTGTGCCTCTGACATGACATGTGTAATAACATCTCATTTATCCAGTTGCCACTTATCTCCAAACTTAAAATAATTAAACCATGATCTGGATCGTCAGCATTTGAAAACAACACATGAACTCCTGAGAGTCCCAATAAAGAGCACAAAACGCCTTGCTGGCTTCAGCACATATACCCTGCTGTTGGGAAAATAGAATTAAAAAACAAAATATGTTCCCAACTCAGAGATCCTCTGTACAAAGGCAACAGAGAAAGAAAACACTTTTATTATTGAGTAAGCATTAAACCAGAATGTGAAGCATATCACAGGCAATCCACAAAGAGAGCACAAAGATAGAAATCTCACTCTTTTATGTAGTCAAGTAGATACAATCCATCATGTGCATGTTTACAAAATAAACCACATCTAGTCCTCCAGTAAAGGAAACTTGACAGCATCATATTTGTCACACATAGTTCATCCTGAATTTACCTGGTAATTGGTGTGACCATCTATGTTAATTAATAGGCTTTATCCGGGAGAGAAACAAACTTTTCATATCTTTTATGGCATGAGGTAGTTTTGCAGCTTTGAGAAAGGTGCCTGAAAGGTTGGGCAACTACTCTCCCATGGAAACCAGCGGATAGGGTGCTATTTCCCTTGATGCCTGCCTTTCAAAGAGATGGCCCCCAGATCTCTGAGAAAGAAGACCCTGGGTCTTAAAGCTGACAAAAGGTCTATCTAGCTTACAAAAAGATTTATATAGATTTCAGAAACAGGAAAAAGTACTACAATGATAAGTTTACTAAAGTAAATTCTCCAAGAAAATGGAAGGAAGAGAAATCCCTTCTATTATTTTCACTGGGGGACTTAAGCCTCTTACTTTTAATTTTTACTTGTCCTTACACTGCTCATGGTGACGCTCCTTCGGCCCCAGGGGAATCATTTACTCTGACTTCTGACATAGTTCTACAGTTTCAAATCCCACAGCAGATTGTACATTATCTGGGATTCAGGCTTCGTGTTGGAGATAGATATGCTAACTACAGAATGATGAAGAGACAACTGTCAAGTCTGATCATGAATGAAGAGATAATCCTTATAAAAAGCACATAGAGAAGTATGAAAGGAAGCGAGGAGGAAGGGAGAGAGTAGGAAGAAGGAAGCAGTCAGGAAACTTCTAGTGGGAAGAAACTGTCCCACTACCTAGGGAACTACTGAGGGCATGGTTTTATTACCACACAAAAATTATAATTGACTTTTAAGAATATATCATTACGATCACTCAATTTTTTAATACTTTTAAACTACAGGCAGTCTGGAGGTTGCTTTGAGGTCACATCCTTGATATCTTGAATGATGCCTTTTGACCATGTCTCCTTCAGGTTTCTCTTCTTTCCTTACAGCCTGTAAGAAAGTGTGCTGTCTATAAGTGAGTAGTGGTTGCTTTTTATAAGGATTAGAGGTTGTGTACAAACTATTACGTGTGTGGATTAAGTTACCCCCAGGAAATATCAGGGAATACTGATTCAGATGAAAGCAAAGCAGTTTCTTTATTGCAATTAGGAACAAAATGTTTTTGTCTTACATTATGTTTTTTAAAGATTGTATTTATTTATTAGAGAGAGAGGGAAAGCATGGGTGGGGGAGGAATAGAGGGGGAGGGAGAGGAAGAAGCAGGCTCCCCACTGAGCAGGGAACCAGACACAGGGCTGGATCCCAGGACCCCTGAGATTATGACCTGAGCCAAAGGCAGGTGCTTAACTGACTGAACCACCCAGGTGCCCCAGTCTTATATTATTATGGCTATTTTTCAGTGGGTAGTTTAGAAAGTGTAACATATGCTTAGCAAATATAGATGCACAGTCTCTGAAACCAAACTGCCTGGGTTCAAATCCCATTCTGCCATATACTCTCTGTATGACTTGGAGCAAGTTATTTCAACCTTTTATATCACAGTTTCCTTGTTTTGAAGTGGTAATTATTAATAGTGTTTACCTCATAGAATTGTGATGAGGATTAAATGAGTTTCCAGAGAAAGAGAGGTTGTCAAAACAAATGAACAAATGTAAACTATTATTTATAAACTGTTACCTATAGTGAAGTCTTACTTTAACCTGGTGACAATTTGTGTTTAAATATTTAAGGAAGAAAAAAGAGGGGTGATATTTTTCTAGGGGAATTACTAACCAAAATACATTAAAAATGTTTTTTAATCACATGTTGAGAGTGTGCTCTCTAAATGTAGAAGAAAAAATAGTATGTTGTAGAATATCATATATTGTCAATGTTTATTATATAGCGCATTATAGCCAAGTTTATTTTATAGATTCATCAAATATGAGAAATCATAGAATTTTTGAATTATTATATTGCATACTTAAAACTAATAACACGATATGTCAATTATACTTGCATAAATAAGTAAACAAATGAATAAAGAACACACACCCACAAAAGAAATCATATCAGTACTTTTTTAGTTTAATTATTATGAACTCAATTTTGTGATTTTGAATGTTAGTGTTTATTATATGGTTAGGCCAGTTTTTCTGCTTTTGCTGACCTATTTTGATATGAATGATGTGCTTAAAGACTTTCATGTTAGTATATATAATCTGATACATTATAATATGTATATTTATATTCTGTCCCACATGTTAGCACGGATTTACCTTGGACTGAATTGAGAAGTGAAAATTGGACAGACTTCACAGAACTCAGGAAAACAATGGATTTTTAGAAATTTCTTTTTGCTTTTGCCCTCTTGGAAAATAAAGGGAAGAAATGTCAAAATGTTCACGATTTTTAAGTATTGCCTTAAGAAAGCAAAAGTCTGCGTGTCCACTACTGTTCACACTAGCCTGAATAAAAATAAATTATTTCTTAAGTTTTTATATTTGACTGAACTACTAGTGCTAAAAGCTGTTGAGCAAGTGTGAAGCAAGCTTTTCCCTGTCTTTATGATGTCCCAATATAGGTGCTAGGTGACCTGCCGCTATTCTGTTCTTACTCTGATTCAGCAAACTTGGGGTAGATGAATCATCTTGGAGACTACAAATATGTGTATATATATATGCATATATATAATTATTATATATTTATACATATATACATATAATGCTTCCCAGAATAGCTTTAGAAACAAATGTACTTTACACTTTAAATGCTAATAATTCTGTTTATATTGATTTCATCATAAATTGTGCCTATGCTAAAAATAACAGTCATTAGACTTAAAATTTATCATCAGCTTAATTAGATCCTTTCACATTAAAAACAAATACTTTATTTTGTGTGTAGAATGACAGTAGGTGCTTTTTTACTGGATGTATAACATGGATTGGTAAATGTGTTCTTCTTTTCCCATATCTTAACATTGCAGAAAATTGTTTCTCCAAAAGATTTGTGTTAGTTAGGATCGACTAATTATGTGTCAGTAACAGATTATTACAAAATTTCAGTGGCTTAAGCTAACAAAAGTTTACTTCTTGCTTTGGTTACATGTCAATTCTGTAGTCAGGGCTCTGTCCATAAAACCATTCAGGATCCCAGGCTGTGGGAGGCACCATATATCTTGTAGCTGCATCGTGTTGGTCACCACACCCGCAGAAGGGAATAGATGGTGAGTTCATGCCTGTTCTTCAGCGCTTTATCCCAGAAGAGGCATACTTAATTTTAGTTTGTAGCCCTCCAGCCAGAACTTGTCCCAAAGCTTCACCTAACCAAGGGAAATAAGACAGAAGTGGTTACTGGTGAGCACTAGTAATGTTGACTGACATCTAAGGGCTCATTTTGCCTTGACTACATGTAGCAGTTTGTGTAAATTCTCATAACTTGGTGAATACTGGGTTTTGGTGTACAATCCTGTTTTATTAAGTACTAGATACTTCTAAATTCAGAATTAATTTTAATCATTAAATTTTGAAAGTATTTTTATGTTTTAATACTTTGACAGTTATAATCCTTCTCAAGTTAAGGCTACACAATAAATGACTACATTGCCTAATGGCAATCATACATATTATTCTTAGTTAATCCACATTTTCCACACTTCTCTATACATCATAGTTTTTTTAATACATAGTAAAAATGTGGATTGACTTTCACTTCTCTCTGAGTAATTTTAATTATAATTTTAAAAATCTGACCAGTTCCTAAATATCATTATGAAAAAAAAAATTGCAGGGAAAATTAACAATTTGTGCAATGGAAATGCTTTTAAAATAGGTAAGCTCTAATTAAATTTCTTTGGAACCAACACTTTTTATTTACAAAAATATTTTCTATCATAATGGTCAATTATGATTGTATTTTTAAACTATTAAAGGAAAATAGCACACCCATTTGAACTAAGAAAAAATTTACTATATCCTCAGAGAAGCTAAATTTAAAAATATATACATAATGCTAATTTTTTTAGGTTTTGCTAAAATTAATTTAAGAATATAATATCTCAAGTAATAAATTAATGAGAGATTATATGTTTGAAAAGTCTGAGATTGTCTTACAAGGCATGTTTCTTTGACAGAAAGAGCAGATAGAACAAAATAATTGCTATCTTCTTTCAGTCTTTTTCTCTAGCATATTTTTATGCCTTCAGTGGTTGATAACAATTATACCAAAGATGCTTTCCCAAAGCCTCAACCTGTCATGTTTTGTTTTGTTTGTACTCAGAAGAACGCTCTGAGTTCTGTTGATTCGGTGATTATGTTTTGAATTAACAGCTTCATATTATCTTCTAAAATTTAAAATAAAGTCTTATAACATTGCCAAATTAGAAAAAGTAGTGATCATAGTTACAATTTTGTGTAACACAAGACGATATTTATGTTGCTTCATTTTTTTTAATTTTGGGATATAATCATTTTCTTCAAGAAAATGTGTTGTGTCTGGGAAAGAAGGTTTGAAATTTGTTTCCTTTAACTTTACTGAGCTTTAATTTTCTTGTTTCCAAAATGAGATTATAAATCTCTTTTGAGGATCAGATGGTATAACTAACATGGTGCCTGCAATGGTATACCACTTAAAAATTAACATTTTGTCCATTATTTTTGTTCTTACTCTTTAAGCCTTTGTTCAAGTTTATAAATTCTTAGAGCTAGAAAAAAAAATTGTAAAGTCTGGTGACTTCTTTACAATTTATATTTTAAATTATGGTTCTTTGTTAGTTTTGATAAATGTGTGTTTCCTGGTTTAGAGTTGTAGAGTCAAGGAAAAATAGAAAGCAATAAAATGGGCAGGCTAGAGTTATTCATTAATATTATTATTTTTATAGACAGTAATAGGTGCTTGTGGTTGTATTTGAAATTTGGATACAATTCTACCCACTGATAATTTTCTGTATAGTGTAGAGTTTTTTGATCTGCAAATCACAGAAAACCTCATCTTGAACCTGTTCAAGCAAGTCCACAAACGGTAGTCTTAAGTAGGATCCCAGACCTTCAGGCACAGTGGTAAAAATTTGTCCTTTTCATGTATATTTTAAACACGAGTGTGTCCCCTTTACTAGGTGAATAATGTTTAACTGGAGGTGTTTGCTAGAAGTCTGGGGCTAGAGGCTTTCCTTTTGCTCCAGTCAAATATTCTACTTGGTCTTCATTTCCACTCTGTTTGCTTACCTCAGCTTGGAATAGAAAGTTTGGCTTCTTAAACCCCCCAAAATTCCACATTACTGGACTCTAAGTCAATTATGGTCCACAGACATGAAGAATCTCTTTAAGCAGAATTGTATTTTATTCCTCCTCTGCTTTCCAATACATAAATGTTAGGCCAACTGTAACTCTTTCTTGAAGGACTTAACTAAAAGTTGCAAGAAGTAGCCAGAACGCCAAAATTCTGAAAATTTCCTATCGGTTCTCCAGAGGAGCAAACATTTAGTCAAATGCGTCAGTTTCACACAAGAAGGATCATTTAACCATTCAACTTTGAAGAGTAGAATGGATCATCTTTTCCCTTGCTTTATCGCCTTTTTACCAATTCAACATTTTAGAGTCTCCTACTTATGACAGCTCATTTCTGATGACAGATCTGATATCAGGATGTTTCCATATCTTGGTTATTGTAAATAATGCTGCAGTGAACATGGGCGTGCATATATCTTTTCAAATTAATGTTCTTATTTTCTTCACATAAATACCCTGAAGTGGAATTGCCGAATCATGTGGTAGCAATATTTTTATTTTTTTGAAGAACCTCCACTCTTTTCTATAGTGGCTGCACCAATTTACACTCCCAGTAATAGTGCACAAGGGTTCCTTTTTCTCCTTATCCTTGCCAGCACTTGTTATTTCTAGTCATTTTGATAATAGCCATTCTAACATGTATGAGGTGATATCTCACTGTGGTTTTGATTTGCAGTTTCCTGATTAATGATGTAGAATATATTTTCATGAACCTGCTAGTTATCTGTACATCTTCTTTAGAAAAATGCCTCTTTGGATCTTCTGCCCATTTGAAATCAGATTTTGTTTTGTTTTGTTTTGTTTGTTTTTGTTTTTGTTTTTTTTTGCTGTTGAGTTGTATGAGATTTTTATATCGTTTGAGTACTAGCCCTTTGTCAGACATATGATTTGTAAATATTTTCTCCCATTTACTAGGCTGCCTTTTCATTTTGTTGATGGTTTCCTTTGCTGTTAAGAAGCTTTTTAGTTTGGTGTAGTCCCATTTGTTTATCTTTGCTTTTATTGCTTTTGCTTTTGGTTTCAGATTCAAAAAATCATTACCAAGACCTGTGTCAAGAAGTTACCTCCTCTGTCTTCTCTCAGTAGTTTTATGGTTTTAGGTCTTATGTTCAAGTCTTTAATCCATTTTGAGTTAATTTCTAGTTAATTTCTGTGTATAATGTAAGATAATGGTCCAGTTTCATTCTTCCTCCTTTTGGTTATCCACTTTTCCCAACACCATTTATTGAAGAGATTGTCCCTGCCCCATTTTATATTCTCAGCTCCTTTGTTATAAATTAAAACTGATCATTTTTGCAAGGGTTTAATTTGGGGCTTTCTATTTTGTTCCATTTGCCTATGGATCTGTTTTTATGCCAATACCATACTCTTTTAACTACCATAACTTTGTAATAGTTCTCAATGGGGGGACAGTTTGGACAACCTATTGTCCAGCTTTATTTTTCTTTCTCAAGATTGAGAAATCAGCAATCTTTGTTGAGAACTTTTATCATAAATGGATGTTGAATTTGGTCAAATTTTTTCTGCGTCTATTGAGCTGATCATATTAATTTTTATCCTTCATTTTAATATGGTGTATTACATTGACTGATTTGCAGATGTTGAACCATTTTTGCATCCTCGAAAGAAATCCCACTTGATCATGGTGTATGATCCTTTTGCTGTATGTTGAATTTAGTTTGCTAATATTTTGCTGAGAATTTTTTGCATCTGTGCTTATCAGGGATATTGGCCTGTATTTTCCCTTTCTTGTGGCATCCTTGTCTGGTTTTGGTATTAGGGTAATGCTGGCCTTATTAAATGAGTTTGGATGAGTTTCCTCCTCTTATATTTTTCGGAAGAGTTTGAGAAGGAAAGTATTAATTCTTTTAAAGTTTGATAGAATTCCCTAGTGAAACTGTCTGGTCCTAGACTTTTGTTTGTTGGGAGAATTTAGATTACAGATTCAATATTCATACTAGTAATAAGTCTAAAAGAAATAGAGTTTCTGTTTCATCTTGATTCAGTTTTGGTAAGTTGTATGTTTCTAGGAATTTATCCATTTCTTCTAGGTTGTCCAATTTGTTAGCATTTAATTGTTTGTAGTAGTCTTTTATGATCCTTTGCATTTCTGTGACATTATTTATAATTCTTCCTTTTTCATTCTGATTTTACTTATTTGAATTCTCGCTATTTTTTCCTTTCCTTAAGATATGGCCATTTTGTTTATCTCTTCAGAGAACCACCCCTAAGTTTCATTCACCTTTTATACTATCCTATTTAGTCTCTATTTTGCTTTGATCTTTGTAATTTCCTTCCTTCAACTAACTTTGGGCTTTTTTTTTCCCTAGTTCCATAAGGTGTAAAGTTAGTTTTTTTAAGACTTCTGTTGGTTCTTGAGGTAGACATTTATTGCTGTAAACTTTCCTCTTAGAACTGCTTTTGCTACATCCTGTAAATTTTGGTATGTTACCTTTCCATTTTTGTTTGTCTCAAAGTATTTTTTGATTTCTCTTTTTAGTTCTTCTTTTACCCATTGGATGTTCAGTTGCATGTTGTTTAATCTCCACATATTTATGAAATTTCCAGTTTTCTTTGTGGAATTAACTTCTAGTTTCATACCCGTGGGGCTGGAAAAGATTCTTGAAATAATGTCAATCCTCTAAAATTTATTAAGACTTGTTTTGTGACCTAATATATAATCCATCTTGGAAGATGTTCCATGTGCACTTGAGAAGACTGTGTATCCTGTTGCTTTGGGATGGAACGTTCTGTAAATATCTGTTAAGTCCATCTGGCCTAATGTGTCATTTAAAGCCAGTGTGTTTTTTTTGTTTTTTTTTTTGTTTTTTTCATGGTCTACTTATAGATGCAAGTGGGTGTTAAAGCTCCCCTTCTATTACTGTATTGCTGTCTATTTCTCCTTTTAGATCTGTTAATATTTGCTTCATATATATATGTATATATGTTTATATATGCTCCTATATTGAATGCATAAATATTTACAAATGTTTGACCTTCTGGTTAGATTGAGCTCTTTATCATTATATAATGCTCTTCTTTGTCTCTTATCACATATTGGTTTTGTCTGATATAACTACTTCAGCTTTCTTTTAATTTCTATCTACATGGAATATCTTTTTCCATCCCTTCTCCTTCAAGTCTGTGTGTGTTCTTACATTTAAAGTAAGTCTCTTGTAGGCAGCATATAGATGGTTCTTGGTTTTTGTTTTTCATTTTGTTTGTTAGTTTTCATTTAGCCACTCTATGCCTTTTAATTGGGAAATTTAGTCCATTTCTATTTAAAGTAATTATTGATAAATATATGGTTATTGACATTTTGTTAATTGTTTTCTGGCTATTTTTTGTAGTTCCTCTTTGTTCTTTTCTTCTTCTCTTGTTCTCTTCCTTTGTGGTTTGATGACTTTTTTTTAGTACGCTTATATTCCTTTCTCGTTATCTTTTGTGTATTTACTATAGGTTTTTGCTCAGTGTTAGGGACAGGCTTTGGTGCTGGTATGTCAAAAATAATTAGTCATGCTACCTAGATTCAAGGAGTTCCATAGGTTTGATGTTCCAATAATTAGGCCCTGAGCTTAAGGTTCAGGATTTAGTGATTAATATAAGGGAAGTACACCCAGGAGAAAGCAGTAAGGGAGTGGGGAAAACAGGGTGGGAAGACAAAGAAACCAGGATCTAGAGAAATTTCAGTTGAAGTTCTGAACTCAACCCTGATCCTATGAGAGACTCTGGAGGTTAAATTACACTTCAGACTTTACCCTGCCTTTAGGTGAGTAGGGCTTTTATACTCCTGTTGGTTAGGACAGGGAGCACTGGGGATATGGGAGTGTGGTAGTGCTTAAAAGTTTCAGGTATGTCCAGCAACTCCTACAGGGGGGATACTCTACTAAAACAGTTCTCTGAAGGTTGCAGGTGTAATTCTTTCAAAGCAAAGCATGCATAAACTTGACAAGCATGCCGAAAGCTGACTTATGGAATAGGAAACAGTATGTGTGGGGCACCAGAAGTGATTATTAATAGTAGAAGTTCATATTCTAGAAGAGGTGTTAATCCTTGAAAATATTAATGTGATAACTGCAATAATATATTGATATTCAAAGCAGAGTAATAACTCATGAAGATGGATTGGGTAAGTCTTTGGGTGGTAAGGATGGAGGTCAAGGAATGCTTGAGTAGAAAGCTGAAGAAAACAACTAAATCTTAATATGCTTGCCACTATAAACTAAGTATTAAAAGTGTAAGTGTAGGGATGCCTGGGTGGCTCGGTCGGTTAAGCATCTGCCTTCGGCTTGGGTCATGATCCCAGGGTCCTGGGATTGAGTCTTGCATTGGGCTCCCTGCTCTGTGGGGGTCTGCTTCTCCCTCTCCCTCTGCCTGCTTCTCCACCTGCCTGCCACTTCCCCTGCTTGTGCACTCTCTCCCTCTCTCTCTCTTGTGGCAAATAAATAAATAAAATCTTTAAAACAAAGTGTAAGTGTGGTTTGATTATCAACGTTTCTTTATGGGAAAATTAATAATCTTTCACTCCTCCTTAGAAGAAGGTTTGTTTTAGGCAGTTTCTTATGTTCTCTTCTCAAATCTGATATTGCTTCACTGTGTGAACTAATTGTTGTCCTTTAAAACCTATTAAAAATTCCCTCTACAGAAACCTGTTGTCTTTTATGTCAAATAAAAGATTCTCTCTCTCCCTCTCCCTCTGTCCCTCCCCCGGCTCATGCTCTCTCTCTCTCTAAAATAAATACAGAAATAAAATATTTAAAAATATATATACATAACCTAAGTCTCAATCCCTCCATCTAGAAAATAGAGGTGATACTCATCTGTATCTCCTGCGATTGCTGTGAGTGTTAAATACATGCTCAGCACATTGCCTGAGACATTGTAAATTCTTAGTAGATGATAGCAGCTATTAAAAATAAAAACAATAATATAGGAATATTACTTAAAGATTGTCAATGAAGTAGAAACACTTCTCTTAATAAATTTACTATTAAATCTTTATTCTATGAAGATCTATCTATCTATCTATCTATGAGAGAGTTTGATTCAAAGATATGCCTCTCAGTCTTATAGATACATTTGCCTCCTTCAATTTAAATAGTCTTGGTTATTTTATTCCTAAATCCATCACAGATTAGACTAACATTTTTCAAGCCATGTTCCAAAGAACTCTTATATTAAGTGAAATGTTAATTGAATACACCACAAAATAACTAAACAATTTTTAATTTAGTATAATTATGATTTTACAATTTATTTTCAAGATATACGTGAAAAATACCAAACACGTTTATAGAGCTCTTATAATTATGAAAAATCTGATTTAAGAAGGCATTTTTCATTTGCAAATCCTATCATAAAATTGAAAGCTAAGTTACATGAAGCATTAAACAATTATGTTTAACATTTTTGTTTGATTCATCAACAGTTTTGCTAACTATCTGTCCAGTAGCTGGTCTATGTTATGTGCCTTAACTTATAACTCTATATGTCTTTGTTATATTGCTAAATGTTTTTGTTAAATATGACAATCAAATGTGGATCATTTCTAATGATCAAATACATCTTTGCATCTACTCTAATCCCAGAGCATATTTTATCTCAACTTTGTGATTATGTTCTATTGATGCATTATAATATAAAAAAAGTTACATACTCAAATAAATTTGGAAAACCCTGGATTAAAAGGAACAGATTAGGAGGGGCTTTTGCTAGAGGTATAATGACAGCAGTAGCATGAGGGGGCACTTGATGGAGTGGCAGTAATTCAAGCTGCCATCCCAGCATAACAAAGCACAGGTGAGTAATTGATATTTATAATGATATTTCTAAATCATACATCAGAATGAACTGTGGTTCAGTATACTCAAATTGATAAGGCAGGAGTACAGGTAATGAATTTTAGGATAATGTCTATTTATCATAGAAGATTTGAAGGAATTTTGACATTGAAATGGGAATCTCAGTTATCTTTTATCTTGAAAAATGTGAAATGCCTCATTCAATAATGATGTTGGTTAAATAACTTGTTAATTTTAAAGTGTGGATGCTACTTTATAAAGGACCATTATTTATTAACCATTTAAATTAGCTAATATTATTAGAATAATGCAATGCCATGAACACATTAAAGTAACTAGAATAGGGCCTTCAATAGGTCTGTCCAGTCTTTGACACTATCAATAATAAATCACAATTTTATTTTCTGTTCTTTTAGTCCTTTATCACCAAAAATACAATAGTATCAAATACAGCAGTATCAAACTAAGCTCAACATTAAAAGATATCATTAATTTCCTAAGAGCACATTCAGATGTAATAGATGACCTCCTGACTCTCAACAATATTTCTATATTTTTCTTATTTTATATGCATGTTCTTCAAAGATTGAAAGATGTTTGTCTTTTTATTTGTAGAAAGAAATTAAAGAAACTAATACTATCCCAGAAAGAAAGGCACAGTTTCATAATGTCAGAGTCAGGGTTAAAGCTCAGTACAGCTGGAATTCAAGAGATGAGGTTAATGATGAGGTTGGGCTCATTGAATCTTATTCTACTTCACAGTGGCCTGAGTTTTCAAATTCTCTCATTAAAGACAACTAACATTTAATGAGTGCTTGCTAAGTGGCAGTTACAGATCTAAGATAAGAGCTTTATGTGTATAAAATATTTAATTTTTACAAAAATCTCATGTGATAAAAACTATAAGACCAAAAATATTAAGATTATGATTTCCATTTCAGAGATGTGAAATGGCTTATAGTAATGGTTTAAGATAATTGTTACCCCAAATTCGTATGTTCCATTTACTCTTTGCAAGCTGCAAATTAGTTGGATTTCCTAGATTGTGAAGAAAGGAAAATAATTGTAAAAAATGATTTTTATTTCATCTGGGAAAAAATTTTTGTTAACAATATGGAATCAGGCAAGAGAAAATTTCATTGAATTGGTAAGAGGAAGACTGTGAACAAATGGTGGAAGGGGAGATAGGCTTCATGACTTTGGAAAGGTGTTCTAGTGATAGTTCACTGTTCAGTTGACAATCAGGTGTAAGACTCAGTTCCTGTCATATTTTGCAACTAATTATTGTGGAACTCTGGAAAACTCCAAGCTTCAGTTTCTTACAAAAATAAGATATATGTCTAAATTATTTCTAAGTTCTGTAATTGTTGTGATATTCTGAAGTTTTGTTACCAAAGATACACCAAGGCAGTCCATTCCTAAGTCTCACATATCTTGCACAATACTAGCTACTATGGGGAGCAAAGGAAGAAAGAAAAGAAAAGAATAGAAAAAAGAAAGGAGGAGAGGAAGGAGGGAGAGAGGGAAGAAAGGAAGAAGGAAAGAAGGAATGAAGGAAGGAAGGAAGGAAAGGAACAAAGGAAGGAAGATAAATTCTTTTTCTTCCATTTATAATTTAGTTGTCAGAACAAAGGCACACACGTTTAAAACTCTGTGAACAATTCTTTCATAGCAATGAAGGTGCCATGGTGATTTAGAAATTTATGTTTACTGTAATAAATGATCTGAAGGAGAGTAATAGTTATGGTGGTTTGTAAAGAACTCTGAACCAGGAGTCGGAAAATTTCAAACAAATTCCAATTTTGCTATATTGTCCTTGTTGAGTGGAAATAATAATAATTATTGAGCACCTCTCATAAATAAGGTATTTTGCTAACTTCTTTACATATGTTAATTACCCTTAACTCTAATGTACCAAAGTAGGAACCTTTAGATTTTAGTGATTAAAAGCACAACTTACTGATTTTCCATGTAAAAAAATTCTATTTATGTCATAAGCTTTTTCATGAATTCTTATATTCAGGAAGTTACAGAAGTCGAGTTAGTAGTCATTTAATGTTGGCTAGACTGCTAATTTACTTGGTATGCAGTATGATGGTTAGGTCCCCCTGCTTAATTGAGAGAAAAGGTCAATAGAAAGGAGTAAAGAAAGTTTTAGTATTGTTCTTTTGTGTTCACACTAGCTTTCAGTGCCAGTGGAATGTTTTATGCCATAGACAAACCTAATGGTTCAAAATGTTCTGTGCTTTGGGGGCATGGAAAATGGCTTCATGTTTGGTTTTTATTTCCTCAAGAAAATTTCCAGAGCTGGGATTAACTCTAAAAATCTTGTTTTAATCTTTACAGAGTCAGAGCACTTATTAAATGTGGCAACCTCTGCCAAATGCTCCCTTCAGTTTAAAAAGCTCCATTAAGCCTGTATAGTGAACACTTTCTCACTGCATGATGTGTGTGTGCTTTAATTTATGAAACCAGTTTAAACACTACATTCTTTTTTTTTATTTTATTATGTTAATCACCATGCATTACATCATTAGTTTTTGATGTAATGTTCCATGATTCATTGTTTGCATATAACTCCCAGTGCCCCATGCAGTACGTGCCCTCCTTAATACCCATCACCAGGCTAACCCATCCCTCTACCCCGCCTCCCCTCTAGAACCCTCAGTTTGTTTCTCAGAGTCCATAGTCTCTCATGGTTCGTCTCCCCCTCCGATTTCCCCCCCTTCATTTTTCCCTTCCTACTATCTTATTTTTTTTTTAACATATAATGTATTATTTGTTTCAGAGGTACAGTCTGTGATTCAACAGTCTTACACAATTCACAGCGCTCACCATAGCAGATACCTTCCCCAATGTCTGTCACCCAGCCACCCTATCCCTCCCACTCCCACCCCTCCAGCAACCCTTAGTTTGTCTCCTGAGATTAAGAATTCCTCATATCTGTGAGGTCTAAACACTGCATTCTTAAGAAGCTGGCTATAAACCTCAATTTTATAGAGAAGAAAAAATGTTTGGAAATAATTTAAATCTTTTACTATACTACCAGATCTGAATTCCAGTGAGCTACAATTTACCGATAACATACATTATCAATGTTGCCTTCTTTTGCTTTCAGAGGGCAACATAGAGAGAAGGCCCAAACTGGAAAAACACTTTTTTTTTTTTTTGCAAATCCAGAATTTCTGGTTTTTATATGCTTTGGCAACCATTAGGGAACTAAAAGAGGTGTAATTGAAAAAGAAATTAAAATGTTAAATTCAAGGACACAGTGCTTTGAATAAAAGCCCCAGATAATGTGAACTTGGTAAGTTCATTAATTATAAATAAAAGATCTAGCATAAATGAGGAATTTTGTGACTTGTGAGACTGAAGAATTTTTAAATTCATCTAGTACAAGAAAATAAGATAGGGAATTAATTTACAAACTAAATTATTAACCTGTAGAAGCTGGGTAACAACATCTCTTTTATTGCACATTTTCAATTGTAGGGCACTCGCTGTGTGAAAGTCTTAGAACTTGATATTAAAATGGATTAGTTTACTGTTATTAGTATATTATTTACTCCTTATTAGTTTATTCTGTGTGTTAGATATCACTTAAAATAGTAGATCTCGAAAACAGTTTAGGAATGGAACAAAACCTCTTATTTACGTGGGAAGAAAATGTGAAGTCAAAGTAAGTTGTGATTGTCTAGGTTCATGTGAAATTTGTCTGTATTCACACACCATTCAACAGCTCATTTAGGTGAATCTCAACAGCTTATGAATTTGAGAAGGAAAAACAAATACTCTCTTTACATTATTGTATTTTGTTTTACTTCATTTACTGATATTATTATTTCAAGTATTTATATTTTGATTTTCTGGTAGTGATAGTTATTTTTTTCAAGAATTTTCTTTATGTCATTGTATAGCATTTTCATCATACTTCATTAAGTGCAAGCACTGTTGGTATTATATGAGCATAGTATTGATTATTTAGAAACAGTTATCAAACAAAAGATATATGTAACCTAAGACAGTACATGAATTGCTAAATACTACTTAAATTTATGTAATTATGAATTTTTAAATTAATTAAATGCTACACTTTATTGAAATAATTACTCTTTTAAAAAACTCATTGGCTACATTCCCCAAATATAAAGTTTATATCCAACTACCAATTTTAATTTAGAGGCAGTGAACATTATAGTTGGATTAGCATTGTACTGATTTTATCTTTTTATTTCATTTTAATTGAAAATAAAGTGCACTACCAGTCACAGTAAATAATGTTCACAAGATATGTGTACCTGTGTTTTGTGGCTAAATTTATTTACATTCACATTAACTGATTAGTTCCTGCAGTTCCACATTCAACAATTATTCATACAAATGCTTCATTGTATTTGTTATATGCTTATCAGTTTGTATAACAAGATGGGTATTGTAACATGTATATTTGATTGTGGCTAAAATTAATTGAGAAACTGCTAATTTTTACTCAAGTTCTATTACCAAAACAAGAGCTTTCAAAAGTAGTTTAAACACTTTGTTTTGCTTAAAATATTATAGATACTAAAATTTACAGAAATTATAAATAAGTATCTAAATTCATAAAAATAAATTGTATAATAAACCCTAATTGAATGGTGATGATAGTTTCTGTGATACAAAGATGAAAAATGCATAAACCTGTCCTGTAGGCAGCTCACATTTTAGCAGATAGACACAAGTAATTTCAATATAGCCTGATAATAGCTAAAACCCAGCACTTATCTATCACTTTATATGTGTCTGCCCTGCTTTTATTAGTTTTACCTCATTTACTCCTCTCAACAACCCTTAAGTGTAGGTCCTATTACCATTTCCATGTTATAGAAGAGAAAACATCGTCCAGAAAGCATATGTAACGTGCCTAAGGTCACATAAATAATAATTTGCTAAGCTGAGATTGAGACCAAGCAGCCTGAATCTCACTCAAGAAAAAGAGGTATACACAAGCTATAATTGTAGCAGAGAGATGATGCTGAGTTATAGCCTAAGAAATAAAAAAACAATGTGCTAGTTAAGGGCTGCACAGTGATGGAAAAGGAAGTTGTCACGGTGAGGGGTTGTCATTTAAGGAGTTTTTTGGGATAAGAAAAGAGATTTAATGAGGGCAACGAGCTATGAGACCAGTGCATGTATGAGGGGAACTAAAGCAGGTTCCAGTTACCACAACCATATTTCTCAGAGTGAATCTGTAGACCATCTGAAGAAAGAAATCCTTGTGTACATATTGAATACACGGATACCCAGAGTGTGTCATAGACCTACCATGTAGGACCATAGATCTCTGCAGTGGGACCAAAAAAGAATATTTTAGTAGAGCATATCAAGTGATTAACTGTTCTGCATAATGATTTCTAGGATCCTGCTAGTGCTAGACTGTAAAATTCAAGATGAGAAATGTGAGGAAACTAAGCCAGTGAGACAGATAAGGACCATATCATAGCAGTCCTCTTAAATTGTCCTCTTTGTGATTATATATATGGTGTGTGTGTGTGTGTGTATCACATCTTCTTTATCCATTCATTTGTCGATGGACATCTGGGCTCTTTCCATAGTTTGGCTATTGTGAACATTGCTGCTATAAACATTGGGGTGCAGGTGCCCCTTCAGATCACTGTGTTTGTATCCTTTGGATAAACACCTAGTAGTGCAATTGCTGGGTCAAAGGGTAGTTCTATTTTTAATTTTTTGAGGAAGCTCCATACTGGTTTCCAGAGTGGCTGCACCAGTCTGCATTCCCACCAGCAGTGCAAAAGGGATCCACTTTCTCTGCATCCTCATCAACATCTGAGTTTCCTGAGTTGTTAATTTTAGCCATTCTGACATGTGTGAGGTGGTAGCTCATTGTGGTTTTGATTTGTATTTCCCTGATAATCAGTAATGTTGAACATCTTTTCATGTGTGTGTTAGCCATCTGGATGTCTTCTTTGGGAAAAGTGCCTATTCATGTCTTCTGCCCATTTCTTAACTGGATTATTTTTTTTGGGGTTTTGAGTTTGTTAAATTCTTTACAGATTTTGGATACTAACCCTTTAACCGATAAGTCATTTGCAAATATCTTCTCCCATTCTGTCGGTTGCCTTTTAATTTTTTTGATTGTTTTCTTCACTGTGCAGAAGCTTTCTATCTTGATGAAGTCCCAGTAGTTCATTTTTGCCTTTGTTTTGTTTCCCTTTCCTCCAAAGACATGTCTAGTAAGAAGTTGCTGTGGCCAAGGTCAAAGAGGTTGCTGCCTGTGTTCTCCTCTAGGATTTTGATGGTTTCCTGTCTTATATTTAGGTCTTTTATCCATTTTGAACTTATTCTTGTGTATGGTGTAAAAAAGCGTTCCAGTTTCATCCTCCTCCATGTCACTGTCCAATTTTCCCAACACCATTTGTTGAAGACACTGTCTTTTTTCCACTGGATGTTCTTTCCTGCTTTGTTGAAGATTAGTGGGCCGTACAGTTATGGGTTCATTTCTGGGCTCTCAGTTCTGTTCCATTGATCTTTGTGTCTGTTTTTGTGCCAGTACCATACTGTCTGATGATTACAGCTTTGTAATAGAGCTTGAAGTCTGGAATTGTGGTGCCTCCAGCTTTACTTTTCTTTTTCATGATTGCTTTGGCTATTTGGGGTCTTTGGTGGTTCCATACAAATTTTAGGATTCTTTGTTCTAGCTCTGTGAAAAATACTGTTGGTAATTTGATAGGGATTGCATTGAATGTATAGATTGCTTTGGGCAGTATAATCATATTAACAATATTTGTTCTTCTAATCCAAGAGCATGGGATATTTTTCCATTTCTTTATGTCTTCTTCAGTTTCTTTCATAAATGGTCCATAGTTTTCAAGAAAATACTGATTCTTACCTATTCTTTTATTGAGATACAAATTCCTCCATGCCTCCCACACCCTCATTCTAGAATTCATTTATTTGCTACTTGCACAAATCTCTACCTCTTCAACATATCTTTCAAAAGACATGACTAAGGGGCACTTGGGTAGCACAGTCAGTTAAGTGTCCCTACTCTTGGTTTCAGCTCAGGTCGTGATCTCAGGGTGGTGAGATAGAGCCCTATGTCAAGGCTCAGTGCTCAATGAGGAATCTGCTTGGGATTCTCTCTACCTTTCCCTCTGCCCCTCCCACTTGTGTGCTCATTCTCTCCCTCTCTCTCTCTCTTAAATAAATACATAAGTAAATCTTAAAAAAAGAGATATGATCAAGTTCAACATTCATTTATTCATTCATTTAACCTAATGATTCTCAGTCCTCATGGCAAATAAGAATGGCCTGAGGAGCTTTTTATAAAAGAAGTATGAAAAGAGAACAGTTTATTTATAAGGTTGTTGTTTTTTCCTAGTATCTGCTATATGAAAGCCTTTCTACTCTGTACTTTGTGGAATACAGGTGTAAGATAAATTCACTAACCACAGGGAGCTTGAAATCTGGAGAGGAAGTAAGATATGTACCAAAAAACTGCAATAAGTTAAAAAATTTGTAAAAGCCCCAAAGAGGTGCAAATAATGTGTTATAGGAGTTCAGAGAATTACAATATTGCTTTTCTGATAGTCATCAAGGAAGTTTTCATGGAAGAGTGAGCTGTTGAGCCTGGTTGTAAATGATGGATGAGATTTTGATATTAGGGTTAGTAGAGAAAAGGGCATTTCCATACGTCTTAATGGAGAGGTGAGTGAAAGCAAGTTAAATTGGATGAGGGGAATAATTATTAGAGGAATTGTTGGAAAATAGCTGATAATTTGTCATGAGAATTAGACTATCTTAGTAAGTAAGGGTAATATAATTAAAAGAGAAGATTCTCAGTTTAAGGGGCCTGAATGCCAGATGAGAGTGTAGAATTCATTCATAGTTCGAAGTGAAATATTTAAACTCTTTCAGCAGAAGAGAGGCGTGACAAACAGGTATTACATATAAGTGATGAATTGCTAAATTCCTCTCCTGAAGCTTATATTACACTATATGTTAACTAACTGGAATTTGAATAAAAACTTGAAACAAATAAACAAACAAAACCAAAAGAAGGAGAAGGAGAAGGGGAAGGAGGAGGAGAAGAGGGAGGGGGAGAGGGAGGAGGAGGAGAAGAAGAAGAAGAAAAAGGAGGAGAAGAGGGAGGAGGAGAAGGAGGAGGAAACGAAGGAGAAGAGGAGGAGAGGAGAGAGGCATGAGGAACCATGTTTCAGAAAGATCAATCTGATATGAGTGTGGGAAGAATTGCAGAGAGGAGAGACTGATTGGGGGACCCTTAAGATACAGACAAAGATTATGATGTTTTAAATCTGGCTTTTAGTCCATTATAGAGATGGAAACTTGAAAAGTTAGTTTGCAAAATAAGCCCTATTAGAAATTGATCTTTCTCTTGTATTTTGTGATTATTTCCTTCTAAAATGTAAAGTAATAAAAATAACTAAGTAAATGGAATTAAAGCTTCATTTTCCTCCTCCAAGGTCTTATATAATTAATTGTATGTAATGTATGTCTGTGTTTTAAATGTGTCCAGTGCTGTGCAGGTAAATGGTTAACAATCAGCTCTCCAAATAAAAAAGCCCTGGTCTGTAGCATTTGCCCATTTCTGTGGTGTAAATAATCCTTCCACAGCCAATTTCAAACTATCCAAGTGTGATGTAATAGAACTTGAATTTTGGAAGTTTTTGCAGGAAGATTTTTCCTTTACCAATTTAGGACTGAATGGCCTGTGCCCCTCAAATAAACTGACAGTAGACAACAGTTTATTATGCATGGGGGCTACTCAGCTATGAACAGCTCACTGAATAGTCAGAGGTAAAGATTTCTATGCCAAGTTAACAAAAAAGGAGGCCCTGTCTAGGGCTTCCAAGGGAAAGAATGGGAGGTCTTATTGGATTTTTTGGTGCTAATGGGCAGCTAGATTGGCATTTCTTTTGCTAATAAGGGTAAGTCTTCTCTTGAACAAGAAGCTCCCTGGGAGGGGTATCAATGGCAGCTGTTTTGGGGGGACACTCTGCTTAAGTTTAGGTAATCTGTGACTACTGGTTGTTCAGAAATCTCTAGTTTAAAATAATTTTTATATCATCTTGGTGGACTGTTAATCCTCTCAAGAAGAGATTAACACCATCAACTGTAAGAAGCCCTGGTGAAGTGGTTCCTGCACACAGTTATATACGTCCCACTTCAAAATTGCCTTTGTTCGTGTGTTGCATAAATTTTTAAAAAAACAAACAAAAAAAGAATCAACACCTAAAGTTACCCTTAATAGTTGTGATTTGTGCATAAGTAAAGGAGATTATACTAACAAAAGTTCAGAAATAACAGAAGTAAAACCATTGAATTACCAAAGTAGTGATTAATGAAAGTTCATTGTGCACATATACCAAAAAGGCAGTTAGTGAACCAGGACCACTCAAACCAAAACGTGGAATGAAGCTCAGGTGTATAAGGAACTTTTATAGTGGGAAGGCAGTTTATTCTTTACAGTGATTGGTTATAATATTAGAATTTTATTAAATGATGGGGATTTTTTTTAGTGGTTACCTCATATCTATTTGGGGTAACCATTTTAAGTTTTGCTTATGATTTCCAGAGGCGAAAGTAAGAAATGACTAAGGTCAAGTTATTGTCTTGCAAAACAAGCCAAATTAAGTTTTGTTTGTATGAGTAAACTGGTTTTGTTTACTCAGGATATTTCAAGGCTGATCTGTTTTCAATTTTAACAACTTCTGTAATCAGGAGTTAGCTGTTAGGACTAGACAGATTTTGGTGAATGCTTGCAAAGTTTCCTGAAAACTTGAGAGATATTGGACAAGGATGAAGTATGGGAAAACAGGTAAACCATATATTATCTTTTGAAGGTTAGAGTGTATAATACAGCAAAACAAAATTTAGACAATGGATAAAGAGTTGAAGTAAATACTTTTCTGTTTATTCTGGCCATTCCCTTGTCTGTTTTTTGTTTTTCATAAATCGTTAAGTTAGTCCCAGGTGTATTTCCTATGGGAAAATGTAAAACTTATTGTCCTCCTTGAAAGGGCTTATGAAAGAATAATTTGATGAAGTCTTTTTGGCTGTCAGCTAGCATAACCTAAACAGTAGCTATTTTTACAACCACACCCTTCATGTTATGGGGTGTCCCAAAGAAAAGAAGCCGATGTCCTTCTTGCTCCTCCTCACAATTCCCTGACCACTATCTTCCCTGCCTCCCTAATAAATCTTGGCTTGAAGCTCATACCATTGGACTGTCCTACTCTTTATTGCAGTCTTCATTAAACTCTCATCACACTCCTCTGCTATTCTTTGAAGTTTATAGATCCTTACTCATTTTGACTATTTCCAATATTGCTCCTAAAATAGTTCTGAACTATACAAATTGTTGTTTTACTTTAGCATGTCAGCTCCTTGAACCCGTTTTTCCCAAGATCTTGTTCTCTGTCTTATCTCAGCCATTCAAGTGTATCCAACTTCTACCTGACATCTCTACTCCACAGTATCCAACTACTTACCTGACATCTCTACTATGATGTCGAACTGAAATTTCAAACTTAACTTGAATAAACTGACTTACTGATTGTTTTTCACCTCTGTAGGAGTGGAAGAATTTTCCCTTCTTCCCTACTAGGTTTTTGGCTGGTCTAATAATTAAATTGACATAAGACAGGCTAACAGCAAAAACACAAATTTAATTTCATAGGCACCAGAGCCTAAAGATGAGACCCAAGAACAAGTGGGTCACTTGAGGCTTAAATGCCATCCTGAGCTAAGGAATATAGTAGGACCCTGGGCTTCAGAGGGGAGGAGAGTAATTCACAGGTCAAGAAGAAAAGCAGATGTTTGATAATTAGATGTTTGCCCTGCTATACAGATAGGTCTTTTAGATAAAAAGTTATCTCTGGTAATAGTTCTCTTTCTGGGCCAGCCCCCCTTCTCAATTATTTTAGGTAGTTAAAGGAGAGGTAAAAGTTGTTCGCAGGTCTGATGGGTCTTGATTGCCTTCAGCTCAAAATAATCTATGTGCCAAAGTGGCATATTTTAGGGTCACATATTCTGTTCCCCCTCACTTAGTATATGTTATTTATGCAGTTTTTTTCTATGCCCGTAAAATGCTACTCAATTCTTCTGTTTGCTCAGGCAAAACCTTAGAAATCACCTCTGGCTCCTCTATATATCTTGTAGCCCATATCCTAAAAGTCAGGGTATTTGATCATTCTACCTTTAAAATATATATACTTTTCAACCAATTTTCACCACCCACAGTGATAAAAACCTTATTTAAACCACCATCATCACTCAACATATCACAGTCACCTTCTAAGGGGTCTTTTACTTTCCACACTTACCTTTCTGCGGTCTTTTTAACCTAACTTTTGCTCTGTTTTATTCATTATAAGTGAGTTACCAAATGCAGTCCATATTCAAGGGAAGGGGATTTATGCAAAAGTTCAGATACAAGAAAACAGGTACCTTTGGAGGTCACTCTAGAAGGTGTCTACATCAGGCAACATATCCAGTTTGGGTGTTTTGTTTTTTTAAGATTTTATTTATTTATTTATTTGTTTGTTTATTTGAGAGGGAGCGAGAGAACACAAGTGGGGGAGGGGAGTAGAGGGAACAAACAGACTCCCCACTGAGCATGGAACCCATCACGGGGCTCTCTCGGTCCCAGGACCCTAAGATCATGACCTGACTTGAAGTCAGCTGCTTAACTGACTAAGCCACCAGGTGCCCCGACATATCCAATTTTAAGTATTAAGCCTGGTATTCAGAATTTGAAGCCAAAAGCTCACTAACCCTCTGCAGCAGACAAAGAATTTAACTGTCTTTCAGTTTAAAAGCTGCCAACATGGTCATACCTACCAACACTTAAAAAATCCAAGAATGGAAAGGTCCTCCTGCCTTCCATTTCAATACTAGACCAACCTAATCTGCTAATGAAAAGCTGTTCTGTATAGTTTAAGGTCAACCAGCATCAGTTTGCAACTCCTGAGGCCTGCATTTGTGTTTTGGCTGAGACTACAGATGACCTTGTCCTTCTGAGGTTGTTGGGACCCAGAGGCTTTGCTGAGGCCCATTCATCCCACAGGTCATCACTTAAGACGCACAAGGATATAAAAATAGCTCCTTACCTGTGGCCTCCATAAGCTGTAGACAGCCTTTCAGGTTAAACTCTTATGATCTGAGACTTAAAGCTCTTACTTAAAACTTAACAATACAAAGTCTACTGCATAGCTGTTGAACAGAACACATGTGCTCTGCATGTGATCCTGCTAGCGAAAGAAAGAGGAATGAGCTGAACCAAGGACACTGAATTCATCCATCCAAATTTATCAGCAAGAAAAGTGATCCTTTCTTTGCTAGTCAGAGAAGCTGAGAGTATAACACTGGTAGAGTTCCTTCTGTGTTAAAAGAAACGCCAGGAATGAGAAACAAACTTTAACTTTTTAAAATATTTTATTTGCTTTATAATTTTGTTTTCTTCATTATTAAGAAAAGTCAACATAATCACATATATCAATCTTTGATTTTATGATTTTATGATTTAATTATGTTTATGTTTTAAATAGCCCTCATCATTCTGTGATAATTGGTAGATAATGTTTACTTATATTTTCTCCGAGTACTTCCTTTTTTTTCTGTAATTTAACACTTTAATCCATTTAGAGTTTATTTGAGTGACACTTAAGGGTATATATTTTCCCCTAATAGTAACCAATTGGTAAATCCCAGCCTATTAAATAACCTGATATATTTCTCTTTGCCTATTTTCCTATTGAAAGTACAATAAATTTAGAACTCTCAGACTTCTCAAGTAGAAGTAAAAATCAGTACATTAGCCATGGAGGAAAATGTGATAATAAATGCAAAGTATAGCCAAGGATACATGCATATCTTTTAACTGAGACTTTATAATTCTATAAATATTCTTAAAAAATAATCACAGAACTGTTTTGAGAATGTTATCATAGCATTAATTATAAAGAAAAAAATGGCAATATGGAAATATCTAAAAGGCCTGGCAAGAAGAATAAAGTTATGTTTATATAGTGGAATTTTATGCATTCATCATAAAATACATTGAAAGAAAATATTTGATATGAGAAGAATCCTGAGAATGTAATATGGGTCCAAAATTTAGGATAATGTACAGTAATATAAATCAATTACATTGCACAGAAAAAGACTAGGAAAAGTACACAGATGCTTTATCAGTGATTGTCTTTGGGTGATTGGATTATCTACCTACCTTTCTATCTATCTAATCTATCTGTCTAGTTATTCCTTTTTCTAGTTTATACTTTTAACACTTGCTTGTCTCCCTTAATGAACTTAAATAATTGGAGGCAGGCAGGGACCTCTTTATGAAACATACATCACAAAATCTAGTTTGTGATAGGTTCTCAATACTATTTGTTACATGTTGCTGATAGAATGAGATCATAATTTGAAGTTGGCAGCAGCTGAACATACCAAGAATGTTCAAGAAAATAAACAGAGAGGGATAATAGAGACTCAAGTCATAGACCAAGACATAAGGATATGTCTTGCAATAATAAGGTTGGTGAGCTTGGCCAAAGTACAAAGAGCTAGTCCTGATTTAGACAACTTCAAATTATGATCTCCTTCTATTAGCAACATGTAACAATATGTAACAGGGATTTCACTTACCTTGTAGATCTGTACTAAAAACCTTTTGAAGCAGAGAATACATAATGAGGCAGTGGAAAAATACTCATAAGCCTCAGGTGGATGTATAAACTGATAGAATCTCCATGCAAGTCAATTTGGTAGTATCATTAAAAATTACGGTTGAGTGTATCTTTTAGATTTGTAATTCCACATCTAAAAATTTATTTTACAGATAAAATATATATAATATAAAATTAATTTCAGCTCTCTTTATAATAGCAAAAGAGTGGGAATCTAACAGTGTTTAACTATACTGTGATAGGCCCATAAATTGGAATAATATCCAGCTATATAAAAGAATGAGGGTACTCATATACAAATACATGGTAATTTGAAAAAGGCAAGTATGTAAAACATGTTATTCTACATATATAAAAGAAAAAAACTCAATGACTGGATATCTGTATGTGTGTGTGTGTGTGCAGTTGACCCTTGTGCAACATGGGTTTGAATTGCACAGGTCCACTTGTGTGCAGATTTTTTACCGTACACTACTGTGAACGCATTTTTCTTTCTTATGATTTTCTTAACATTTTTTTTTCTAGCTTACATTATTGTAAAAATACAGTATATAATACATGTAATATACAAAATATGTGTTAACTCTTTATTCCATAAGGCTTCTAGTCAACAGAAGTCTGTTAGTAATTAAGTTGTTTTTTTTATTTTTTTTTTATTCTTATGTTAATCCCCATACATTACATCATTAGTTTTAGATGAAGTGTTCCATGATTCATTGTTTGTGCATAACACCCAGTGCTCCATGCAGAA
>NC_138370.1:111461524-111532025 GCF_054177405.1 Leptonychotes weddellii | reverse complement strand
GTCAGGGGTTATGAATACGGCAATTTAAAAATTTAATATTTCTTCATTTTGCAATTATATTGATGACATAGTTTTCATAATGAATAAAAACTGGATACAATTATTTAAATCTTCATTAAGGGGCTCCTGGGTGGCTCAGTTGTTAAGCATCTGCCTTCAGCTCAGGTCATGATCCCAGGATCCTGGGATCGAGCCCTGCATTGGGCTCCCTGCTCGGCAGTAAGCCTGCTTCTCCTTCCCCCACTCCCCCTGCTTGTGTTCCCTCTCTCGCTGTGTCTCTCTCTGTCAAATAAATGAGTAAAAATCCTTAAAATCAATCAATCAATCAATCTTCACTAGATAAACATGAATAATACTTTAAATATATGTTTTAAAATCAGCCTTCACTAGATAAACATGAATAATACTTTAAATATATGTTTTAAAATCAGCCTGAAAGATGCTGTTATCGAAATAACAGCATCCTGAATCATCACAGATACTGTATAACTTTCAAAAAAACGGGGGCAAAAATCTAAAGTAAGCAAAAAGAATTTTAAATACTGTCCTGGCACAAAGATGATCATGGTATTTAATAAAATGCACTTAAAATGTACATTAAGAGGTGATAATTAGGCTAATTTTTCAGATAACTATTTTTTTTTTAAGATTTTATTTATTTGACAAAGAGAGAGACAGCGAGAGAGGGAACACAAGCAAAGGGAGTGGGAGAGGGAGAAGCAGGCTTCCCGCTGAGCAGGGAGCCCGATGTGGGGCTCGATCCCAGGACCCTGGGACCATGACCTGAGCTGAAGGCAGACGCTTAATGAATGAGCCACCCAGGCGCCACTGCACCAGAAGACTTCTTTTTTTTTTAAAGATTTTATTTATTTATTGACACAGAGAGAGACAGCGAGAGAGGGAACACAAGCAGGAGGAGTGGGAGAGGGAGAAGCAGGCTTCCCGCCGAGCAGGGAGCCCGATGCGGGGCTCGATCCCAGGACCCCTGGATCGCGACCTGAGCCGAAGGCAGAGGCTTAACGACTGAGCCACCTGGGCGCCCCTAAGATAACTATTTCTAAATAAGGAATGATTCAGTATATAATATAATGTGAATTTTTCTGCACCCATATTTCACTTACTTGTTTTTCTATTAAGAAGAAGGATTTGATTCTAGATTAGGAATAATAAACATAACTACCAAAATGTATCTCTTTAATCCAATTGTGTCTTCCTTGCAGAGTGCAGATATGAGCCCAGCAAGTAGCATCACTTCACTTCCTGTTAGTCCTCTTACTGAAGAGCCATTGCCCTTCAAGGTAAAAAATAAACAAAAAAATAGTTATTTGTGATACTCTTAGGATACTTACTTACTTTACTGTAGTAAAATATTGCATGGTGTAGATGGTAAGGTGAACTGCTTTAACATGTAAGGATCTAATTTCAGATGGTAAAATCTTTGTTGTTTTGTTGTCATTCTGGTTGGTAAATGAAAGTACAGTTTAAAATAGAAGTTAATACTTTATAGACTACATCATTTGCCATGTGTATAAGTAACAGTGATTTCTTTGTAATAGTTTGATGTCACATGAATTAGAGGTTTTGAATCTTTTGTTTATCTTAATTTAAGTAATAAATTTAGGATGAATTATTTAGCCCTCATCAAGTGATTACATTTTCATCAGCTGGTTAAGTTTTCATTGATGACTCTAGCTCATAATTAATTAATTATGAGACCTTTACAAAGTAATGATCAAAATAAAAAATTGAAATACAGAATCATTCCTCCAAACCCATTATATTTTTAAAATATTTAAGGAAATACATAGATAAGTAATTAAGGAGTATGGTTTGTAGAATTCTTCAGTTTGGGAGACTATATGCATTACAAGTAAGAAGTGATTTTCTCGTTTTACTGTTTAAGATTAGATGTATCTCTTTAAACCAAAGCTTGTAGATGAGCTGTTTTACATCTGTACCAGGGATGTTTGAATTTCATTGAAATTATTATAAATAAAGGCAATCCTTAAGATCATGGGGAAAAAATACTTGGAAAGTTGGGATGATACACTTAACTTACATGCAGTAGTTTCAGTTTAATTTGGTTTAAAGACAGGTAGATGTGCATTTTGGGATTCATTATGATTTTCATGATTTTTGGATTTTATCATAAAATTGTTTATTACTGTGGGGTTTTTTTCCTTTTCATATGAAGAGCACTTACTTAAGAAGGAGAATTATTCTGACAGAGTGAGTTAAGGATATAGTAACATAACTTCTGTTGCTACCTATTATCAGTATTTTTTTCTTGCTTTTAGAAAAAACAATGGTAAGCTTCTAACCCATACTTCTTTTTTTTAAGGCTAATCTCTTATTTAAGAAGTTGAAGGGTGTATCCAGGGTGTGCTTACCTGAAAGCACAGTGGCTGGTATTGATTTCTAAATACTCAATATTTGCTGTATTGTTAAAATGAGAATAATAGAAAGTTATGAATTTCATTGTGTGTCTTTAGTTTTCTAATAATAGATGCTTTGTTGTTTAATGATAGACAAGGGGCACTTGGGTGGCTCAGTCAGTCAAGCAACTGACTCTTGATTTCAGCTCAGGTCATGAACTCAGGGTCATGAGATTGAGTCCCGCATGGAGCTCCACGCTCGGCAGGGAGTCTGCTGGAGATTCTCTCTCCCTCTCGGTCGACCCCTCCCCTGTCACGTGCTCTCTCTCTCTCTCAAATAAATAATCTTTAAAAAATGATAGACAATAATAATTGTTAAAAGGTTATTTTATATCAGAGAATTGTTAAATACTGAATAGTATTCTGATTACATTATTTATTGAGAAGTCTATTATTCTACAACAAAAAAGAAAATACTAACATTTCAAAGTTTAGTGTTACTCAGTGTTTCCATCTTATGGTATATGGGACAAAATTTACAGAAGAATCATATCTTTAACAAGATTTTAATTGAATTCTCAAAGCATTACTAAAAACCATTTTCTCTTTTTAATATCTTGAAAATGACTATACTCCTTGAAAATTAATGTATTTTTTAATGGAAGTAAAAGAAAAGGTCAGATATATTCCAAAATGTGCTGACACAAAGCTAATATAAATATAATTATTTTAGTTAGTTTCTGTCACTGCTTCTAAGAGATCAATATTGTTCCCATGTTAATGTATGTAAGTGGTTTTATAAGCAATTAAAACTTCTAAGCACTTATAATATATAATATTAGTAGTGGTAGCCAGTGTAGTTCTAGTGCCTCTTGATTTACTTTTTTTGTGAAAGAAATATTATTTATATATTTTTCATATTTTTTATCATATATAAAAACATCCCACTAGTATTTAATAGTGTCAAAAATTAAAGTTTGAAATTATGAAGTAAAGCTTCTGCCTTTGTAAATGAGGAGCTTTTTTTGTAAACAAGGAATAAAGCTCCTTATTCACCACTGTTCTCATCATTCTGTATTGTAAGCATGCCAACCATGAAAGCATTTGAGTGTATCCCTTCATAGAGAAAGATGTATGGTGCACAATTCTCTACATATACTACTACAAACTCACAGACTTCCCAGTCGCACTCTTGGTCCTGAGAAGCTTCTAGGATTCCAAGTTCCCATAATTGGGCAGACAATTTTATGGACATGTATTTGGAAACAAAAAGCAAATGTATAATCTCTATTTTTTAATAAAGCATTCAGGGTGACTTATACAAGTGGTCTATTCTCTATCACAATATCATTACAGAAGGGCAAGGTATAACTAATTTTGCATGGGTGGGAATAATATTTTATCAGATAACCATAATAGAATCATAAAATTTCAAGATCAGTTATCTGTGAGTTAGAAAAAAGAGAGAGAGGGGGAGAGAGAGAAAGAATAGACCACTTAAATGTTAATTACAATGTTTATGTTTCTTTTTATAAAATAATACTGAACCAAGTTGTTAACTCTGATGTGTCCATCCCACCCTATTCTTTTTCTTCCCTGCCATTCTCCTTGATTTCTATCAACCTAATCACTTCCAATCTAACCTGCCTCCTCTCTTCCTTTGTTAGGTTCAGTCAGATAGATATTTCACACCTAACACCTTGGGGTCACCAAAATTACTGTTCTTTAATAAGATGATCCTTTTAATTTATTTGTATACACATGGTTATTAGCAGCCTCAGTCCATTCCTGGAACTAATAGTCCTGAAGCTGAAGCTCGCTTATTGTTCTTGACCCCTCCATAACAGTACATTTTATTATGGACCATGTTCTCTTTGTTAACCATATTTATCCCCTATTTTAAAATTTATTTGTATTTCACTGAAGCATGATCTCTAGGTTTTAGTCCCGTTTTCTCCAAAAAATCATCTTTTCTTTGATTAGATATGTTAATAAAAGGTATTATTCCAACCTTGCCCCTTTATCCTTATTCTGTGATAAATTCAATGGATGGAAATGAATTCAACTCTATTTTTCTTTACACTCTGCTTCAAGAGTACACCAAGGCATTAAAGAATATGCTTCATTCACCAATTTTCAAAATTTGATTTTAAACAAAAATATAGTCTTCTCATTGCCCTTCCTGGCCCATTGACTGCTGCTTTTCTGTGATACTTGGGTTTGTGGAGTGTCTAATGAGACTGGGCATCTAGTGCCTAGAATCCACAATAGAGCCACCCTGTCGGAGACCCAGCCACCTTCCCCAGGAGTGGACCAAGAGTGGTTCTGGGATATTTCTGGAGTCTCCTCTCCTTGTGAAATTCAAAGTTCTTAGACTCCTTTTTCTCATCCCCAGAAATCACCCTTTAGTCTAGACTAAAGAAGTTCCCTTTTTAAAAAAATTTCCCTTGGAGATTATTCCTCTCTCCTTTAATCAACCAGAGCCTGGGAAAAAAAATCTTCTCAACATACTTTTTAGAAGCAGAATAGAGGAAAGGAATTGTGATGTAAGATTTTTCTTACCTGAAAGAAACATCACTTTAAGAAGCACAGAGCCACTTTACTAAAGCAAGGGACAAGGAGGTGGAAATAAATAATGTCTCAAAAAAATTCATCTTGTCATGCACTCCTGAAATATTAGGGTAAGAAATGATGCTAATTCCACTTGACCACAGAGCCTAAGTTTAGGACTTAGTAACAAACATAGTTTGCTCTCACTTATATAAAGTAAATAGTGTGTAGAAAAAAAAAAAATAGTAATCCCAGAAAATACACACCTATCAACCATTAACTATTTGGTTGAATCATACTTTAAATTTGTCTATAGTTTCTATAACAATCACTAATTTCTACTTTAAGAACAATATTTATTTTTAAGAAAGCAGAAGAGTTCAGAGTATTAGAAGCAATCTTAGCCTAGTTAGGAGACTTCTGGGACAAATCTCAATTCTGACACTTTCTATCTGTATGACCTTGACCTGTTACTTGGTGTCTTAATTTTCCCATCTATAAAATGGGAACAGCAGCAAATTCTTCTTCATTGGGTTTTTATAACATTAAACAAGTTAACAGATAGAAAGTGCTTCAAATAGCACATAATATCAGTATATGTATTAACTATTATGTTTTGTAGAACAGGTATCTAAGTTTAAGGCAAGAGGTTCTGTATGATAAATAACATGAAGCAGAATTATTTCCAGTTAATCCCTTGTACTTTATTTCCAAATGTGAGAGTAGTAATGCACTTTAAATCTTTACTTTGCTGAAGAATAGTATTTAATACTCATTTCTAGAAGGCATGCTGTTTATTTCCTGCCCTCGAGTATTCAGATAAACTCATATATCAGATTCCTTGTATGAAAAATAATTAATGGAAATGTTCATTAATTATGAGGGAGAAGGAGTAAATACATTGAATCTGTCTTAAGGGAAAACTGGTGAATATAAGAAAACATTACTTGAAAAAAAGAAATACATAATTAATAGACCTGCAAGCATAAGAACATACGGCATCTTTTTACCAGGAATACACTGTAGTATATTTTCTTTAATTTCCCAAACCTTCCCCCAGGAATTAACCTGATAACCTCCTAAATGCAAGCTCCACTGAGGAATATTGTTCAATCACATTAGATACTGGAAAAAAACACATTGTAAACAAAGCACTGTTGAAACTTTATTCTTTGTGTGTTACAATGTCAGTATACTAAGTAGTGTCAGTTTATTTTGTCTGACAATATAATAGAAAAGAGCACAGTTGGAGACTCCGGGAGAGAGGAGTTAGATAGTGGCATGACATCCACAACATCATTTGTTGTATATCTTGCATAGAGTTGGGATTTTGTGTGTGTGAGTGTTTATTGCTGTTGTTTCTCATTCAGTGAATTTAATGGTCTCTCTTATTACTGGAAATCACCTTTTTCATGTCCCAAAAATAATCCCAAATGATATATTCTGCATTTCTGGTAATTTTTTGTACTGTCATCTACTCATTCATTCATTTGTTCTTTCATTCATTCGTTCATTCATTTCTTAGTGAGTTGATTTATTGAGTTGTGCTTGATAATATTCTAGGTACTGGTGTTTCAGTGTAAACAACCCAGACTAAATTCCTGCCTTCATGGTATTTGGGTTCTAGTAAGAAGAGATAGAGAATAAATAAATAAATACATAACACATCAGATAGGAATGATAAATATGATGTAAAATGAAGCAGGGTTCGGAAGACAGAAAGTGACTCTAAAGTATGATATTGTTTCAAACGGATGGCCAAAGAAAGCAAGTCTCACTAAGGGATATTTTAGCAGAGGTTATAATGAAGGAAGGCAGTAAGCCACTCATCTATGGGAAGAGGCTTGAGAAAAAGTACAAAAACGATGAGGTGGAGCACTTGGCCTTTTCAGGATCAACTGAGTGCCCTGTGGCTGGAGCAGAGTGAAGGAGGGGGCAAGTAATAAGAGAGCAGGTCAGAGAGAAACCAGATCATGAAGGGCCTTGTAGGCCAAAGAAAGACTCGAGATGTTGCTTTACATGAGATGGGAGATGTTCACATGAGATGGGAGTGTTTGGGGAAAATAATAGCATAGATAGACTTTATTTTAAAATGATTACTCTGACTTTGGAGACATGGTAGAAGAAGGACATCAAGGTCCCTAGAAGTGAGAGATGATGGCAGCTTAAACTGTAATGGTAAAGGTCAAGAAGGGTGAGCATTGGTGGCATTTTGGACATATTTTAAATGTGAATCTGCAGGATTTTTAATGGATCATATATGGGATATCTAAAAAGATCAGTGTTGAAGACTATTCTTGATTCTAATGTTCTCTCTATTCCCCTATTTTTATTTCTTTTGCTATCACACTGATTATACATTTAAGGAATGTGTTTATGATATGATAATAATTTTAAATACAAAATGGCACCAAATGTTTTCCTATTGGTAACAAACTTTAAGAAGGACCTATTATCAATAATGTGTATATTAAAAATAGAATGATTGTTTCTGTGTAATAAACCATTTTAAAACTTGGCAGCCTAAAACAATAATTTCTTTTTTTAGATTTATTCACTTTTTAGAGAGAGAGCGAGCACAGCGAAGAGGGGCAGAGGGAGAGGAAAAGAAAATCTTAAGCAGGCTCTGCACTGAGCATGGAGCCCTATGTAGGGCTCGATTTCATGACCCTGAGATCACCCATGACCTGAGCCAAAACCAAGAGTCGGTTGCTTAACCGACTGTGCCACCCAGGTACCCCAAACAATAATTTCTTATTGTTCTTTATGATTTATAGGTTGACTAAAGTTATCTAGACAGTTCTTATTTGGGGTTTTATAAGTGGGTGAAGAATGGAGTTATCTGAAGCCTCAAGTGGAGTAGATACCCAGGATAACTCCTTATGGACTAGCTTGAGTTTTCTAACAGCATTTTCTCACAATATTTTTTTTTTAAGATTTTATTTATTTATTTGACAGAGACACAGCGAGAGAGGGAACACAAGCAGGGGGAGTGGGAGAGGGAGAAGCAGGCCTCCCGCGGGGCAAGGAGCCCGATGCGGGGCTCGATCCCAGGATCCTGGGATCATGACCCGAGCCAAAGGCAGACGCTTAATGACTGAGCCACCCAGGCGCCCCTCTCCCAGTATTTTAGAGTAGTTAGGCTTGTTACATGACATCTGGCTTCATCCACAGTAAATGTTACAAGAAGTGGAAGCTGCCAGGCCAATCATGGAAAAGACAGATACATACAGCTTCACTTCCACATCTTTTTATTGGTTAAGCAGTCACATAGTGTGTTAGTAGTCCCTGAAACTACCTCAGCATTCAGATATTTGCTAGAAGGACTCAGAATTCAGTATGTAGCCATAAAGAACACATATACTCTTCTTCCAGCAGTGTATGTAATACTTCTACCCAATAAAGTCCATTAGCAACTCAGCACCCAAAGATTCACATAGGAACCCTGTACCTAGAGCAGACAGAAATTCCAAACTCCTAGAAAAAAGTCAGGTGTTCAGCATTAACAATATTTTTTATACAAATTTCTTAGGCACAGTGAGCTACTCTTACTATAACTTTTTTTATTATTGAAGTATAATCAACATGCAATGCTATATTAGTTTCAGGTGTACAACAGCTGCTCTTATTATTTATGGAGAGTTTGATATGAGTGTAGGGCACTGGTTACCAGTCAGGTAACCAATGGCCAACCAATGGCCCACCTTGAAAGCAAATCTTTCTAAGGATAGCATATTAGTTATCTAGGGTTGCCATAACAAAGTACCACAGTTTGGTGGCTAAAAAAATAAAAAATAAATAAAAAATGAAAGTATTTTCTTAAGGTTTTGAAGGCTAGAATTTTCTTTCTTTTTTTTTTTTTTTAAAGATTTTATTTATTTGACAGAGAGAGAGACAGCGAGAGCAGGAACACAAGCAGGGGGAGTGGGAGAGGGAGAAGCAGGCTTCCTGCTGAACAGGGAGCCCGATGTGGGACACCATCCCAGGACTCTGGGATCATGACCTGAGCTGAAGGCAGACGCTTAACGACTGAGCCACCCAGGCGCCCTAGAATTTTATTTCTTTTTAAGTTTTTATTTTAATTCCTGTTAGTAAACATAGTGTTAGATTATAGTGATTCAACAATTCCATATGTCAACAGATGTTCATCATAACAAGGGAACTCCTTAATCCTCATCACCTATTTAACCCAACCTCCCACCCACCTCCCCGCTGGTAACCATTGGTTTGTTCTCTATAGTTAAGAGTGTATTTCTTGGTTTGTCTCTCTCTCTCTCTCTCTCTCTTTTTTTTTTTTTTCCACTTGCTCATTTGCTTTGCTTCTTAAATTCCACATATGAGTGAAATCATATGGTATTTGTCTTTCTCTGACTGGCTTATTTCACTTAGCATTATATTCCCTATCTCCATCTATGTCATAGCCAATGGCAAGATTTCATTCTTTTGTTATGGCTGAGTAATAGTCCATTATATATATGTACCACCTCTTCTTTATCTATTCATCAATCGATGGACACTTGGGCTGTTTCAATATCTTGGCTCTTGTAAATAATGCTGCTATAAACATAGAGGTGCATGTGTCCTTTTGAATTAGTGTTTTTGTATTCTTTGGGTAAATACCCAGTAGTGCGACTGCTGGATCATAGGATAGTTCTCTTTTTAACTTATTGAGGATATACTGTTTTCCAGAGTGGCTGCACCACCAGTTAGCACTCCCACAGCACACAGGGTTCCTTTATCTCCACATCCTCATCAACACCTGTTGTTTCTTGTATTATTGATTTTAGCCATTCTGACAGGTGTGAGGTAATATTTCATTGTAGCTTTGATTTGGATTTACCTGATGGTAAGTGGTGATGAACATCTTTTCATGTATCTCTTGGCCATCCGTGTCTTCTTTGGAGAAATGTCTGTTCATGCCTTCTGCTCATTTTTATTTGGATTATTTAGTTTTGGGATGTTGTTGAAGGCTAGAATTTTAAGTTCAAGGTACTGGTAGTGTTGGTTTCCAGTGAGACTCTCTCCTTGGTTTGCAGATGGCCTTCTCATTATGTTTTCACATAGCCTTTCCTCTGTGGATGCACTTCCCTGTTATCTCTTCCTCTTCTTATGGGGATACCAGTCGTATTGAATTAGGTCTCACCCAAATGGCCTCATTTTAACTTAATCACATCCTTAAAGACCTTATTTCTAAATATGATTATATTCTGAGGTACCAGGAATTAGAACATTAACATGAATTTTGAGGGGCGCCTGAGTGGCTCAGTTGGTTAAGCATCTGCCCTCAGCTCAGGTCATGATCCCAGGGTCCTGGAATCGAGCCCCACGTCAGTCGGTCTCCCTGCTCAGTGAGGAGCCTGCTTCTCCCTCTGCCTGCCACTCCTGCTGCTTGTGCTCTCTCTCTCTCTCTGTCAAATAAATAAATAAAAATGTGAAAAAAATAACATACGAATTTTGGGAGGACACAATTCATCCCATAATAGACTAAAGACTGCTATGTTAACTCTTCTGTACATAAGGCCAACCTTGACTCAAGTGAAGGGAAAATAAACTATCTCTTGAGGGGGAATGACAAAAATTTTCAGCAATCTTTAATCAGCTACACTGAATAAAATGATGTGTGATAGTCTTTCATTAATCACTTTTTGGCTCTATCAAATTCTCGGTCAGGTGTAAGGAGTTTGGGTTTGAGGGAATGTAGAAGGAAATAGATTTCCTTAAATGTTTATATATATTCATCAGTGTACTTATTTAAATATATTTTCCATTGCTCTTCTAATTTCCACTAAATTTGGGAAATTCACTTAAATGTCACCATATTTGAATTAACTTACAGTCCTACAATCTTAATGGTTGAGAGTATCAAAGAATTATGGCTTTAAAAAAATAGCTTATTAAATTCCTGATTCTAAATACTGACAGTTAAATTTTATTTGAATTAATACCAAACAATGCTTTCTATATTATGTTATACAAATATACTATACAAGTATTATTTTATGTTAACTTTTTTCCTTTAGGCCTGTCAGGATAAATTTTAAATGATTATTATACCTATTATTTGGCTTTTGCAGACCATATTACTAATATATGATGAATGCTTTAATAGTAAAAAAATGATAATTATATATTTTGATAAATAAAATTATTTTTACATAAATTAAAGCCAAAACAAATTTGGTCTAATTTATGTTCAAAGATATTCAGTATCTCTCAGACATATTAAACCTCAGGGGAAAAGATTTTAATGGGAACAATAAGCAAATACTTTTATGTTGCATACTAGCTTCATATTACTGTCCAGATCCTTCTCACACACTGTCTAGATGATTTCAGGAAGACATGTACAAAATATAGAACTTGTCTACATTAATACATGCTAAAAATCATATCATACCTCCCACCTCATCTCCAGCTCACATACCCATTTTATTTCATAAATTTAAATCTCACTGAGTTTCTTTATTGTTGCATAGTTCGGTGCCTTAGATTTTTTGAGTTCTCTAAGTGGCACTGACAGAAGACTTTCTTTGTTAAAAGGCTTATTTCAGCCTTCCTTCAGAGATTGGGCCATACTCCATCTGCTTACTCTAGTCAGAGTCCCTTTGACATATTTAGTGGACAAGTTTTACTGAGCATTTGTTAAAGGTGATCTTGGAAAATTGAATTCAGAGATCCACTTTCTCTACGGTTGAGTTAAACAGAACCCCAGAAAACTACAAGATACATAGATTTGGATTGTCTTTCATAATTTGCAAGAGTAGGGATTTTATAGGAAAATCCTGAATTTAAGAGTAGAGGTACAGAACATGGAAGTATAGATAGAATTCAGGTACAGACCATGGGAAGCTATTTCTGGGTTCATTTACACATAAAAGACAAGATGTTGAACTACTGTAGGAAACTCCTAAAGCCAATAAAAGCCTTGAAAACCTGAAAATTAAAAACAACTTTAAATTTCTTAAAAAAAAATACCTTTTAAGAAGCTGAGTCATTATGACTTCAACTTTGGTTTGGGGATCCACCTCCAAGTGTATTGGCATCAGTGAAACATTTCCTCTGCCAACAAGGTGCTGTGACGATTTTATTTAGAAGGAGTTGAAGTCAGCATGTGGTTGGTGCTGTGTTCTTCAACACCTGTTGGTCCTGAATGTGTAGAAGACCTCGATATGAGATAATAGCAGAGGTAGCAATGATTGCTGTGCACACCGGTATTAACAAGATCTCTTTTTACATCTACTGCAGATAGCAGATTCGAAAAGGGCTTAAGGTAAACACTGTATTTAAGATAATGACATCATTATCAATGATAATTTAAGCAACTGATCTCATGTATAGCACATGCGGCATTTATTTCTTACTCTAAGTATTACCATTTCATATACACTCTGGATCATAAACACTCACCCACCTTCGTTGTTTTTGAACATAATCTCTAGCATTGCTTCAGAGTTTACCTATAAGTGTGAAGTGTACTATAACATATTTTTCTTTAAATAAGAAATTAGCAATCAAGGTACAATTTGAAGACTATGATTTCTTATTAATATGCCCATTTGAGATGAATCATGTATGTGAGAAGCTATAAAAAGTAGACTCAGCATGAATTTAGTTTATCTCACAGTGACTATCATCTGTTCTATCTTGGAATTGCCTACTTCTGTAACAAACAAATTTTAGAAGTTGAATGATATCAATGTGCAGTTGCAACTGTAAAATAAAATGTACATGAATTAGGTACAATGAATTCTAGATATATCAAATAATTTAGAAATGGTTGTATTTTCTTTGGTAACTATGTGAGATTAGAAAATGTTAGACTTGGGCGCCTGGGTGGCTCAGTTGGTTAAGCGACTGCCTTCGGCTCAGGTCATGATCCTGGAGTCCCTGGATCGAGTCCCGCATCGGGCTCCCTGCTCGGCGGGGAGCCTGCTTCTCCCTCTGACCCTCCCCCCTCTCATGTGCTCTCTGTCTCTCTCATTCTCTGTCTCAACTAAATAAATAAAATTTAAAAAAAAAAAAAGAAAATGTTAGACTTAAAATGTTTTTTAAGATATTGGTCATCCATTGTTTTAATTATATGATACAGAGGTATTAAATAGCCATGCTAACAGATGCAATAAAATAAGTAAAATAAGCAAATACTCTGTTCTGAAGTTTTTGTATCACAAACTGAGCATTTCTTCAGTGCAGTTTTCATACCACACATAAATAATTTTGCATAAATTCTATTATGTCTAGCAACTCTGCAGGAAAAATAATGGTGGCACAAATTTTAAGTTGGATAATAATTATGAAAAATCAGAAAATTCTATTTACTCTTGCTATAATGAAGATAATAATGTAGAGAAATTTATAAACATCACTTTAAAATGCATTCCAAGGAGGTAAGGAAAGATGCAATGTGTTTGCACAGAAACTTACTTTTATCCTCTTGGATAGTGGCTGATTCATAGCACAGAAAATTGGAAGGTAAAGAATTGCCAGATGGATATATTAGACTCTAACTGACAGCCTAATACAAATAATTGTGAAGATAAATGCAATTTGAATATTCCAAGTACTATTGATTTCAGATTCTCACCTAAGAAAATTGTCTGCTTTCCTTTAAGTTCATGCATGATATTATCAGCAGTCAGCTTATATCCTCACTAGACGTGTCCTTTTCTGCAGGTAATCTGTTTTACTCTGGTAAATCTGATAGGAAAACTTTGTGTCAGGAATTGGCTAAACCTGTTATATTAGAATTTTATTGCATATGTTTCTTATTAAGAATAAAGGTTAATTTAGAGTAGTTAGGTTCTGCTTAATAAGAAAGACTTTGGCAGCAGTACTTGAGCCTGAAAGTTTTTAAAAAGCTGAACAGAATTGTCAAAGCATAATTAAGGGTAGAGGAATTAAGCACACTTTTCTCCCTTAAGTGTCTCTGTGAGGCAATAGAACCTTTGGCAACAGAGCCAAGTAGAAAAAATGGAGCCATGCCAGTTGCTACACCATGATAAAGAGAGATTGGTTGTAATTTCTGGTGATAATGCCCACAGGAATAAAGCTGACAGTGGTCTGTCCTCTTACTAACATTAGCCATTTCTCTCCTCTTTTCTTGCTCTTTCTGATGGGCCTTAGTCACTTGGTGATATTATCTTTCACTATTTTTGTCATCTATCACTATTTGTGTTACATTCTTGAATGTGATGAGTCACTCAGAACAATTAACTAACATTCATTGAGGTCCTGCTATGTGTAAAAGCTTATGCAAAGGTATTAACAGAAATATTTTACTCTGACTGTAGAAAGCTACAGAAAATCATAATGCTGGTTGTATGGGAATATGACCTGGAGAAGTGCGAAGTGTTTCAAAAGTATAAAGATGGAGCTGAGAAAAGGGAAGTATACTGAGATCTGAGCCAAGGGAGAATAAGAGCCAGGGTCCCAAGCTAGGCCCTGAGGGTCTAGAAATTGTAAATATTCAGTGGTGTGTTTCCCATGTGGTAAGGACCAAGCTGTTTGGTGTGAAGGACATTATGTGCTTTATAAGGAACTTAGACTACTTCTGTAGGCATTGGGATACTACAAGAAGTAAGCAAGAGTTGTATCTTGGTCTGTTTGGGCTGCTGTAACAAAGTACCATAAACTAGGAAACTTATAAACAACAGAAATTTATTTCTCACAGTTCTGGAGATTGGGAAGTCCAAGCTCAAAACACCAGCAGATTTAATGTCTGACGAGGGCCCACTTCTTAGGCAGCCATCTTTTTGTCTCATCTACCATGTCTCTATAACCTTACATGATAGAAGGGGCAGGTGAGCTCTCTCTCTGGGAACTCTTTTATCAGGAAATACTTTGCATTCATGAGGACTCTGGCCTCATGACCTAATCACATCCCAAACATCCCATCTCCTAATACTGTCACGTTTGATGTGTTAGGATTTCAACATACGAAGTTTGGAGAGACACAAATATCAGACCGTAGCAAGTTGAGTAAATAGTAAGATGCAAAATAATGTTTATAATGTTTCTTGAGCTGGATTTCCAAAGAATGGGCTCTGAACTTTATTTGAAATTTGTCAATTCCAAGACTATCACATGGTACTAATCAAATATAAATTATAAAAAATAACAATTTTCATATCATCCAGTATCACTGATTACCTGCATTTATACATGCCCCAATTAGGATGAAAATTGCTTATATTCATATTGAAATAATAGAGTTTACAGGTGATCTAGGCTATCAAAAATATATACTAAGAGATCCATTCATTTATATTTATCTAATTGTTATATCTTAAAAAGTTATAGTTAGTGTATTGATTTCATAATTCATATCAATTGATAACAAATTACCACAAATTTGATGGCTTAAAATAATTCACGTTTAATATGTTATAGTCTGGAAGTCAGAAATCAGAACTAGGTCTCCCTGGACTAAAATCAGTGTTGTTAGAGAGGTGAGTTCCTTCTAGAAGCTCTAGGGGCTGATGCATTTACTTGCTCTTTTGAGATCCTAGAGTTTGCCTGCATTTCTTGGCTCATTGCTTCCTTCCATCTTAAAAACCAGCAATGGCCTGTCAAATCTTTCTCACACTGCACCACTCTAATTTATTTACTATCTTTCCCAATAGAATAAGATGTTTGTAAATGCAGATAATCGTATTTATATTCTTTATATTCCCTACTATATGCCTAGTCTTTCATCCTAGTAAAATAAAGTTAATCATTTTATTAAATTAACCATTGATAACCTGAAATACAAAGCCTATCAAGCTATACATGTAGTATCAGGCTACTAAATTTTCTGTAGCTTATCCTCTTTTTCCATACAACTCAAAGCTAAGCTGGACCAATCCTAGGTACAAATTATTCCTTATGAGACTAACTTGATACTAGAGAATTCAGTATTATATTGCTTTTGTTTGTCAGGTTCTCATCTTGTGTTCTGAAAAATGTGGTTTCTGCATTGGCTGGTATTTATCTGATAGCCAGTGTCTAAGAGACAACTGAATTCCTGCCAACTGCCTAGTTGGATTTTTAAATAGTACCTTTCCTGAGATTTTTCCATGACCAATGCTAGAAATTTTATGTATAGACTCATTTCTCCAAATTAGAAATCTTGAATGCTGTCTACTTCTTTAAGTATTAATCCTCAGTAAACATGGTCATCATCTCATCTTACAGATAAAGAAATTGAAGCTTAGAGCAGTTAAGAACTTTACTTGAGGACATAGTGTTGATAAATGGCTCAGCTGGAACTCTAACTCAGTTGTTTTTTTGTTTTGTTTTTTTAAATTTTTTTTTTTTTTAAGATTTTATTTATTTATTTGACAGAGAAAGAGATAGCGAGAGAGGGAACACAAGCAGGGGGAGTGGGAGAGGGAGAAGTAGGCCTCCCGCGGAGCAGGAAGCCCGATGTGGGACTCGATCCCAGGACCCTGGGATCATGACCTGAGCCGAAGGCAGACGCTTAACGACTGAGCCACCCAGGTGCCCTGTTTTTTTAATTCTAAAGACTGGCTTTAACTACTATACTACAGAAAGTCTACAATGTTTTTATTTTAGCATGATTCTGATTATTCGTTGGTTTTATATAGCTGAAGAGGGATAGAAATAGAACTGGAGGGGCGCCTGGGTGGCTCAGTTGGCCTACAGCTCGGGTCATGATCTTAGCATCCTGGGATCGAGACCCGAACCACATCCGGCTCTATGCTCAGCAAGGAGTCTGCTTCTCCCTGTCACTCTCCCTCTGTGCTCTCTCTCTCTGTCTCTCTCAAATAAATAAATAAAATCTTAAAAAAAAAAAAGAAAGAAATAGACCTTGAATGTAGAAATACAGAGAAAAGGAGAGAAAAGAAGAAAAGATGAAAAATGAAGAGAGAGAGGGAACAGAATGGAAGGGAAGGGAGAAAAGATATAAGAAGGCATCCATCAAGTCTTTAGATTTGTCATCTATAGAAATCATAATCCTACTAAGATTATATATTTCTTTTATTTTTTTTATTTTTTTATTTTTTTTTTTTAAAGATTTTATTTATTTATTTGAGACAGAGAAAATGAGAGAGAGAGAGCACATGAGAGGGGGGAGGGTCAGAGGGAGAAGCAGGCTCCCCGCCAAGCAGGGAGCCCGATGCAGGACTCGATCCAGGGACTCCAGGATCATGACCTGAGCCGAAAGCAGTCGCTTAACCAACTGAGCCACCCAGGCGCCCATATATTTCTTTTATTAACAGACCTAATAATTTTGAACCATCTTTGGATTGAACGCCACATGGAATATTGGTCAGTTTTCATAGATTCAAGAATATAATTTGCTCTACCTAGTTTAAACAGAAGGTATTTTATTATAGGGTATTTGATAATTTTTCAGATTCCTTGGAAGGTCAGCACACTATTCTTGGATACACAGGGACAAAATGCCAGGAAAGATTCCTTTCTGGAAAGGATAGGGTATGTTGCCAGACCAAGAACATGAAAAGGAAAAAGGAATGGGACATGGGATTTTCAGGATTTATTATGTAATTTTTTTTTTTTTTTAAGAGAGAGAGAGTGAATGATAAAATGAGAATTTGAGAATTGGCAGTGTGTGCTTGGTGAGGTATTTTATGGTTAGGGAGATTAAGGTTATCTGAGAAGGGTGAGACAAGATCATGAAGACAAAGTTTATTTTAGACTTCCCAAACATTTTTTAAAAATTTTGACATCGAATACATTATTTTATTTATTTTTAACCTTTTGACCCCCTTCACCCATTCCTCTCACTGTTACCCCCTGCCTCTGGCAACCACCCATCTGTCCTCTCTATCTATAAGCTTAGTTTTTTGGATTTTTTTTTTTTTTGCTTTTATTTTTATTCTCTGTTTTTGTTTTTTAGATTTCACATATAAGAGAGACCATACGGTATTTTCCATTCTCCGTGTGACTTATTTTACTTAGCATAATATACTTGGGGTCCATCCATGTTGTCTCAAATGAAAGATTTCATTCTTTTTTATGGCTGAATAATACTCCATTATGTGTTTGTATACATACATACATATGTGTATTTTATATCCATTTAAACATAAATTTTTTTCATTCATTCATCCATTGAAGGACTTTGGTTGTTTCTATATCTTGGCTATTGTAAATAGTGCTGCAATGAACTTGGGAGTGCATATATATTTTTGACTTAGTGTTTTCATTTGGGGTGGGGGTTTAAAAACCCAGAAGTGGAATTGCTGGATCATATGGTAACTCTATTTTTAATTTTGTTAAGGAACCTCCATGCTGTTTTCCACAGTGACTACACCAATTTACATACCCAGCAACAGTGTACAAGGGTTCCCTTTTACCTACATCCTCACCAACACTTGTTATTTTTTGTCTTTTTGATAATAGCCATTCTAAAAGGTGTGATGTGATATCTCATTTGATTTTGAGCTGCATTTCCCTGATGCTTATTGATACTGAGCATCTTTTCATGAACCTGTTGGTTATCTGTATGTCTTCTTTGGAAAAATGTCTATTCATTTTAATCTACTTGTTTTCAGTAAGGTACTACCTTCCACAATTGTACCTGATGTCACTTTAACCCACCTAATATTCTTTCGGAAGACAATAAACTTGAACCTTTTGCTAGGGATAGAAGGAGAATTTGTCTGGCTGCATGGAATACTGTCAACCAATCCTCTGGTTGTCAGATCCATCTTCATTCCCACTTTCACAGGTACATAGCTTTTCTACGGCCCCACAGTAACAGTAGGGTTGTTTAGGGATGGGGATATGCACTATCAGCTCAGGTTTCAGATTTCTTGTGTCTTGTCTGCTTTCCAGTTTCCTTTTCCTGTCTACTCTCAAAGTGCTTAGATTTTACAATGGACTTCTTACCTTAAAATTTACTTTTTTTTTCTATTTTCTGTTTAAAAAATATAGAGTTATATATATTTAGTTATATATATTGATTAACATAGACAGAGTTTTTATATTCATTTTTTAAAAGAACTTGAAGTCTGTGTTAAAACCAAGCTGAATACTACATGTGTGGTTATAAAATATAACAAATCATAAATATTCGACTTTATGTGAATATTGGTAAAGGGTAAGAGCTGCTATTTATTTAGTTTGACAGGACCAAACGGCAGTTAGCTTTATGAATTTTGTTTTAACTTTCTCCTTTCTTTCTTACACAGACTATATTCATTAATGCTTAAGAGAAGAGCCAGTTAAAAAAAAAATGGAATTGTCTTTTCTTTGAAATATGTCTTAATAAAGCAATCTATTAGGAAAGAATCGGAACTTCATGAATAATCATTTCTATATAATGATAAATATTCTGGAACTAACTTGTTTTAACACTACTTAATTTAGTGCATGCAAAGATTTGATGAAAGCTTCAGTGAAGTTCTAAAATATGGTTACATATCTTCAGATGAGTGTATAGAAAGACTCACATGTTGTTCAAAATTGTCCCTAAGAGATGAGTATAAACCACATATAAAAAAGTGAGACACGTTTCCATAAGCCACATGGCTTAATATCATTACTTTCAGTCTTATAAATTAGTTTTAAAGCTGTAGTGACAAATACAGAATGAGATTTATTAATGTACACAAAATTCTGTTTTTCTGTGTATTCATGTTGTATAATTAGGTTATTAACTACATAATTTAATTCATTTTTATGTGGTACAAACAGTTTAACTGTTAGCAGCTGCCTTTAAAATAGCTTTACACTTATTCAGATTTAGATTACCTGTTGACTTAAGTAAGTAATTATAATTTTGTCCTAACACTATGTAACATATGGTGTTTACATTCTTCTCAAGAGCTCCTTGAGGGGAAAAAAAATACAGAAACATTAATATAAATAGCGATTTAAGGAACGAATGAAAATATGTACAAAGATTAATGGTAGTTAGTAGGATATTAAATAGTTGTTAAAGTATTTGAACTTGTCTTATTGGATTATTGACTTATGAGATTGTATTTTCAATTTTTTTCCTAGGTGTTGATATTTTTACATAATATATTCATTTTGAGTAATCTGCTTTCTAAATTGAGGTTACATATATTTTTTATTATTGTTGTTGAATTCATTTGAAGCCATATATCCCTTTCTGAATAACAAAGCGTTATTTTATGTCTATATTTATATTTTAGACTTCGGCATTTATGAGGCAGATAACCTAGTGTTTTTTTAATTAAAAAGTATAAGGCATAAAATTTAAGACAACATTAAAAGTTATAAACACGGTCAAAATTCTAGTATATTTAGGGTGATTTTAAAATGGGGCATGCTCAAGTGTTTGCTCAGAAGTTATCTGTTTAGAATGTTGCTCTGCTAAACCACAAAGTCTCTTTAAACTCATGGTTTATCTAAAAGGTAATTATAGTACAGTCTTTAATTTCTTGAGTGCTCTAATGTGCTAGACAGATTTTAACATGTTTACATGTATTTTTCTCAGGAAAAACTCCATAAATTAGACTAGGCATTTTAAGTCCATTTTTCATAAGAAGAAACTGAGTCTAGAGTCTTTCATATTTCTAATACATCTCTAATAAATGGCAGAGCCAGACTGATTTCAAAACCCATGCTTGAAGCTACCATGCTATACTAAATATTGTACCTTGAACTATATGCTATTGTCTGTCACCTGTATTAATTGGGTGAAGATGAGGACTAGATCAGAGTACCTTTTATGACTGACCACTCAAAGAATGTTTTGACTAGATAATTCAGTATCATAGAAGAGCTTATTGTCATAATTTCTATTAACATAAACTATGAAAAATACTTTTAAATAAATCTAATAACCTATAGTTCTTTCTCAACTGCAGTTAACTACCAGAGGAGTTAACTTTATCACTCATTTTACCTTGGGACTTAAGGAAACTATTATCTTCACAATTCACAGGAGAGGAGACTGTTTCCTCTAACCTAATATAGATTGCTTTTAGGGGTTTAGATAAATGTGGGCCTAAAGTAATGTGTTAATCTACATCTGGATCAGCATAGGTAATACTAACAATTTTTTTTTTTTTAAAAAGATACTCTAATTTTTAGTGAGTCATTTTTCAGATATTAGGGGTAGTTTTAACCCTAGGCGAGAGAATTTTGGAGATTAATCTCAAATGATATTAACCAATATGTGAAGATGGAAATACTGTATTGTCTTAGGTCACAGTCCTCCCACCTGCTGACCTTCTTTGCTCTAGACACTCACTCCTGATTGATCTCCTACCATATCTGACCTAGTACCTCCAGATTATTTTACCTCTATCCCAGACCTCTCTGAGTTCCAGACTCATATACATAAATGCCTACTCATTACCTCCACTTGGATATCTATACCCAGGATCTCCAAATAGACAAAACCATTCAAAACTTTTTATTCTTAGCCCATTTTATCCAAGTCACTGTCCTAAATCTATTCCTCTCTGAGTCTCTATATTTCCTTCACAATTTCAACTAATAGTTTTGTTGACTCCTTCGTTGTTCAGGCCAGGGGGAAAAAAAAAAGGAAAGAAAAGAATAGAATTCCATCCTTGATCCTTCTCATTACTTCCCCATACCCATTCCATCCTTAGCAAGTCAGCTCTGCCTTTGGGATTAAGTATATTGCAAATCTGCCAATTTCTGCCACTTAGGCTATCATCACTGTCATCATCTCACTTTGGCTATCACAACCATTTCTTACTCGTTCTCCTCTTTCCACTCTTGTCTCCCCTGTAGTCCATTTTGCACATAGAAGCCAGAGTTCTCTTTTAAAAAGATAAATTAGTTTGTGTCATCCCCCTGCTTAAAATGTTCCAGTGGTGTCCCATCAAACACAAGGTTAAAGTGAAACTGCTTGCCAAGTTCTGTGAGCCTTGCATGTTCTAGCCCATGGTAGCTTTTCCAATCTCATCTCTGATTTCTCTTGCATGTTTTTTTCTTGATTTGGCCATGCTGACCTTCATGTTGTTTCTGAAACATATCAAGTTCTCTCCCTCCTCAGGATAGTTGCACTAACCTTTTCTTTTGTTTCCATCTTTTATTCTCTAGATTACTTTATGGCTCATTCTGTCATTGGACTTAAGAATCTGTACCTCAGTTAGCTCATCAGAAGAGCGTTCCACAACTCTTCCTAAAAAAGCTTTCATATTGCAGCTCCTTTTCCTGCTTTGTTTTTCTTCAAGGCATCTATTATTTTTCATAGCACAAAACTCTTGTCACCTGGCATGGCATTTTATATGTGTAATTAAAATCAATTTTACTTAGCAAAATAGAAGCTCAGCATGGATAGGGACCTATTCCCCATTGTTTCCTCAGTTCATGCGAAAATGACTGGCACAGAATTTATTTATTTAATAAATATTTGTTAAATGAAAGAGATATTGCTATTTTACGTTGTATTTTATTTTAATACATATGTTTATATGTATATGATATACTCATATTTAAATGCATATGTGTGTGTATATGATATGCAGAGGAGTGTTTATCATATTTTATCTTAACAGAAATCATGATAACATAATTTTCTATGATACTGAATTATCTAACCAAAACATCCTGCGAGTGGCCATAAATTTAATCTAGCCCTTGTCTTTGTCCAATTAATACATTTTACCTAGAATTAGCCAGACAATTGTGTATAATTCAAGATGCAACCTGTAGTCCAGAAAAAAAACAGAGTTGTGCTTTAATTTGATGTAACCCATTTAGTGAGGTTATTTAACACTCTCTTGTGTATCCTCTAATATTTTTCTGACTTGAAAATCTTGGTAACATTTTTGGTACTTGGTTTTAGTTAGAAATGGTGTTCGGCTGAAAAAACAAAACAAAAAAGAAAACAGAATAACGGTGATTTAAATTCTATTGTATTTATTCTTACACGTAAAATAGGTCTGGAGATGGCAGCACAGACGGGGTAAATAAGGCTGCTCGTGGAAGTTGTGTGGGGCCCTGACTCCTCTTTTATCATTCTGTTCTGCTTTCCTTATCTCCACCTACTGTATCAAAGGCTACTTCAGAGTCTAGTGGCATTGCGTCTTCACAACAGTGTTTCAGATAGTAGTAGGGAGGAAATGGGGAGGAAAAAGAGACATTCTTACTAGTTGAGTTGACTTCATAATAAGGAGCCACTCTGGAAACACCACACAACACTTCTGCTCATGTGTCATTGGCCAACCTCACTGAAAAGAAAGCTGGAAAAATGTAATTTTTTAATTAGAAATGTTACGGGTGGGAGAGCCTGCGTTGTGTGAATGGAGGTCTCAGTCCTTGGATTCCCAGAGGAAGATTTAGGTGGGGATCTTCACTTGAATAAAGACAGCCAGAAGGTAACTAGCAAGCACAAGGCAGTTTCTTAAAGCAAAAGTACACTCTCAAGGTGAGAGAGCAGCCAGGTTTCCTGAGGTGGAAGTGGCTCCTAGGTTGTTTTGCGATTGGATATTTGTCATGTCTCTGTGGACTGGGAGGAGCTGTGATGTACAGTGGGGTGGTCTCTAATGGAGGCCGCTTCCAACAATTTTAGAGACTCCTCCACTGGTTGTGAAGGGGAGTTTTTGACCCTCCGAACATTGTACCTGAACATTCATGGCAGCCTTTCTCCATGGGGTGGGGGGCTATCACCTTAATGCAAATGCATTAAAATGAGTCTAGGGGTTACCCTGGGGTCAAGGTGGAAGAGGAGAAGGCATGCTCTGTACCTGTGGCTCTTGGTCTGTTAGCCCCAAGATCTTGGAAGCCACAAGGTCAGGATGTTCTGCCCCCAGGCTTTTAGTGTGACTCTATTTATTGTTGTCCCTGCCTCCAGCTCCTGTCTCTATCATTCCTCCCTCAAGGACTTGGGACTCTGACTCTGGTCATTCCTTCCACTGCTCATATCTAGCTTTTACCTAACAGAAACATTGCTATCCCAAATAACATCAGGGCTGTGTTGCTAGGTAGAAGAGGAAGTGGATAGTGGTGAACAAGTAACAGTCTATTCCACACGTATCTCTGTTTCCTGTAGAACATATTCCACTGTTAGTATAGTTATTGGCGTATATTTATTTTTCCATATCTCCCTTGTACATCCCATCCCCATATGTCACATTACTGTGTTCTTTCTGTAATTTGCCATCCCATCTAGCAGTGTATTTTACACAATAGTTAGTGAGTAAATACTTGTTAAATTTAGATTCAAATGACTCAAACCTATTAGCTTGATTTCACTAGCACCTTATTCTGGCAGATGCTGAAAAGCTGGAGAAGCCTTGTCTCTTATGTTGTCTGCACTTCTACAGATATCTTAAAAACAAGAAAAATGAACACATTCTGTTTAGTACTGGATTCTCACATAGTCATGAGACCCCTCAGATGTATATCAGTAGGCCATATGCATAGAGGATCATTGCTATCATATATCGGGGGGGGGGGGTAGAGATAAAGGAAGTTTCCAAAGGAATTTTTATATGTTAAAGTAGACTTATAGAATCCTGGAGGTCAGGATAATGTTAAACTAAAATTGCCTTTTGCCCTTAGCAAAGTGTTAACATTGAGGCAGTTGAGTTCTTAGAGGAAGGTCACTCTGCCTGTCCCAAGGACTTGTCAATAGACTGTAAGTAGTAAGGGAATTTAATTTTTTTTCTTTTGCCTTTGTTTCCTGTATCAGCTAATATGATATTTTTAAGTGTCGAATTTTCTGAGCACTCTATAAATTTGTTTTATGACATTATGTAATATTATTATCCAGTTATCACTCACAGCTTTATGTCATGTGTGAAATAGCCTCTATTTTAAATTTTGAGATTCTTATGATACACACACACATGAATTTTCTTAGTTCTTTTTATAAAAATTGAAAAGATGGGGTGCTTGGGTGGCTCTGTTGGTTAAGTGTCTGCTCTTGATTTCAGCTCAGCTCATGATCTCAGGGTCCTGGGATGGGACTGCATTGGGCTCCACTGTCAGCGGGGAGTCTGTTTGAGGATTCTCTCTCTCCTTCTCCCTCTGCTCCTCCCCCCCAGCCCATTCATGCTCTCTCTTTCTCAAATAAATAAATAAATCTTTAACCAAAAAAAAAAAAATTGAAAAGATATAAAAATTATGTTCCCAGTTCTCATATCAAATTTTGAACTGGTAAAGGACAAGAAATATACATACAATATCCTCTGAAATACTTAGCAAAGCACCTTGCATATTTTGGGTTTTCATTAAGTACCTATTGCATAAAAGTATTTCTCAAATTTCATTAAGAACATCTTGAAAGTATAGCAGAACCTTAGGTTAAAATGTTGAAATAAGGAACACAGAAGATGCTTACATGTGTTTTTTTTCCACTGAGATACGAATATATTATTATTATTATTATTTTTAAAGATTTTATTTATTTATTCATGAGAGACAGAGAGAGAGAGAGAAGCAGAGGGAGAAGCAGGCTCCCAAGGAGCAGGGAGCCCGATGCGGGACTCGATCCCAGGACTCTGGGACCATGACCTGAGCCGAAGGCAGATGCTTAACCATCTGAGCCACCCAGGCGCCCCGAATATATTATTTAAACTAAAAATAAATCAGGTTCAGATTCAAACCCAAATTAAAATTTAAGTAACTTGAGAGTAACCTTTTTTCCTTTATCATCATTTTAAAAAATCATTTCCATTAATAAAAAGATTTATTATGGTTTGTTATTATTTTTTCTTACTCTTAAAAAGTGGGATTGAGAAATAAGTAATAAAACCTAGGTAGTGCTCCAGAATCTTGGTCACTTGATCCATGGAACTGAGGGAGCAAAAAAGTGCCAGATTAAAAATGGCAGAGAATCCACATGAAGTTGCTAATTAGGGAACTAGTTGTAAGGGGTACTCCAAATACATAGGCCAAAGACTGGCTTATGACTAAAATAGTAAATTCAGAGTAGTTTACATGTCTCATTGTGATGGTAAGGCAGAGTAAAGAACATGGCAGGCTAATCTGGTGGCTGTTCGGTTATGTGACCATGAGAAGCACACTGAATACTTAATGCTGGGAGGGAATGGGAATTTAATGATATTTCAGACTATGGGGTCTGAATTTTCCCATTTTGTCATGATCTCCTATTAACATTCTATATCATCCCTCCAAACTCTTTTTTCTTAAACATTTTTTTTATATATATTCAGACAACTTTTACCTTTCCCTAAGCCATCTGTATGACCAAAGCTGAGCCATCCTTCAAGTCCAAGACCAACTATCAAATTCTCTTAGTAATATTTCCAGACACCAACACTTCCTCCTAGGTAGTGTCCTGTATCTTTCTTTCATGCTTATTCTTTCAAAAGGACCTCTCAAAATAAGTTTAATTATAGTACCTGTGACAGTACATTAAAATAATTTATGTATTTCTCCATTAGACTATAATTGATCTGATGGCAAGTATGTTGTCTTATTTATCTCAGAATCAGTTGTGCATAATGCACTGTCTACAGTGTCTAATCAATAATAGACTTTCAATAAATCTCACTGAATAGAAAGGATAACTAGAAAATTGCATCCAGTTTTTTCAGGATGTTGGGGAAGAGAAAAAAAACAACAACAACTCAAGCTACCTCAGCAAAAGTGAGTTTATTTTATAAATAAAACAGGGGTTTAAGGAGGAAAAGAAATAGTTTCCGAAGCAAAATAGCTGGAATCAGTGGTGTGCTGGTAAATGTGTAATAATCAACTCTTCAAAAAAAATAAATAAATAACTGATTTGTAGCATTTGCCAATGCCAGTTTCAAGCTACCAAGTCAAGTCACTGAGCTTGGAGTTGGGAAAAGATGAGCACAGTCAGCTCTTGCAAATGGTACAAGACAACTCCAGCAGAGAACTCATGGTGAACTGGAAAATCATCCTCCTTTTTAAGTATTCACTGTGGTTCTCATGGTCACATAACCAAACAGCCACCAGATTGGTCTGCCATGTTTCTTACTCCTCTTCTGTGCTGTTTTTCTTTATCTGTCTTTTCTCTGCTGCTATATCTTAACTTCTCTCGATTTTCCTTAGTTTCTAACCAGTAACTTCTACTTAGGATGGGCTTTTATTGTCCCATTAATTCCTATCATGTCATGTCATCTGTTCACTGCGCTTCTTTGCTATCTAATATCTGTTATCTTCTCTTCTACAAACGTTTGGGAGATTTGATATTCAAACTGTTCAGAGAAATTTTTTATTGATTGGCAAGTTACTATCTAATAGAACATGCTAGAGTTAGTGCCCCCATTAGCAGGCTCCTCTCCTGTTTCTGCCCAAGGTCAGCTTTGGCTCCAAGCTTCTTCCACCCACCAACACTCAGCTGTGGCTAGCATCACAGAATTACCTGACATGATAAAACAAAACCTGTAAATAAGAAATTTCTCAGAAACAACTATAGGACTGGCAAGGACTCTGATGTTTTACTTTGTGTGTATAACTTCCTACGAGAGAGGGCGATGGGGTAGGCTATAGATTTCTCAGGACGGAGGAGAGCGTGTGCCACGATTTATAAATCCCTATGATGTTAGTGTTTTCATATGCACAAAATACTGTTAATATAAGCTGATTTTATAGAAAAATTATAGTTTTCCTGTAAACTTGATCTCATGGTCATAACTAGTGATTGCTTTTTCTTAAAATGTCCAGATACTACCTTTAAATTTAAGTCAAGCAGAAAACTTGAATTTTTAGATTTCTGAAACTTCTTAGGAAAGTGTAGCTATGAGATATAAGCATTTTTAAACATTAAATACTAAGATTTCTAAACATGTATATATTTTATATAAAAGTGTGTATATGTATTACATATATAAATGAATTAAATGTGTATAGAGTTATGCATATATCTATTCAGAAATAGAAAACCTATATCTGTATATAGAAAACAGATTTAATTATTTCAACAGCCTCCCAACACCACTACACATAACCACAAGTGTGTATTAGTAAAAAAAAGCAGGAATGAATAGATCAAGAGCAAAGTTATTAATTTCACAAAATTTACAAAATATAAGAAATTTGACTTAAAGGTACACTCGGTTAAAATAGCTATAAAACTACTTAAATATCATATGAATTTTCTTTAGAATTATCATGTTTTAGTATTGTAAAAGATTATAGATGGAGTATAAATATTTCACTAAGAAACTTTATAATTGTGGATTTCTTTAGTTTTCCTATGAAGAAAATGTACCAAGTTTAAAATAGTCTTTTAAGCAACCATTATCGGCTACTTAAAATAAGGCATGCAGGATGTATAATGAACGAATGAGTGAAAGGTAATATATGCCACTCTGGGTTGAAAAGTGACTATAATTTCAAACAATAAATTATTTTTATAATACATTCAAGTTAAGATATTATGTTCACTTACAATATGAATGCTGACTGTACATAATTTTATTCTTTTTTAACATGTGAATTAATGCTACTGTTAATAAGATCTTACCGTTAACATCTAGTTGGGGCAGATATGAGCTCATTTCTATTTTCCTATCATAAAAGCAGGTGCACTCTTCAGTAATTTGAATTTTTATCGTGTCATTTTAGGTCTTTCACAGCATTTACTATCATAGATATAAAATTAAAATATTATTACTTATTTATATTTGAAGAATGACAAAAAAATAAACTTGACAATACTATTTTGAATTAATTTAAGACATTGAGCATGTATTTTTTCTGATTTGTTGCTAACAAGTTATTGATAATAGCCAACTCATAAAAAGACTAGTGTACTTTCAATTTATGAAAAATATTTAGCCTAAACAAATGGAAATGTTCTATCCCATTAAGGAATAAAATATTCTACTGATTAAAAAATACAGGTTTTAGAAAAAAATCTAGGTTGAATCCTTGTTCTGTTTCTTGTTATGGGCTGGAGGTAAGTTTGTTTATGTATTCACTCACTTATGAATGAGTTCTGTGTCTGAGGTTATAAAAATAAATAAGGCAGACAAGGACTCTGTCCTCATGAAACATTCTGGTTTTGGGTGAATACAAACAGTAAGCAAATACTCATGGTGTGATAGCAGAGAAGGACAGAGAACCATGGGAGTAAAGGGTGGCGGGTGCTTAATCTCATTTCCGAATCAGAAAGGCCTGAAAAAAGTGGTGTGTAAGCTGACACTTGAAGGAAAAAGAAAATTAGTTGGATGGATCTGAATACATGAAATGACAAATAATACATAATTTATGTAGAGAATTTAAGAATCTGTAAAATAAATTTAAATGACACATGTAAAGTCCCCAGCACAATTCCCTGTCACATGGTAGATGCTGAATAAATGGTAGGCACTGCTGTTGTTTCTGACTGTACATACTCTGACTCTCCACGTACACACTTGTATAGTATCTTATGGTTTTGTCTACAACAGCAGTTATGTAATTATACCTTAATTCTTTATTTTATGTATCATTGTCTGTACAATAATATTGTAGAGTCAATGATAACAGCAGTTTTATCTTATTCATCTTTGTATCTTTATCTGATCCCACTGTTTGGAATTTAATACATGCATGATAAGTATTTTTTTTTTTTTAACAAGTAAATACACAGATGAATGGAGAAAACACAGCTTTTAGCCATCAATGGGAAGGTCAAATTTTATGACTAGAAAAAGGATCAACCAATGAATAAATATAATTATGACCTACTACTTCCAGTCTTCTGGCTCCCTAGTTATCAGATGAGTATGTGTAATTTCCCACTAATCAACTATCCAAATGTCAGTGTCTTCAAGAAAGATAATTTAAAACAATAATGACAATAATGCACTGATTTTGTCTGTTGCATCTGAAGAAGGGTATTTTTATGACTCAATATCTATAAACATTATCCAAATTGGAACTGAGTTGGAAAGGAATCTAATGCAGAGCTTCTTTAAAAGCAGTGCCTTGACTTTAGGCATCATTAAATAGCAGAATTAAAACAGTGGGCTCACTGATTTTTCCTTCCAGGTCTTGGTAAGAATATCAGATTAGTGAGGAAATGAATTTTAAACTCTTGTAAGCAAAGTGAGAAGAGATGGCTCACACCAAGAGAAGACACAAAAGTACCAGTCATTTCATAAGAAGGCTGACCAGCATGACCAAGAATAATCAAGAAATGGACAAATACCATATGATTTCACTTATATGTGGAATCTAAAACAAATAAAACAAATGAACAAACCAACAGAAATAGACTCATAAATACAGAGAACAAACTAGCAGTTGCCAGAGAAAGAGAGGGAGTGGTGAAATAGATGAAGGAATTAAAAAGTACAAACTTCCAGTTAGTTAGAAAATAAGTAAGTCAATAGGGATAAAAATTACAGAATAGGGAATATAGTCAATAATACAGTTTTTTGTTTGTTTGCTTTTTTATAGTCAATAATATTGTAATAACTTTGTATGATAACTACACTTACTGAGGTATAATGAGTAATGAATGTATGAGTAATGTATATAATTCTTGAATCACTATGTTGTACACCTGACTAATATTATATTATATATCACCTATACTTCACTTTTTAAAAAAGGAAAAAGAAAGAATTAATTAGCCTGGCAAAGAATGCATGAGACCTCTGTAGGAAAAAAAGGTAAAATCTCTATTACATGATAAAAATATGCGTAGAGAACACCATATGTTCTCTATGAAGAGAAATAGTAAAAATTTCAATTCTCTGCAAATAAATATATAAAGCCAATTCAAAGAAACAAAATTTAATTTAAAAAAGGAAAAGAAATGGTCAAGTTACAGTCAAATAATTTTCTAGAAGGCTATGTTACTGACCTGGGCCCTTGGGCTTTCCAAGCAATAGAAATAGACTAGAGGCCAAAGGGGAATTCCAGGCAAGACTTTTATAGGCATGTATGCTCCAGCACAGGGGAGAGAGCACAAAGGAAAGAATCCTCAGGTTGACACTCCAAGGAGAGGTCAGAGAGGGCTTTAAAGAGGCTTAAGAGGGAAAAGGGTGACATCTAAGCATGTAGAAGTGGCATGTAGGGATCTGTTGGTGCCTGTAGACTAGAGGTCATGCTTCTTCATGTGTCACATGGTTTTAATTAGCATGTTAAATCTTCACCCCTGGGTACGATTTTTAGTACTATAAATGAGGGAAAAGTCGATGAAAGGTCAGCAATGGGGTCCACCTTGGCACAGACTGGTTCCGTCCAGTCTTCTGAGGTCTTTGTAGTCCTTAAGCATCTTGCTTCCACATTCGCACAAGATTTGCTACTCAAGACTGCATGGAATTTCAGCTATCCAAGGAGTGCTGGATTTTGCTGTTAGGGTTGAAGGGACCTGAGTCCAGCCCCTGCTCTCTTTCTGGTAGGGGATATAAAATATAAAGAGTAATTTCAAAAACTACCTACATATGTTTAATGTTTTAATGGGTAATCTTTAATTACATGGGACATTTACTTGTGGTTTCTCCCCAGTCTGAATCATTCTCTTTGCTCATCCAGGGCTGCAGTCAGTAGCCTCCTACCTGACCACCTAGTACAGTCTTGTACACCTACTTTCAATAAAAACAGTTCACTACAATGTAACAATAGGTAGAATTTAAGAATAAAAATTTTATTATGTCTCTCACCTCTGTGAACAATTTTAATGACTTCAATAATAGTGCCTATGTAAAAACCCAAAACTCATTATTTCATACTAAAAGTAACCTTATCATTTTTTATACTATAAAAGATGCATATTGTAGTAAGCTGAAAAATGTCTTCCCAAAGTGTATCACGGTCCTGATTACAACCTGTAAATGTTTTCTTATTTGAGAAAAAGACTCTGCAGATGTGATGAAATTAATGATCTTGAGATGGGAAGATTATCCCAGTTTATCTGAGTGGATCCTAAATGTAAGTACAAATATAATTATGAGAGAGAGGCAGAAAAAGATTTGACACCAACAGAAGAGGAGGCAATGTGACAACAGAGGAAGAGATTGGGGTGAATCAGCTATAAGCCAAGTAATGTCAGCAACGGCTAGAACCTGAAAGAAGCAAGCAATGGGTTCTCCCCTAGAGCCTCCAGAGAAAGTATGGCCTTGTCATCACCTTGATTTCAGACCAGTGATACTGATTTTGGACATCTGGACTCCAGAACTGTGAAAGAATAGATTTCTGTTTTAATCCATCAAGTTTATGGTTAATTTGTGACAACAGCCATAGGAAATACTTTTTTTTTTTTTTGTAAAACAAATAAAAAAACAATAGAATAATAAATATCATATAGTAAGAGTAGTCAGATAATCTAAAATATTTCCATTCTGAGATAACCACATTTATTGATGCATTTGGTGATTAATGTTGCAAGCCTCTTAATGCATAATTTCATTAGATGTGTGAATCCTTAGATATGCATGCCTTTGTATCAACCCTGCCTTGAACTCAGCAAGCTCTTCCAATCTGCAGACATAAGTCATTCTTGAGCTCAGGGTTTTTTTCTTCATCTTCTTTTTTTAAGTGATTACATGGCTACTTTCTCTCTTCTTTGGTCTCTTCTTTTCTTCAGTCTGGAAATTCTATTATTTGCTAGTTATGTCTCTTTGATTTATTTTCTAAATCTCATCTTTTTTTTTTTTCCTGGTGATTTTCATTTCTTTTTTTTTTTTTTCTTCTTTCTGTGCTTTGATTTATTTCCTTTACTTGATATTTTAGTCACTAAATCAGGTCTCAGAAAAAAAGTGTTTTTCCTTTGCTTTTCTATTACAATATATTTATTTAGTTCTAGAGAGATTGTAGTTGAGCCTCAGCCCACTTAAATTTTATTACTGTTGTTCAAATTGACATCTACTTCTCCAGCAGTTTTATTTTGACAAAAAACTCCAAGTTATGGTTGTTTCTCTTCTATTTCCTTTCTCTGACAATGGGTTCCCTAGGTTGCATTGTTACTTTCCTTGGGGCTTAGATCCAACTATTGGGTATCTGAAGTTATATCAGTCTGATGGGTAGTTAGGGGTAAAGCAGTGGCACCTTGGGAGAAATTAAAAACTTCTTTCCCTAGAACGTAGCCTCTTAGGTTAAGACTGAACAAGATAGCTCTTCCTTTCTGAGTCTTTTGCCACCTCCCCAAGTGGTGCCAGAAACAAGAATTAAGTCTCCCCTGTTCATGAGACCAATATAACTTTTCTTCTGTCTACTGTCAGAATCTCCCCCTCACTTCCTTGCTATTCCTCAAATGTTTTCTCACTTTGCTGGTACTTTCTAGTATCCTTTCAGGATGTTTAGGATTTTGTAAAGAGCCTCTGTTTCACAAAGACTTTCCTTTAAATTAAGCCTAGTTCCTTGCTTAGAATGAGAGTAAGAGGAAAAATATATGAGGAGAAAACAGACATTTCAGTATTGCACTGAATTATCCTAGCTCACCAGATAACATGTTCCTTCTACCACCTGATTCTTCTTTTTCAGAGCACCCACCATACTTCTAGGATTTGTGTGAAGTCTGACATTCCAGATAGACTGTAATAATCAATGAGGGCAGACTTGAACTTAATACACATTTATTGAATAGCCAAATGAGAAGTATTTCAAGAGATAATGTCTCTAAACAAGGTGTATGTCTTTGTTTGTTTTTAACAGGATTAACTTTGATTAATAGAATATAAGTAGAATTATAATCCAGACAGCTGTTCATCCGCTATGGACAAAAACCAGTATTGGTCTTTGAGTGTAAACATCATCATCACTAATAATAAAGCTGCATTTATGGAACACACTGAAAATACTAATTAATTTTTCTTAGGTGCCTTATGCATATGAAGGCATCGATTGTCACTTAATGGTGGTGGTACCTAAAGTATGGGCAGTGTGGAGCATAATGGCAAGGCTTATTTTAACAGAAAGCAAAGCAGAGTAGCAGACCATAATATTTTCTCTGTAAGAATTGACGTGTTTATTAAAATAAAAGCATACAATTTTAAATGTTAATTCCAATATTAGCTGTACAACTTAAACTATTAAGTCATTTGAAAGAAGGATAAAGAAAATATAATTTAATTTCTGCCATTTGCAAAATTTTTTCTCAACTAGAGAATTAGTTGAAAAATCTCTAAACTGTGATTTCCTTATAACTTGAATATTAGTATCAGTTCATAGTCTCTTTTCTGCTGGACTGTGTCATTTCCAAATACTTTAATGGAGACATTGTACTGTTAACCAGTATATATTCCTTAATACTTAATAAACCAACCAATCATTTTGTATATACAAAATGATTTTTCTTTATTCCATAAAGTATGTTACTGTTCTCATTTTCCTTTGGTGGCCTACGCACCTTTCTTTTTCCAAATGAAAAGTAGAGAAAAAAAAACATGACAACTCAGTGTGGCTGCAACAGTCTCTGTAAAATGCCTCCGTCCAAGTTTCCTTCCCATCAGGAACATAATTCTTAGCAAACAGGTCACTAACACTTAATTAACTCTCTTCTGTGTTCTCGGAGGCGTTGCTATATCAAACCTAAATTGGCTTAGTATTTAACAACCTGTACAAGCCATTTGGGAAACCTGTTTTTAACAAAAATGGCTTCTTAAATAGCCTTTGGTCTCCTTAGAGGATTCTAATTACTGCATAAAATCCTAATATACCTATTAGCAATGCATACATATGCAGATTTTCAACAGAGAGAGAGAGAGAGAAATTTCTTACCTGTTTCCCTAAGGGGCATTCTAATATTATTTTCCTTTAAACCTTACTTGACCTATGAACACCTGGCACACAGATATTTTATCCAAGGATCACTCATTCCAGCACTTTGGTGATTAAGAAACATAGTTTAAGACCTGTTTAGGATTGCTCTGTACTCTGTTAGGATCTGGGATACAGAGATTGAAGGAGAGTCATCCCCTCTTTCCATTTTTCCTACTTGTACAGTATTTTTGTTTGTTTGTTTGTTTTGTTTTATTTCTAATACTTACTCTCTGCCAGTCATCCCACTATAGTCAGGGTTGCAAATTCAATTAAGCCATGATTTCTTTTCTCCAAGAAATTGCAGTCTAATGAAGAATGGGGGAGGAAAAAACAAAACCAAACTATAATTATAGGCTAGACTTACAAGGATTACAATATATTTTTAAGTAAATACAAAAACAGGACATCTTATTTAGACCAAGAAATTCCAGATTTCCCAGAGAGGGTAATATTTGAGCTGAATTTTTAAGCCTAAGTCAGACTGTGATGGTATACGGAAAGACTATTCTGAGCAGAAAGAAGGTTGAAGTATGGAGGTGAATATGATCTGTCTGAGGACATACAGGTAATTTAGGACTGTTAGCTGCATGGCTTCCTATGAGAGGTGGTGGTTGAAGCCAAGGGGTAGGTGGGTCATTGAAGGCATTGGAAGAAGAAAAGGGAACACATATATTAAATTTTAATAAAATAATCTAGACAGCAACTTTTAGAATAAAAATTGTTGAAAAACTGGAGCCTTGTAGTATGCCAGAAATCTAAAGATGGAATGCATCCATCTCAATTTAACAGTCTACCCATATTTGAACATAGCAGATGAGTCTAATGCAGATGGATACCTATTATGAAAATAACTTGCTAAAAGTCTTGTTTACATAGTTTTCTCAGTTCATGTACAATGTTCTTTATGCAATTTTTTTATTTACAACTCAGAATTTTAGGACCATGTGCATTAAGTAACACTAGGTACAGCTAGGTAAAGAGCAGTGAAATACCCGAATGCTTAAACAAAAACTAATCTATTTATTTGAATATATTACCTATATGTAATACATTGTATACAAAGACTATGAAGCAAATCATAATCAAAATGACCTTGCTATTATGTGATAGGTGTCACCTAGTATTAAAACCTAATTTTATACACACACATACACATACACGTATATATTTTCATGGAGTTGTTTTTTTTTCCCTGGATTTCTTCTCTGTATTCACAAATTCTGACGGTAACTCATACTTATTTTCTCTCCACTGATACAGAAGTAGGGACAGTGTAAAGACATAAAACATTGATGAAGCTAAGTACCCTTAAGTTTTGTGCACTAGAGCTCATATGAGATGTGATCTATCCTGTGTACTTTAGGAGAGTCAAAGCAATTTATCACTACTTTAGCACTCAGTTCAACTTAAGAAGAATTACCTGTCGAATGTAATTGTACTACTGAACAAGTTGATGCTGTTTATCTGTCTGGAGAATGGTGTCCAGCTACCTAACAGATGCTCTGGGCATCATTCAAATTTTTAAAAATGCACACGATAGTCATTATATTAACATTAGCATATTTGCTCTACAGAGCTTTCTGGACTGATTTCACAGGAGGACATTTAGAGGAAGGTGTGATGCAGCAGATTCATTTTTCTACTTTTCCATGTTCCTATTTATGTATTTATAAATACATATCAAATATATATATAGTACAGTACAATAAACTAATCTGAAAATAATTTAGCCATAGTGGAAGCATTCACAATTTCAGAAGAAGCAAAATGCAAATATAGAACAAATCTTTTTGATTTTTTTCTTTCTTTTTTTCCCCCAGTGGAAGGCATCATAATATGATTGTATGTGAATTTTAAATTTGCCATTTCTTTAATGATCTAAGTAATGCCATAGGTTTAAACAGTTAGTTCTTCTGCTTTGAAAATTGTCTATGTTCTCTTTTCTCCCTAGGGATCAGTTGATTCCAGTTTGCTGATGCTGAACTAAAGCAAATTATTGTCCTATCTCAGTGAGCTCAAAAGGCTGCTAGTTTGTGAATGTCTTTGTGGGTCTCATTAACTAGATTACTGTAAAAAATATGCTTTTTACAAAGCTGTATGATGTATTAAATCATTCTTATACAGGTTAACCTTTCTTGGACACTCTATTGCACTTTCCCTTGGATCACTTGCCCAGGGAGAAGCTTCCATGTCATGAGGCAGATCTATGAGGACACCCACATGAGTGAGCTTGGTAAAGGATCTTTTATCTTAAGTCAGTCTGTACTGGAGAAGGCTACAGCCGTGGCTTACATCTTGATTACAACCTCAATAGACCTAAGCCACAACACCCAGAGGAGCAACACCCAGATTCCTGAGATGACAGATATTTGTTCCATTTAATTTTTTACACAGCTACAGATAACTAATACAGCATTCAATAAAGGTTTGCCACCAAATATGGGAGTGAAAACTTAAAAGCTGCAATTAAAAAAAGAAAAATTAGGGCATGTAAGGATTATCATTTTTAGACTGGGTCATTTAGAACAATATTTCAAAATAAGATATATATCAAAGAATGCTTTACCAAACAAAATCTTCAGTTTCTTAATATTACCCTCAGATATTAAGGGAAAACCTCAATGCAAGTTATATTCCTTATATTAACTATTATTTATGTGTTATCCTTTAGTGTGCTGGGTGGGTTACCATCCACTGTAGTAGCCACCGTCTTCCCTTTTTCTTTCTCTCATTCTCTCATCCTCTGCTGCCTCTCTCCAAATCTCTTTCACTGGTGCCCTCTCTTCTTTTCTCATACTCAATTGTTTCACTTTTTCTGTCTCACAAGCTTCTTCTTTTTCAAAGGTGTACACACTCAAAAAGCATAACCACATGCAAAGACAAGGAAATTGAATTTTTGACATAGTCAAATGAAATGTTTTGCTCAATAGTTTACTATAAGTGAATTAAACAAGTCATCTGAATGATAATGCAAATGAAATCTATCTCTGGAGTTAGGGAGATAGCCGTTTTGATGTTTTTCATCTGTTTCATAAGAAAAAAAATGCTAGAGGCAAGAGTTTGCTTTTTTTAAAATCCATTCAGAACCTTATGATTATCCTGCAAATACAGAAATTATTTTTTTTTTGTGGGACTACTTTTTCTATCATAAATATAGCTATGAGATTTTTAATGCATTATTGGTTATTCAACCTTTTATATAGCTATAATTTTAACGTACTTATATGCTGCTAATATTTACAAAATTATCCTAATTCACCCCTGTTGTTTCTTATCTTCGCTCTGGCTGCTATAACTAAATATCACAGACTGCGTGGCTTAAACAACAGATCCTTATTTCTCACAGTTTGAAGGCTAGGAAGTCCAAGAGCAAGGTACCAGCAAATTTGGTTCCTTGTGAGGGTCTTTTCCTGGCTTGCAGACAGTCTCCTTTTCATTGTGATCTCACAGGGCAGATAGAGAGGGAGGAAGGGAAGGTGTAAGGGAGGGGGAGAGAGAGAGAGAGAGAGAGCGCTTGAGAGCGCACGAAGCAGGCAGTGTATGTGTGTGGGTGTGTGTGTGTGTGTGTGTGTGTGTGTGTGTGTGTGTTGGTTTTTCTGCTTCTTCTTAGAAGGACACTAATGTCATTCTGAGGACCCCAGCCTCATGACCTCAGCTAACTCTAATTACCTCCCAATGGCTCCACCTCCAAATACCATCACATTTGTGGTTAGGACTTCAACATATGAATTTGGAGGGAATACAACCATTCGGACCATAACATTCTTATCTTTAAGATAAAATCTCTTCATTATAATTAATGTATGAGCTATTCATTTCAAATGATATTTGTTTATCAAATATGTTTGATTTATTAAATTTGTAATCCAAATGTGTTTTATTTTTTTAAAAGATTTTATTTATTTGAGAGAGAGGGCGCGTGCAAGAGAGAGCATGGGGGGGCGGGGCAAGGGACAGAGGGAAAAGGAAAAGCAGGCTCCCTGCCGAGCAGGGAGTCTGATGTGGGGCTCCATCCTAGAACCCTGGGATCATGACTTGAGCCGAAGGCAGACGCTTAACTGACTGAGCCACCTAGGTGCCCTGTAATCCACATGTTTAAAGAATTAAAAAATATTTTTTATTATTTGTTATACATAATTGTTATTTTTCTTCCTAATGATTTGATAATCATCTATTTCCCTTCAAATAACATTGAGTGAACAAATTTTTATGCAGAAACGGGTGTTTTTAAATGAAAATATTTTTTATTAACTCATTTATACCATCATACACAAATATAGTTGATTTGATAGAAATTAAAATGTATTATTTGTTCATCCTATTCTTTCTTTTCTTTCTAACTAGAGAGATGGTGTTAAAACCTTTTTACCAAATAAAATGATTATCTTTAGAAAATGTCAGGCAATAAGAAAAAAAGAAGTAGAGAATAATTATTAACTCTTGTTTAAATGTTTGGTGGAATTCATCTGTGAATCCATCTGGTTCTGGACTTTTATCTTTTTGTAGTTTTTTGATGACCAGTTCGCTTCTATTACTAGTAATTGGTCTGTTTAGACTATTTCTTTTTAATTCAGTTTTGGAAGATTGTATGGTTTTAGGAATTTATTCCTTCTAGTTCTAGGTTGTCCAGTTTGTGCATATAATTTTTTTGTAGTATTCCCTTATAATCCTTTAATTTCTGTGGTATCAATTGTTACTTCTCTCTCGTTTCTGATTTTATTTGGGTGCTTTTCTTTTTGATCTCTCTCTTTTTTTTTTTCCTGATGAATCTGGCAAAGGGTTTATCAATTTTGTTTATCTTTTCAAAGAACCATCTCTTGGTATCATTGATTTTTTTCTATTGATTTTTAGTTTCTATGTCATTTATTTCAGCTCTGATCTTTATTATTTCCTTCCTTCTACTCACCTTGGGCTTTGTTTGTTCCTCTTTTCTAGTTCCTTTAGGTTTAGGATTAGATTGTTTATTTGAGCTTTTTCTTGTTTCTTGAGGTAAGCCTGTATCACTATATATTTTCCTCTTAGAACTGCTTTCTTTGTGTCCCAAAGATTTTGGATGGTTGTGTTTTCATTTTCATTTATCTCCATGTTTGTTTGTGTGTTTTTAATTTCTTCTTTGATTGCTTTGTTGACCCATCAATTGTTTTGCATCATGTTGTTTAGCCTCCACATATTTGTGCTTTTTCCTGTTTTTTTCTTGTAATTTATTTCTAGTTTCATACCATTGTGATTATTGTATCAATCTTGTTGGATTGATCCCTTTATCATTATGTAATGTCTTCCATTGTCTGCTATTATTTATCCAAAGAAACAAACAAACAAACGCTAATTTATAAAGATATATGCACCTCTCTGTTTATTGCAGCAGTGTCTACAATAGCCAAGATATGAAAGCAACTTAAGTAGCTATCAATAGACAAATGGATAAGGAAGAGGTGAAATATATATATATATGACCATATATATCCAATATATATTCCTATCCTATATATATATGGAATGTTATGCAGTCATAAAAAAGGATAAGATCTTGCCATTTGTGACAACATGGATGAACCTAGAGTGTATTACGCTAAGTGACATAAGACAAACTGAGAAAGATAAATACCATATGATTTCACTCATATGTGTAATTAAAAAACAAACAAACAAACAGACCTATAAATACAGAAAACAAACTAATAGTTACCAGAGGGGAGGGAGGTGGGGAGATAGGCAATATGGGTAAGCAGTCATGGGACACACAGCTTTCAAGTTATGGAATGAATAAGTCACTGGAATTAAAGACACAGTATAAGGACTACAGTCAACGATACTGTAATAGTGTTGTAGGTGATGGATGGCAGCTACACTTGCGGTGAACACAGCATAATGTATAAACTTGTAGAATCACTATGTTGTACACCTGAAACTGATGTAACATTGTGTGTCAACTATACCCCAAAAAACAAAAACAAAAAGAAACAAAGAAGTAGAACAAAATTGGCATTTTCATAAAAGTTAGGCACTATTTTGAATGTGCAACTTCCAAATCTGCTGTGTTGGGCCATAATGGATGTGGTGCTTTAGTTAATTTGAAGGCTTTCAGTTTTGTGCCAATTTTACAGATCCTGATATTGGCATGGAATTTGAGTTTCACTTGGAACCTCAGCAGATAATACTTGTTTTTCTTTTTATACATAGCTTTGTGTGATGTATCTTCTGGTTTCTGTTTCTACATTGTTGTAAATTAAATTGGTGCCGTAGAGGGATTCTTAGGTGTCATTACCACTGGCAGTGGGCAGGAGCTAAAACATATAATCAGTATAAATTTTGCCTATAGGGACTCCCAAGTTTTGATCTTTGTCTAAATCCCAGGTGCAATGAGACTAAGACAAGAAATTACATATTTCTACTCATAAGTGGTAGTTAGTTCTATATTGTCTTTTCACTCAGAACATTTGGTCTCAAAGCAAAATTGTTAATAACATTTTTGTAATTAAAAAAAAGGAAATGATCTTCAGAAAGTATATAACATACAAATAAAATACTAAATTATAAATACATTCCATTATTTCTTAGAGATTTTCCTAGCATTATTTTTCAAAGATACTGTTTTAGGGAGACAATGAGGATTATTATTAGAGTTTTGTTTTCAAATCAATATATTATTTATTAAAGTTCACAGTGGTTTCATAAAAATGTGACAGTAAATATATAGCAGACTTCATATTAATTACTATTCGTTATTAAAATTAAGACCAGTTTTAATGGACAATGGGTGACTTACCAGATATGTTTATTATTTATTGATGACTTTTATGTATGCTAAAAAGCAAAGTTTCTCACGTAAAATGTCAAGTATAACTTACACTCACTACGGGAACAAAATGAAAATATTTCACTGTCTTTGGAAAATTGAAAAGGAAATATATATGTATATTTATATATAATATACACACACACACACATATATATACATATATATATATATATATATTTTATGGCAGATCAATCAATCACCAGACTGCTTTTTTTTACTTAAAAGTGTTTCTATGCTTAGGTTTAAGTTATTGTAGTTTTCAAACATTTGAGTTGTGGTGCAGCAGATAAAATGAAGCCTCAAATCATTCTCTAATCTCAAGAACATCCTGGCAGAATTACTGATACTTGTCTGTTAAAATTGATTTCCTCTTAAAGAAAAGTAGGCTTTTCGTATTGTGTTAAAAAATGATTTTATCTATCAAGTGTCTTTTCTTGTGAAGATCCTTTCCTTTTATGACCCAAAAAGAAAAATGTTCTTTTTCCTCCTAAGTTTTTATATCCACTCTACTCACTAATCGGTAATCTGTACTGCAGACAAAGTGGAATGTAATCCAAAAAGAGTAATCTTTTTTAAAATGCATACAGAATGGCCATCGTTTCTAATACTCGTGATCTTAATTTGCAGCATATGTATTGTTTAATTTTATGATGCTTTTTGATTTTAATAAAAGCAATAGATGACAGACGTGTATGCTGAATCAATGTCATAGAATAGGAAATCAGGGTACTTACACTGTAATTTTGAAAAGTACTGGTAAACCATAGGCAAGCAACTTTTTTTAGGACACTAAAAATACTTGTTGAGATTTAGATCTGAGGTGCTTGTGGTGTCTATTACTGTTAGTGATGATGGTTAGGTTTGCTTGTTGTTGTTTTAACAAGACTACTCAGCAAAAGAAGGATACAGTTAAATGTCTTTCCACCTTATTCACAATGTTTTTAAAGTTAGACTTTATCTGACATAGATGATAATCTCTGTTGAATGGAAGAGCGATTTCTGATATTTTCTGCATTCGTTGCTAATTGATAGCTCATTGAACTATAATGCTTTGTAATTAGAATATTTCCCGTAAAAACAAAATATGTTAGAGGAGGGGCCAGAAATTGCAGTTCTCTGCCTGAAATTACGATAACATCTTTTCTGTAATAGCAGAAGAGAAATTAGAATGTCTTGAGGATATAGCTCACAGATTTGGAGGAATAATTCTAAATATTGGAAGAATGTACTCGTAAAAGTAAAGGTTAATGTGGGTAGTCAGAAACTTCAGGATGCTCTCAGTATATGTAAAAAATCATAATAATGTTCATTTCTTCATCAGTGAAATGAGAATTGTGCTTCCTAAACACTACTTAACAAGGTATGATAAAATAAAATTGGTAAGTTATGAATGGTATGAGTGTCTTAGGAGTGAACTAGAGGTGCATAGAATTTCCTTTTTTTTCTAGTTAATTTTTGAGGTGTAACTTCTAATACTTATATAAGGCCAAGATCTTAAATATGAAATGTTTATAAGGTTAATTTTGAACATAGGTAAAAAATTATTAAGAACATTTAAAAAATATTTTTATAAGTTTGAACTTATAAAAGAACCCAGTCAGTTCCTATGGAATATGTTTATAAATTTTCATTTACCTCTATTCTGAAATATGTTTTATACTTGTATTTGCTTCTTTCAGATTGTGACTTGATTTTTTTTATTTGCTCAAAGTCATAAGTGTTTTATTTCAAAAGAAATATCATTTGAAGGATTACTTTTTTAGAAGATCTGATTACTAACATTTTCTAATAACATATGAATCATAGAAAATTTGTATTGAGTTTTATTAGATGAACCTGAGATACTTAAATCTTTTGCCATAATTATGAATCTTGCACCCTGTATGCCACAACAGTATTTTGAAGTACTATACTTTGCATTCTGCTTCACAAAAACAGTTGATCTGATAAATTCCTTTTTGCAAGATGCTGTCATGTCTGTCTTTTTAATACCCTCCTTGTTCATTATAAGTGCCATTAGCCATACTGCCTAATGAAAGGTACCTCATATCAAGTCTGATTACTGCTCTAATGTTTTCCAGGCATGCTTGGTGATGAGCCTGGCATATGAAACAATTTCCTACAGTAATAAAACTAATTAAAGTAGGCAGTCATCCACATACCACTTTCTAATGAATTATAATAAGCTCATTAATCTCAACTACTCTTACTCCAAAAAATCCATTGATAGGACCTGTATGTAAAAGTAAAATTCTCAGCCTTAAATATGTACAACTATTACAGAATCAAAGAGGACTTTGTGAATTTAAGTTTAAAAATTACAAATTGCTAATCAATGCTTTAAATGAAATGTATAGCTTCTGAACTCTGCCCAGATTACTTATTGGCAAGATCCCTTTCTATTTGAGTTCTTCTATAATTGATTTAACAAAGAAAAATGATTCATTTTATAATAATAACTCTTCAGCACCTTGAAGACTAGAATTGAATTAACCAACTCTGTATTTTTATTTAGAGATCATCTGAGAATGATGAATTAAGTACTTGAGATCAAGTGAAAAACACAGCCTGTTTGCTCTCCAAAGAGAGCTAGAGTATCTTCTCAAAATGTCAAAACATAATAATAATTATTTTTTGTTAACTCTTCTTCAAATTTGTGAGGTGCCCAATGAAACAACATTTATTATTCCATTCAGTTACAAATAGTTTTGCAATGTAGATTATTGTTCTGGAGATAATTTTACTGTCAAGGAGATAAGGTTGTTAAATGTAGCACATGGAGAAACAATTTTGGAACTACAAATGTAGTTCCTTAGTAAGAAAAAATATTTTTCAGGATGGTGGGGTTTATTCTGTCTTCATTATAATTTGGTGTTTTAAAAATGTAGCAGTTTCCATTTTGAAGCTCATTACTACTATAACACACATGTGAACTTCTCCCTTAAGAAGTTAATTATAAATATGTACATCTTAAAATTGATACAGAATATTTGTAATGGGTTAACTGCAAATAGGCATATTTTAATGTATGGATAACATTTAAAATTGTTATTTTCATTTATGAATTTTTACCTATCATTTCATAGTTTGGTTTTTGTTTTTTTGTTTTTTTTTTTTAGAGAAAATGAGGTTGGATATTCTGTGCAGAGTATTTCTTTTATAAAGTCTGACCTTTGTAGGTAGAGGTGTAGTGAAACTGTCCCTGAGTAAAATGTCTTCCAATCTGGGATCAGCGATAACTGTGGTGGCTAGTTGCCACTGTATGTGATGATGAGTTGGTTCTATGCTTGAACAGCAGTCAGGAGAAGGGCTTTTGGTACAGATTCCTCCATTATCTAGCTGCATGGTCTTGAGAAAGTAATTTACACAGTATCTAATTCAGTATATTCATGTGTAAGGTATGGGGATTAGGCTAGAGAAGTGCATTCCGAAGTGTCAAAAGTGCCTCTGATAGTAAATGTGGTGTTTCAAATAATTTTTTAGAAGATTTTATTTATTTATTTTAGAGAGAGAGAAAGCCCACGAGCAGGGGGAGGGAGAGAATCCCAAGCAGACCCCACACTGAGCGTGGAGATCCTGGGGCTCGATTTCACCACGCTGAGATCAGGACCCGAGCCAAAACCAAGAATTGGTCACTCAACTGACTGAGCCACCCGGGTGCTCCTCAAGTAATTTTTTAATATAATAATTTAAAATATTGTATGAAGTGAAACAATTTCACTTTCTAATTTCAGTTCAATTCTCCTGAAATCAAGGAGATAGGTTTTCTGTTGTATGTCCTTAGTATTTTTCTAGCACTCATTTTTGACAGAACTGGTGGATCTCCTTATAGTTTCTAAGACCCAAGAGACATGCTGCTGAGCAGAAGAATGTGTCATGTCAGTCTTATTAAGAGAAATGGATTACTTGAAAGTTATCTCAAAGATAATAGAAAATTAAATAAGAATGTTAGGAAAATTTTCAGAGCTCCAGTTGACCTTGTTTTGAACAGAAACCCCTGTTTGAAAAAAACTTGCTCTGGTTAGTAGATCTAATTAGTAATACCTGTTAAGAGCTAACTGTACCTTGAATAAACTTTGGTAATATGCTTTCATGTTAATAGGAAACATGACTCATCATCATAACATCCAACATTTATGAAATGTTAATACTAATATTTATTGAGTGATTTGAAGTCAGGCAGTCCTTCTAAATGATTTACATATATTAACACATATTAGTCTTCATCACTCATTTTAATGTTTATAGCAACCATATAAATTAAGCAGCAATATTCTTCTCATTTTTCGTGTGAGGAAACTGAAGTACTCAGATATTAAGGAATTTCAGAAAGGTCAAAAACTGCCAGGTTGATGAAAACATGGAGGTTTGGGAAGAGTGGCCTCTGTATGACTTCCCACCTACCTTGCCCTGTGCATCCTTCCGATCTGGCTCTTCCTGAATTATAGCCTTTTATAATGAATTGGTAGTCTAGTTTGCACAATTTTTCCTGTGCCCCTTGTTTGGTGAGAGTTGCAAAGATAGAGAGATGAATGAGGTTGATTCAGAACATGAGAAGACTGTGATGAATGATGCCTGGAGACTCTTTCATTTGGAAAAGCTATGGGGAATCCCTTCAGCAAATTTGGGACAGGTAACAAATGTATTTTAGAAACTAAACCAAACCAAGAAGACATTGATGTAAGGCAAGAGCTACTGAAATTCCACTCTACTTATTATTCACCTAACTTAATGGCTATTTGTGTGAATCTTTAGAAGACTTGACTAATCTGATGGTAAAGTAATTTTCTGAAGTTGAGAACAAAAATGTACCATTGCCAGAGTTTCCTAAACACCCTTTCCAAGAAGAACATCTTAAACAACTTTACAAAATAGTACCCATGAAGGATATTAGGAATCTTTATGTGACATTTCCCATACCTGACCTTCAGAAATACTACAAATCAAATCCTGGCCATTATCTTAGTAATCTCATTAGCCATGAAGGTCCTGGAAGTCTGTTATCAGATCTCAAAGGGCTGAGTAGATACTCTTGGTGGTGGGCAGAAGGAAAGAGCTTCCAGGTTTTATGTGGGATTTTTTTTTTTTTTAATCATTAATGTAGACTTGACTAAGGTAGGATTATTGCATGTTGAAGATATAATTTGCACATTTCAACACATTCGGACGTTATGTGCAGAAGGACCTTAAGAATGGGTTTTCCAAGAGTTCTAGGGCTTGAATGCTGTTGTGTTTTGGTTTAAAGATAAAGAGAGGCCATGAACTACACTTCTAAGATTGCAGGAATATTGCATTATTATTGCCTAGAAGTGCTCACAGCTGAATATTTACTGGAAGAATTTAGACCTGCCTTAATAGAGATGGTTCTGGATAAACTCAGACCAGAAAATATGTGGGTTGCAATAGCTTCCAAGTCTTGAAGGAAAAACCGATTGCACAGAAGAGTGGTATAGAACCCAGTACAAGCAAGAAGCTGTACCAGACAAAGTCATTAAGAAATGGCAAAATGCTGACCTGAATAGAAAATTTAAACTTCCAATGAAGAATGAATTTATTCCTACGAATTTTGAGATTTTTATCATTAGAAAAGGAAGCGGCACCATACCCTTCTCTTATTAAGGACACAGCTATGAGCAAATTCTGGCTCAAACAAGATGGTAAGTTTTTCTTGCCAGAGGCTTGTCTCAACTTCTTTTTCGGCCCATTTGCTTATGTGGACCCCTTGCACCATAACATGGCCTATTTGTACCTTGAGTTCCTCAAATCCCCACAGACTCTCTCAACAAATATGCATATGCAGCAGAACTAAGAGGCTTGAGCTATGACCTCCAAAATACCATCTGTGGGATGCATCTCTCAGTGAAAGGTTATGATGACAAGCAGCCAATTTTGCTAAAGAAAAATTATTGAGAAAATGGCTACCTTTGAGATTAATGAAAAAAGATTTGAAATTATCAAAGAGGCATATATGTGCTTTAACAGTTTCCAAGTTGAACAGCCTCACCAGCACACCATGTCCTACCTCCCCTTGCTAATGACTGAAGTGGCCTGGACTAAAGATGAATTAAAAGAAATTCTGGATGATGTCACCCTTAAGGCCTTCATACCTCAGCTCCTGCCATGGCTGCACACTAAAGCCCTTCTCCATGGAAACGTAACAAAGCAGGCTACACTAGGAATTATGCAGATGGTTGAACACATCGTTATTGAACATGCTCATATGAATCCTCTCCTTCCAAGTCAGCTGGTTTGGTATGGAGAAGTTTAGCTTCATATATTCAGAGGATGGTTTGTTTATCAGCAGAGGAATGAAGTTCACGATAATTGTGGTGTCGAGATATACCACCAGACAGACATGCAAAGCATCTCAGAGAATATGTTTCTAGAGCTCTTCTACCAGATCATCTCTGAGCCTTGCTTCTTCAACACCCTGTGCACCAAGGAGCAGCTGGGCTTATCATCTTCAGTGGGCCATGTCAAGCCAATGGCATGCAGGGCTTGTGATTCATCATCCAATCAGAAAAGCCACCTCACTACCTAGAATGGAAAGCAGAGTGGAAGCTTTCTTAATAGCCATGGAGAAGTCCATAGAGGACATAACAGAAGAGGCTTCTCAAAAACACATTCAAGCATTAGCAATTCATTGACTAGACAAACCAAAGAAACTATCTGCAGAGTGTGCTAAATATTGGGGTAAATCATCTTCCAGCAATACAATTTTGACAGAGATAATACAGAAGTAGCTTAAAGACATTTAAATTTTAATTTAAAGACACCTACTAAGGAAGACATCATCAAATTCTACAAGGAAATGTTGGCAGTAGATGCCCCAAGGAGACATAAGGTATCCGTCCATGTTCTTGCCAGGGAAATGGATTCTTATCCTGTGGTTGGAGAGTTCCCATGTCAAAATGATATAAATTTGTCACAAGCACCAGCCTTGGCACAACCTGAAGTGATTCAGAACATGACAGAGTTCAGGCCTGGTTTGCAACTGTTTCCCTTGTGAAACCTCATACTAACTTCATGGCTGCAAAACTCTGAAGATTCCTCAAGGGTGGGAAAGTGCAAGTGGGTACATCCCTGAGTCTTCCAGGGGCTAGGAAAACAGCTTTGGCCACTTTAATAGTTTCTTGTTCACAATTAGAGAGACAAACAGGAAAGAAAAAAAAAATTGTCACATGTCATATAGAAATACTAGAAATCCAAAATAATTAAATGACAAAAAAAAAGGTCAGACACTTAGTAAATGACAGAGGTTTTTAATTTTGTACCTTACATATTTCTATTTCTTAATTTTCTTCCTCTTGCCACACCCAATAAGCTTTAGTTAACTTAGTCCTCTCAGTTCTCAACTGGGAGCTTGTTTCTTTGAACACTATATTCCCTGTGACTGGCACATGGTAGGCACTTAAAAAGTATTTGTTGAAAAAAGTATGAATGGATTAATTAATAACTCTCTGCCATAATAGACAACTTAAAAAGTGTCTCTACACATAACCTGTTGGACTCGAAGACCTCACTCTTAGCACTTCCTTCCCCCTCCCTTACTGAGTTTTCTCCTGATTATTTGTCACTATTTCTATTATTCATCTTGGATAATTTGGAACCAGGACAGTTGCTCTGATATCAGAACGTATAGGTTCAGGGGCGCCTGGGTGGCTCAGTTGGTTAAGCATCTGCCTTCGGCTCAGATCATGATCCAGGGGTCCTAGGATCAAACCCTGTGTCGGGCTTAAGCAGGGAGCCTGCTTCTCCCTCTCACTCTGCTGCTCCCCCTGCTTGTGCTCTCTCTCTCTGTCAAATAAATAAATTAAAAAAAAAAAAAAGAATGTATAGGTTCAAATGAAAACCCTATTACATCTTTGTCCATTACTTAAGTGTGTGACATTGAAAGATGTATTTAAGCCTCTCTGAGTTTCAGTTTTCTTATCTGTTCAACATAGATATTAATATCTACTCATCAGAATTATTGTACCAACCAAATTAAATGTGCTTGAAACACCTAAGAATGTTTGGCATATTGTAGATGTTTTATAGCATCATATTGAAATATCAAGACATTGGAGCCAAATAGACCTAATACTATTACAGGGTAGTTCTGGAGGACTGAGTACATTATTTACACATTTAAAGCATTAGTTTTTCAATGATTAATCACAACATAAAAGTTCCTAACTCGGGGTTATTTTAAGGGTTAAATGAGACAATGTATCCAGAGTGCCTGACATACAATTAAAACAAAATAAATGTTAGCTGCTTCTTTTAGTAATAATTCTCCTTTCCTTTAAATGTTTTCTTATTCTGTTGGTTTAATATCTTGGGGGGAAAAAAGGAAGACAATCTACTGTCTCATGATTGAATACATTTATTAGACTATTTTCATATAGTTTTCTCTAAAGTATAAGCATCATTTTTTGCTTAATAACAGTATAACTCAAATTATATTATCTTGAACACTGTTCTGCTTAAAGTTACTACTGTAGGAAGTAGGAAATTCAGGTCTAACAAAAGTTAATTTGTTGAATCTGTATTTTACAGACCACTGGCAATTGGAGGACTATGATAGGGAGAAGATTTATATTGTATCTCTGTATTCATAAGTTCCTGAATAGAAAGAAACATAATTCAAGCATTTGAAAAATACATTGGAGAAGATTAGTTTGAAAGTAGAATGGGCATGAGTGCATGGATACGTGTATCTCTTGTTGGATGATTGTAAGTGAACCTTGCTGTAAAAATATCTGAGAAGCAAATTTATTGTAATCGAATTCTCCATTAAAGGCCAGTATATTATTAGAAATACATTCTTGTAGAAAAACAAACCAAACAACACACAAACAAATTAAAAAACCAAACCTATTATTTTATTTACAAAACCAACACCCCAGAGATTACATATTGTTTCCGACATTCTGTCTTATGTTTGGGGAGGGAACACTCTTCTGCAAGGAAACCAACCATCATGTAGGATACCACATATAAGCTAGAGGGAGCCCTGCATTCCTCAAGATTCCTGTTCCTTTAGAAATAGGGTTAGAAGTTCTTGGTTGACTTTTAAAAACTCTTTATGAAACCACAGTGAATTAATTCACAATTATGTATATTTAAAACAAGTGCGTAAATACCTGGTAAAAACTATTTCAGACAGTAGTTGAGCGTTTTCTCAGAAGACTTAGGGACAAAATTTATAATTCAGGTCCGCTACCATCAACTCAGAAATGCTATTATCTATTTCCTCTAGCATTGTAATAGCCTCCTAATTGACATCCTCACTTCCTTTCTTACAACTTTATCCTCCCCTTTTTTTTTTCCTAAATCATTCTTCCAGCTTTAGGCAAATATGTCATATCCCTGCTAAAATCCCTTGTCCTTGAGATAAAGTCTAAAAACCTTCATTCCCCTTGTTCTTAATATAAAGTCTAAGAAGCACTCATGATATGGCTGATTTTACAGCATTGTCAAGTGTCATTCTGTCCCTTTGAGTTTCATACTTCATCAATACTCGGTATCTTTTATTTCCTTGAACTTTCCACGTTCCCTTTTTTTTTTTTTTTAAAGATTTTATTTATTTATTTGACAGGGAGAGACATAGCGAGAGAGGGAACACGAGCAGGGGGAGTGGGAGAGGGAGAAGCAGGCTCCCGGCCGAGCAGAGAGCCCGATGCGGGGCTCGATCCCAGGACCCCGGGATCATGACCTGAGCCAAAGGCAGACGCTTAACATCTGAGCCACCCAGGCGCCCCTCCATGTTCCCTTTTATCTTAGTCAAGGTGTATTTTATTTTTCTTTTACCACAGCAAAATTATAATCATCTTTCCCAGATCTCAGCTTAAACATTACTTAATTAGAAAAGGATGGAGTGGTAATTATCTTCCATAACATCATCAGACTTTAGAATTCTGTTCTTTGCACTGAAGAGTGTAAGCATTCTTTTTCCATCTTGTTTGCTGCAGTATTCTCAGACCCTTGTCAAATGGCTAACATTTAATATTCCCTTATTTCTAAATATCCTACTGAATGGAAGATATTTAAAGTAATGAGTCATAAGAGTGCAAAATGATGCCAGACTTTCCCTACAGGTTATGTATATAGCCTTACAATGTCAGATTCTTACCTCATTGATCTTCTCCCCATGCAGACAGTCTTCCTTGATATAGAACCTGCCAGCTAAAAAAATGCCTGATACTCCCTTGAAGCTTGAGCTTGGTTGTGTGGCCCAATCTTGGCCAATGGACCAGAGGGAAAAGTATGCCTTTGATGAAAATAATACTTGCGAGAGGAAAAACTGTGCTTCCCACTATTAAATCCAGTTTGATCAAGAGCATGCTTTTTGGCTTTGTATTTCCCTGCCTACAACTACAAAGGGTCAAACCCAAGAACTAATGCCTACCCTTTGAGAATGAGTGAAACTAACATAGAAAGTATCATGGTCTTTGATTATGTTTTTATGCTGCTGAATAACTAAACCTGGAACCACCTATCTCTGTTAATCTTGTTTATGAGATAATATCTTTTCTGTTTATGCTACTTTTAAATGGCTATCTTTTATTATTCTTAAAAGCACCTTAATTAATAAAGTTGCCCTCAGGACTTGACTTTCCCTGAGTCCCTCTTATGTAGTTAATCACTGTCACCTGTTGGGGTTGGGAAGCCTACGTTGTCTACCACTCAGGGAGGACAAGCTTCTCGAATCTTTGGATTCTTTCCTTTCCAAAAAGGGGATGGTCAGGAATCCCCAAAAAGTAAGCCCAAACCTCAGTATCCTTTTGTACTTCCCATCTAAATGATTTCTAAGAATATTTCAGGTTCATTAATGGCCCTCAAAATAATACAAGCAAAATGCTGAGATAGTAGAAGTGCAAATACAGTCATTTTTTTAAAAGTATCATATGATCTCACTGATATGAGGAATTCTTAATCTCAGGAAACAAACTGAGGGTTGCTGGAGTAGTGGGGGTGGAAGGGATGGGGTGACTGGGTGATTGACATTGGGGAGGGTATGTGCTATGGTGAGCGCTGTGAATTGTGTAAGACTGTTGAATCACAGACCTGTGCCTCTGAAACAAATAATACATTATATGTTAGTCATTTTTTTTTATTGCACTTGCAGGCTACATGCCCTAGGGAAATCTGAAAACTTTCCCTGCCCAATGTCAAATGGGTACCAGGGGTTAAGGAGGCCCAGATTATCCACCAGGACTTTATTTATTCAAAAGTTGAAAATGTGAGTCAGTAGAGAAAGGAGTTTCTCCATCCACTTAACTGTATCTGAAAGGAAAAGTGTCAGAGGACAGTAGGCTTCTACATGTTTTTGATATTCATTCAAATGATTCTCCTAAAATAATACTGAACTTATGGAGATTCTGTAAGCAAGACTAATGATCAGGAAGATTCCTCACCCAGGAATACTCCCTTTTTACTTCATTAACATAATTTGTAAAGGTAACCTAAATTCACTGAAGTATCAACATTTCTAAGTATGTGTGATCTTCAAGAAATCTTGAACTCTTGGGATCTAGAATAGAAAGAGTATTTCTCATAACACTGTTTATTATCTATAGAACCAGACATTGACCTCAACTCAGAAATTAGTCATTCATCAAACATGTGGTATATAAACCTCCTTTGTAATGTATGTGTGACTGTGGAATGTTGGCTACTGGGGTTTCTCTGAGCCACTCTGCTGTCCTGTAAAATCTCAGCAATACCACCTAATTCATAGGGTTTCTGTAAAATCACATCTAATGAAATGATGGATATAATGCCCATGGAATTAAGTAGGCAGTCTTCCCTTATTTTAGCAGAAGTTAAATTTGGAAGATTTTTTTCTGATAAAATATGGAATATTAAAATTAGTTGAACTGTTTGACTTCCTAATGAAGCTAAAAACAATAAGAGGTTTTCTAAAAAATTTTTCTGTGTTCATTAAAAACTATCTTTATATGTATTAGGCAATCTTGGCTTTAGCTCTCAGGAAAAATAAAAATGACTGCACTTTTCTCAGTTTTCTATAGCTATTGTCTGTAAGTATGAAATCATGGATTTTGTTATTGAAATATTTGACAGTGTTTTGTTTTAGCTCTTTTGATAACTTTTGTGTTTGCCTTGAGCAAGTCACTTATCTTTTCTATTTCTATTTTCTACTTCAATTTACTTATGAAAGGTAGAATAATGATTGTGATGTACCTTACAAAAAACTTAAAATAATATTGAGAGAATGGTGAAAACCAAAGCAGTGTATTAAATGCCAGATATGGCAACAAAAATAAGAGAAAGAATATTTCTAGTATAGAGTATTCTCCTAGATGGCTTTAATGCTGCGAAAGGCAGTAAAATTATTTCCTGATAAATACTTTTTTGAGCATTAAGATGTGAATTGTCCAGGATTAAATATACATGTATATCTCCAGAGTACTGATTATACAGCACATTTCCTGTCCTGCCTTCATTGAATTGATAACTAGTATACCACCAGGAGGCAGCTACTGGCATCATTAATGGAATATATTTGTGGGCAAAATATCTTTTCTTAAAGAATTTCTGGAGTAATCTAAGGAAATCAAAATCAATTTTAACTTCAAGTTTCAGCCTAATTTTTTTCTACTAAAGCACTAACGGCGCATAAGATAGTAGATGATTTGCCCATCCATCCATTCATTTAATTGATATTTACTGAACTCCTCTGTGAAAGCTACTGGACTACATGATTTGTGATGTGCACAGATAAAATATGGTTTCTGTCCTCAAAGAGCTTACATATAATAGGGAAATAAATAGGGCGCTTGGGTGGCTCAGTTGGTTGGGCGACTGCCTTCGGCTCAGGTCATGATCCTGGAGTCCCGGGATCGAGTCCCGCATCGGGCTCCCTGCTCAGCAGGGAGTCTGCTTCTCCCTCTGACCCTCCTCCCTCTCATGCTCTCTGTCTTTCATTCTCTCTCTCTCAAATAAATAAATAAAATCTTTAAAAAAAAAATAGGGAAATAAATATACATAAATAACTTGGGGCACCTGGGTGACTCAGTCATTAAGCATCTGCCTTCGGCTCAGGTCATGGTCCCAGGGTCCTGGGATTGAGCCCCGCATCGGGTTCCCTGCTCGGTGGGGAGTCTGCTTCTCCCTCTTCCTCTCCCCCTGCTTGTGTTCCCTCTCTTGCTGTGTCTCACTCTGTCAAATAAATAAATAAAATCTTTAAAAAAAAATAAAAATATATATACATAAATAACTCAATTAAGGTTCTCTTCCTTAGTGTTGCAACAAAGTCAAGGAGAGCAATTCTGAGACATACGAAGAAGTCTAACCAGATAGAAAGACCTGAATTAAGGCAGTAGTGATGGGAAATGAAGAAAGGGAATGAGTTAAGGAATTTTGGAGTCAGAAAAGGGATTGTTTTTCAGTTGGTTTTAGAATGTGAGAAGATAAATCGTGCATAGGGACTTGTGGTTTTAATTCCAGTAGGTAAGGAGCTTGGAAGTCATCACTTCTGTTTTTTACAAACAGCAAAAGCTGAACAAACTGAAAATCAACAACTTTTCTTGGGCTTATCGAAGAAACAAGGCCACAGAGCAAATCACCACGACAGACAAATATAGAGAATCACTGCCAAAATCAATTTACATGGAACAGAGGCCACTAAAGCTATACACTGGTAGGAACACTTAAATTGTAATTTTGATGAATTACTCGAAGCTATGTGTAGACTAGGTTGACAGTATGAAACTCTTGGGGGCCACGTTCTTAAGGGGGACCCACACTTGAATGAATCTTACCTCTGAAATTCCCACCAGATTCTCATGGTGAAGAACCAAAATAAAGTCCTCTTGTGTTTTGGCAGAGAAGCAGAAAAATAACTCTTTGAAATATGCCTGGGGCCTTTTCTATAACAAAGACCTGCTCTCTAGGCAGAAGTTTTATGTCATCTGGGAGAGAGAAGGGCTATTAACCAATTCCAGCCCTCTCTACCCTTCCTGTGTGACCTGAGGAGGGAGAATAAAGTTAAGAAAGACTTGTGAAGGTCACAATCATCCCAGAAACACAGGCCTGCTAAAAAACTGATAATAATAAGATTATAGAATACCACCGCCCCCCAACTCCTTACAATTACATCAACAATGTTCCAGTATACAGTGGATTATAGCTGAAAGAACTGCAAGGCACAGACTCTGTTAGGAGCTGTTCTTAGAGTAGCTCATAGAGTAGACAGCAGAGGAGACAAAAGTAAGGACGGTCAAGGAATTTGAGGCCTCTGGGACCTACAATTACAGCAAATACTAAACACAGCCCAACTTTTAGCAAGATTAACATAAAAATTCACACTATTTACTTCAGTTATTATTCAATACATCACTCCAGCTTTCTAAAAAATTACAAGGCATTCTAAAAGACAGGAAAAAAAGAAGAAGAAACAAAGTAAGCAGCATAACTAAATTCATATAAACACAGATTTTGAAATTATCACACAGGGAATTTAAAATAATTCTAATTAGTATGTTAAGGGCAGTAATGGAAAAACAGTAAACAGCATGCAAGAACAAATAGGCAATGTAAGCAGAGAAATGGAAACTCTAAAAATCAAAATGAAATGCTAGAAATTGACATAAATGAAAAATGCCTTTGATGGACTCAGTAGTAGATTAGACACTGCCAAGGAAGGAATCAGTGAGCTTGAAGATATGTCAAATGAAACACAAAAAGAGAAAGGAATGGAAATAAAATAACAGAATATCCAAGAATTCTAAGAGTATAACATGTGCACAATTGGAGTACTAGAAGAAAAGAGAGAGAATGAAGGAGAAGGAATGTTTAAATAGTGACCAAAACCTTCTCAAAATAAATGGCAGACATCAACTCACAGATTCATGGAACTCAGAGAATTCCAAGCAAGAAGTATAAAAACTCTACACCTATACATAACATATTGAAGCTGCAGAAAGCCAAAGACACAGAGAAAATCTTTAAAGAATCCAGAGAAAGAAAATATCTTACCTCTAGAGAGAAAAAAAGAGGGAGAGGGAGAAAGAATTCCAATGGACATCTCATCGTCAGAAACCATGCCAGCAAGATAATGGGGTGAAATACTTAAGTGCTAAAAGAAGTCAAGGATGAATCAGTTTCTTGATCAAGTTATAGGAGAAGTGATGTTATTAATTGAGACCAGAATTATAGGAGAAATTATATGTTGCCCTTTGGGGTGAAGATTTTAGATGTGAAAGTTTGAGTCTGACACACCTGGAACATAAGTGGCAAATCTCCAGGAAGCAGAAATTTGGCACACGAGTTCAGAAGACTGGGAAGGAGGGAATGGGGTTTGATAATAAATCTGGAACTGTTAGTTTATAGGTAATTGCTAATACAATAAGTTGTTGCGGTAAAACATTTAAGGGGAGATGGGTGAGGTCTTCAGATAGAAACCTGAAGAGTATTAACTTTTTTTTCATTTTTTTCCCTATTTTTTTTTTAAAGATTTTATTTATTTATTTGAGAGAGAGAGAATGAGAGACAGAGAGCACGAGAGGGAAGAAGGCAGAGGGAGAAACAGACCCCCTGCCGAGCAGGGAGCCCGATGCGGGACTCGATCCCGGGACTCCAGGATCATGACCTGAGCCGAAGGCAGTCGCTTAACCAACTGAGCCACCCAGGCGCCCAAGAGTATTAACTTTTAAAGAACAAAGTGAAATGAAAAATATTAAGGAGTTTGAAAAGTATCTGAGGACAAAATGTGCACAAGTCCAGGAGAAAGAGATATTTTTAAAAAGGGATTTTTGTATTGCCAAGTCTAAAGCATAGATCAGGCTGAGGACCGAAAAATGTTTTTACTTAACACTGATGAGAGCAATTTTAATTAAGGGACTGGAGTGCCAGTTTTCAGAGTCAAGGAGCTTGAACGATTCTTTATTCATGGCTAAATTGCAAGTGAGGGTATGGCTTCTATAAGTGTAGGTGCTCTTCCAAGAATCTCTTAATCGAAGGAAGAGAAAGTCAGGATAGAAGTTAGGAAAGACAAAGTCTTTGTTGTTGTTTGTTGTTACGTTTGTCTTAGGAAAGGTCGAAAGTTAATTCAGTTTAAGGGCTAACAGAACTAATAGAGAATATCTAAGCTAAAAGTTACTACAGTTTAGAGGGCTTCTCTCTTACACCAGTATTGTGAATATTAGTGAACAAGTGTTTAACCTTTCCCATACTACTTATGATTTTATATAAAACTAACTGAGTAATTCATGGAAAACCTATCCTTTTCCCCATCATCCTGGATAACGGAAATGTTTGCTATATAAGGGCCAGTTTATGGCACATTGTGATTATAAGAAGCAAAATTATACCCGTTGTCCTAAATCCTTATGTGTGTTTTACATATTCTAATAATCACTCCTTTTCAACTGATTTTCAACACCACTGTGTTCCGAAGAGTGAGATTAGAAAAATGAAAAAAAAGATAGATTCCAACTCACACCTGCAGTTGAGTCTCATAAACCTAGCAGGGTAAATTGGGGGGAGGAAGAGACTGTAAATCTTTTAAATACTCCCTAGATGATTTAGGTAAAGTCTTCATTCGCCCGCTGTTGAAAACTACCTATCTAGTTTGCTACCCATGTACTTTGCTATTGGCTTCCTTTAAAAAATAGGTTTTCTTTTCTTTCCTTTCCTTTTCTTTTCCTATCTTTTCTTCTTATTATGTTATAATCCTGTGACTTGACTGGCTCTCTACTTATGATTAGGCAATGTTAGGCATTGCACAGGTGGACAAAATTGAAGTAGCAATAGAAGAACAGAAACCATATTTAAATTCATAGTCAAAGTGAACAGAAAGGTCTATTACTTTCAAGATAATATAATACTATTAAAGCGCAAATCTTTCAATGTGACAAGTTCAGAATAAAGACCTCAAGAATTACAACTACGGTTTCTGTATTCAAGCAAAATAACTTGACAATTATTGACAGAAATAAGGTACCAGCACCTTTAAATGTATTGCTTTCTAAATAAATCTCAGTCCAATGCCATTTAAAACTGTATGTTCAAGTTGTACACTTTCATAAGTTGTCATTTATTTTCCTTACAATCTTAACATTTTAATAGATTTACAATAACATCTTTTTGAACAGTTTTTGCATACTTTCTTAAGCTTAATTAACAAAACACTTATTACTTTCTTATGTATGAAGAGTACTTAGTTTCAAAAGGATTCAGACACCATTCTGTCCCTACAGGTGTTTATAATTTAGCCTTTTTACTCCATGTTTTTGATGTCTAGTAAATACTCACATAGTTTTAATTTAATTAATGGGGGAGGGTATTTATGTAAATTTTTTTAAGTTACCTTTTCTCTATTCACTAAAAATAATTTGCGTCTGAGGGGTACTTGGATGGCTCAATCAGTTAAGTGTCTGCCTTGGGCTCAAGTCACAATCTCAAGGTCCTGGGATCCAGCCCTGGGTAGGGCTTCCTGCTCAGTGGGGAGTCTGCTTCTCCTTTCCCTCTGCCCCCCCACCCCCGCTCCTGAGTGTGCACTCTCTCTCTCTTTCTCTCTCAAATTCAGAACAAAATCTAAAATAATAATAATAATTTGGGTCTTAAGTTCTTTTCCTCTTTACCCTCTGATGGAGGACTTCCTTATCAGACACATTAAAGAGTTCTTATGATTCAGAATCAGAAGGGAAGTTGGGCTGGAAGGACGCGTGGTACCTAAGCAAGAGCTGTAGGACACTTGGGAGAACTGCTGAAGTGTCTCTGGGAAACTGATAGAAGAGAGTAGTATAATAATAAAAATTATTGTGAACTATATGTTCTAGTTATTATGTTCAAGATATGCAAATGAGGATCTCTGGTTGTTTTGAATTTCTTTTTTGGTCCTGGAATATTTTCGCTTGAACATACTGTTATTTTGAGACTATATCATGTGTGCCATAGATTCAGCAGGTTACATGATTGCTAAATATCTTTGAATAATTTTTTAGGTTTAATTTAAAATTAGGTTTAAATTTTAAAAGTGTATTTTTCAGCTTACTATATAGACTCTGTAACCAGCCTTTCTCGAAGTTGCATATTTCATTGGATAGATTTACCATCATTTAATAACAGCTCTTTAATTATTGCATACTTATGGTTGCCTTTAATATTTTGACATTATAATAATGGATATCTATGGTATGGCCACTGATTTTTAGTCATCAGAGGTTTCTTTTCTTTTCTTTCCTTTCATTTTTTTTTTTTCTTTTCAACCAGCAGGGCTCAGATGGCATGAGGGTGGGTATGAGTATGAGGGCATTCATTTACATTTCCCGCCATGCCTGAAGGTGACATTATTCTTATCACATTTTATTATATGTGAAAAGGAATCAGTATGTGGAACGAATTCACATACTGATTAGTGGTCAAAGCCAATTTGACTTTGATGAGACTAACTTGTCTAAAACATTTTGATCATTTTGATCAGTGTCAAGTTACAAGAATGTGGTAGTGGCTGCCCTCACATTCTGCACAAAAGTCCACAACAGTAAACCCTGGTGTTCCCTTGAATGATTGAGCGTGACTAAAGGCAAAACTACTGTTACAGATACAGACTTCAGTAGACACCTACACCTCTTACTTGCTCAAGAACCAAGTAGTGACTAAATATGCAAAGACAAAAGTGCTTTATGTTTATAACCTGAAGGAATAAAGAACTACTGTTATATTAGATATGCTAATAACCCCTCCATTTTATTTAATATGACCCTATGTTAGAAATAAGAATGAGTATTTGGAGAGCTTTGTAGGTAAGAGACATGGGAGAGAAAGGTCATGGTTTATGTAGTTCCAGGTGGCATGTTAGAAGTAGGATCCAGATTACTGCGGCTCAAAAGCAAATTGAAGATGTAGAAGTAAGGAGTTACCAACTACATAATTATCAAAATACAAGCTCCTTCCAGGACCTGTTAGGATTGAGATGGTGTGTGTGTGTGTGTGTGTGTTTCAGATGGAAAAGCTTGAAGAGGTTTAAAGATTGATAAAAATGATTCAGTAAGGAGGGAGAAGTTAGAAATATAAGGGAGAGAAGGAATAACTGAGGGAAGGAAATCCTTCAAGTGTTAAGAGATGAGATCCACTACATGCAAGGAGGTATGAGCTTCCAGTAGGCAGAGAAGTATACATGAACATAAGGAAATGAAATAATCTTTTGACCAGACGTCTCTCTTCTGAGCCCATGCCTACATCGACAATCCATACTATATTTCTTCAGCTGGATGTTAACAAGAGTCACAAATTAAACTCATTGTGTTTTCTTCATCTTAAATTCCTCCACCTTTAATTAGGTTTGCTATCAACAAGAATGAGCAACACTTGCATTCACCCCATACATTCCCCAGATACTTTATATCATCCTTGACTCTTTCCTTCCTCATTTTTCCCTCCTGTGCCTCCCATATCTGGAAGAGCCCACCTTCTAAATATCTTTCAAATCCACTCCCACAGCCCCATCTTAGTTTAAATACTAATAATTTCTTACCTGGATCATTAAACCAGCCACCTATCTCTGGTCTTTATCCCATCCAGCCCATCCTCCTTGCTGTCCCTACAGTAAGCTGCATAAACTTAAATCTGATTATACCCTTACATGGATTAAAATTCTTTATTGATACATCAAAGCCTTCTGAATGAACCAATTTACTATTGTGGTACAAATGACTTTCATGTTTTGGTTTTCAATTGTGTCTTCTTGTCGATACCTCTCCATACCATTATACTAAAATACTTGTTCCCTGAGCTCTTGCAATGGTTTCCTTTACTTTAGGAATTCTCATCATCCTGCATTTGCTTGGAAAATGCTTTCCTTTCTTTGATCATTTGCTAACTCTTCTGACCATTGAGATTCTGGTTAGATATTTTTTTCTCAAGAAAGCTTTCTCTCTCTTACTTTAGTCTCTGTGTATGCAATTTGGTGACTTAAAAGACATTTATAAGTCTTTCGTCAGAGTCTCACAAAGCTGAAATTAAGGGGTCATCAGCTGTCCTCATCAGGAGCCTCGGGGTGTCTTTCCAGCCCATCCCTGATTTTGGAAGAACTCACTTCCTTGGTTGAAGGTTTGAGGTCCCATTTCCTTGCTGGCTGTTTCTCTTGTCTCCTTATGTTATCCCTTCTCACACAGCCCTTTCGATCCTCAAAACATCAATAGTGAGTAAAATGCTTACCATGCTTGGAATATATCTGACTTTTGCTTCATATGACTAGATTAAGCCCACACAGATATCTCCCTATTTTAAGGTCAACTGTACTATAGAACGTAATATAATCACTGGAGTGGTATCGTATTCATAGATTCTGGAGATGAGGGCAGGACAAGTCTGGGGTTGCTGTTTTAGACATTCTACCTACCATGCCTAATTGTGGTGGTTTCCCTTATGTGTACGTGAGTGAATCATTTTGGGAAAAAATATATATACATGATCCCCATTTTATGAGGGAAATTGAGGCTCTCCAAAGTAGTTAGTGCAGACTACTACTGAGAGACACTGGTTTTGTGTTAATGCAGACTTGGGTTTATTTCAGTCATTGTTTTTAGTTCTATGGTATAGGAAAGTTGTTAAAACATTGAAAAATGTGGTTAATACCACCTCACTGGTAAAAAAAAATGTGACTATCCATGACAATGTATGCAAAACATTTATTATTTCAGAATTTCAATAAATTGTACTTTTGTTACCAGTAATTGATTTGTGCAAGGTCACATAGCTGAACTGTGACACAACACTCAGATGCAATCTTGTCTGTCCCAAAGGAGAGACAGCAACGAAAAACATTGCTAGATTTGTAGGGTTTTTTTCCTTTATTAGATAATAGTTTTTAGAATAGTTTAGTGTTGTTTAACGATAATCTAAAACTTCTCAGTACTCTTAAATTTAATTTGTAGACTCTTTAAGCCAAACATTTGGTTTTATAATGGAAGTTAATTATATAGTTGGGCAGAGTATTCAGATATTCACTACATAAGCAACCATTCAAAAGTATATCTATTTCATAAGTTGAAAAAGTTACTTATTCCAAATTCATGTATATGCCATCTTAAGACTCCTGCTTTACAATGTACTTATAATGAGTAGTTGAATTTACTACTCTGTATGCTGTTGCTATCCATTAGTGCTCTAAAAAGAACAAAGCATGACCTTTTTTTCCTTTCCTTACTGTCTAATACTGGTTTATGTTTTGTAGCTGTGATCTGTAGCATCAGCTAATATTCATTGCTTTTTTGCAGCTTACTTTTGTGACCTCCCAGACTGCCTGAAACCACTGCTTAAATTGAGTCACATTATCCATGATTTCTGTGTAGCACAATGTTGAGCTTTCTGCTTTTTCTCCTCCCCAGAATTCTACAATTAGGCTAGAATCTTCGAAAAACATCCTTAACGCATTACTTAATCTGTATTCTTCATTATTGTCACAATTCAGCACCCTATAAGACAGAATACTACACATTTTTTTAGGATTTGCTAATATTAGGAATGTTTTTCCTCTCTGATTTTTACTCTATTAAAATATAAAACTAGAAGGGCTTTTTTCTCCTTTTATTATGCAAACAATGCATATATATTGCCAAGCAGTGCGCAGTATTCACATTGCCCTTCCTCTCTGTCTGAGGGTGGCATAAATGTCCAGGGCCCAAGAGCTGGCTCAGCTACCTTGTCCCGGGGTGAATGGCAGAAGTGTGCCCACTACCTGCAGCCAGACTTGCCAGCATTATTTTTTATGAGATTTATTTATTTATTTTTTTTTTGATGGAGATACAACACACTGGTACTCAGATCTCTGTTACTTACACCTCCCAATAAGAGAAGGCTGCCAAGCAGGACCATGCAGGAATTTGCTCTCAGGCTACAGAGTTAACAGTAAACTCCAGCTCTAGGGGTAACTTATGTAATGGCAAACAGCATGGGGTTAGCTAGATTTCCAGGGCTCCCTGTGGATTGGTTAACTTGAATAATTTTAGGAGCTCTGGGGAATACAGGGGGCTATCCCTAATTGCCTGGTACCTGGTTTGGTAGGGCTGGTACATAATGGCCCTAAAGTGTGAGGGCCCAATGAGGGAAGTATTTGGAATGTGGACTTAATTAGTTGTTCAAGAAGAGGATCTAACTGGCCTCCGACCAAGGCCTCAAAACTGGGTCAGGAGAGTATTTTAAATAAAACAAAAATAAAACAACTGTGTTACACACTTCTAGGTGGGGAATGGGATGTGTTTGATGTCTTTAATTGCTTTTCCTTCTCAGAAACTAAACTTGAAGTTATGTTCAGACATAATTCTCTTCATTCAAGATGTTGAAGGATAAGAGGTCCCCTATTTCTTATTTAAAGCATGAAAAGCATGTGGTGCCTGGCTGGCTCAGTTGGAGCTTGCAGGTCTTGACCTCAGATTCATGAGTTCAAGCCCCATGCTGGGCATGGAATCTACTTAAGAAATAATAATAATTAAAATAAAATAAAAAATGAAAAGCAAGCAAGCATGACTACATAACAAAAAGGAATGTTTAACAGGGTATTTCTAACCATTTCATTTTTCTTTCTTGTAAAATCTATATTGTGGGAAGAGTTGTAATCATTTACCTTATTTAAAAAATAAAAGTATAATGTGACAGTTATATCTGTCTTCTGTGAGGAAAAAAAATGCTGGTATCATAGAATCTTAAGATCTCCTAAGAATATTTTTTCCCCAAGAATTTTTTATCAAGCAAGTTCAATGGGGCAATATAAATTAATATTACTTTATCATTTGTTGACTTTCTTTGTTGACAAGCTCCTTGTTGAGTTTATAAGACATTTATATCTTAAGTAGAGTTTATAATTGATTTTGATGAAACACATGGGTTTAGGAGATCAGAAAACTAATTTGCCATGCTTACTAACTCATTCTATGACCCTAGGAAATTTGTTTTCATCCTTATACCTACAAAATAAAATCATTTTAAGAAGGCTTTGGAAAATGAAATACAGATGTTTGTTTTTTTTTTTAATTTTACTTTTAACCACCCCCCCCCAAAAAATCCTGGATGAAACAAATAACAAAATAGTGAAAACTTTGAGTAAATATTTTTATAAGGATCATGACTTAGATTAACATGTTCTGTTAACTTACTGTATAGAAAAAAAAAAAGGAAAAGTATATTAAAAGAGTTATGCAACCCAAGTTTTTCTTATTAACGTAAGAAAGTGAATCTAAGAGCATTCTAACAACTTGGAAATGACAAGCCCATAGTCTCATGGAACTGTTTTAACATCCTAACAGATTTCTCAGTGAGGCTAATGTTTTTAATGATTCCAAAAACTGTAGGAATACAATAAATTTTGTTGAGAGGTTAATGAAACATCCTAAGGGTCTTAGTATTATTATTAATGGTTTCCTTTTGTTTGACCTTTGCTACAGTTGCTTTTTCTGCTTCATTTTTATGACTAAAGCCTTTACTTATCCTAGAAATGTACCATTTTGCCCAATAACTGGTCAAGAAATATTCTGATAGTAAAAAGAAATCATATACATAAAAATGTTTTACAAATTATAAAGCCCCTTTCCTATACAAATATCAGGTATTGTTATCATTGAGTGATAAAGATCAGTAAGAAGTCTTAATATTTCCTAAGAGTAACACTTGTAAATGAAAAGATTATGCTGATATCCAGTCTCTGATTGTTTGAAAATCACAGCCAATATACCATTGTGTCAAGGGACAATGCTGTTTCCTGATTTGATCTATATGCTAAAAATATATATTTATAAGATATTCACTTTGAACACCTATTATGCCTTTTTTATTTTTCTATTTCTATAAAAATATTTAGAAAAAAACCACTGTAAATCAATGAAATGTTATGTCATCTCATAAGTGAATGTACAAAGTCAAATCCGGAATATTTTTTAATTGAATGTAAAAAGAAGATTTTTCATCATGAAGCATTAATACTGAAATGATTTATTTTTTTTCAATTATTTTAAACTAAATAATAAAGAATTAGAGTGGTGTTTTTATTCACTTCAGGTTTTTTTTTAAGATTTTATTTACCTATTTGAGAGAGAGAGAGAAAGCACGAGAGGGGGGAGGGTCAGAGGGAGAAGCAGACTCCTTGCTGAGTGGGGAGCCTGATGCAGGGCTTGATGTGGGGCTTGATTCTGGGACTCCAGGATCATTATCTGAGCCAAAGGCAGACACTTAACTGACTGAGCCACCCAGGCGCTCTGACTTTGTTTTCAGTATTCAAAAAGCAGTTCCTCTTATGCTCCTGTTAGATAACTATCTGTCTACACTGCTTTATTTCTCTAGTTGCTCAGGTTTTGCAGATAGCATGCTACTTTAAAGTTCAGTTAATGTAAGAATTATATAAGGTCAGTTCTTTAGGTAGAGCTGCAAAATACATTGTCAGTTATTATACATTTTTGTGTTTTCTAACCTCTGCCCTGCTGTCCTCTCCTACCAGATTCCGATTTCTTTCGTTTTCCACTTGTTCATGACATTCTGTCCTTCTTTCTCTGATAGAGTTGTCTCTTTCCTTTATTTTTTTAAAAATCTTTTGACCTTTTTTGTTTACAAGAATGAGGAAATAACTTGTAAATCATAAAATAAAGCCCTCCAGAGGTCTATAAATAGAAAGAATCATGAAGACTCAATACCAATTTTGACATGTGTTTGTAACTAGTAGCCCAGAATTACAAATAATTTTACCTGCAGAATTATGTGGAGGTATGTGAGTTAGAAATTATGTGATTTTTTTTAACCTATATTTCTAATTTCAGCATAAGATCATTTTCAAAATGATTTACAGATTCTACTTGCCTTTTTTTGGCATTTGATTTCTGTTTATATAATAGTCTGAAACAATGAGTTGTTTCTAAATTAGGCAAAAATAAATTATGGGATATATGGGACTGAAGTCAGCTAACTGAATTTGGGACAAATTACCCTAATATCTGTGTATCTGGCTCTAACTTTCCAACTTTATCAAATGAAAGTACAAGAATAAGATAATTTGTAAACTGTTTTTATATCTGTATGTCTGATTCTCTAGTATCTTACACAATGAGAACATAAATCTTCCTTTCATGCATGAAATGAGCTATTTGACAATTGCACTATTTAAACTATAACTTAAATCACAAAAATCATAAATCACAAAATATTTTATTTCAAAACTAGCTGCATATATTTTTTACAACTATAATGAGTCATAATTTATACTAATTCTAATTATAATAATTTGGAGTTTGTCCATATGTGCTGTGGTGTTTGTAACAAATCATCCCCAAAATTAATGTCTTAAAATAATAATTTTAATTGCTCACAGTTTTGCAGGTCAGGAATTTGGGAATAATTCAACTTAGGCAGTTATGGTGAGATATTGGTGTGGAGCTTTGGTCACCTGAAAGTTCCACTGGGCTAGATGTGCAAGATGGCTCACTCTCATGGCTGGCAGTTGAAGCTGGGTATCCATCCAACAGCTTATAGGGGGTTGTCAACAGAAGTGCATGTGGTTTTACTTTTCAGCATGGCTGTTGGATTCCTTCTGCAAGGAAATAACCTGAGAAAGGAGCGTTCTAAGAGACCAGTTGTGGAAGCTGAAAGACCTTTTCTTATCTCGTCCTGGAAGTAATGTAGAGTTCATTCCATGGTATCCTATTGCACAAACTATAAAACCAGCCTAGATCCAAGGAGAGAGCATTGGCCTCCATCTTTCAGTGGGAATAGTAGCAAAAGATTTGTAGCCATCTTTAATCTACCACACTATGAATTCCATACTTTTAAATAATTACTGAATTTAGAAATAATAGAATTTAATTTAAAAAAAACAGACTTGAATTTTCATCCTAAAATTAATTATACTTGAATGAGAAAAAGAAAATATCATAATTATTAAAATGTATAGTTTTCTATCAATGAACAATATACATTTAAATAAGCAGAAGCTTAGTCTGACTCTTGGTTTCAGTTCAGGTCATGATCTCAGGGTTGTGAGACTGAGCCCCGCATCAGGTTCCAAGTGAGCTGGGAGTCTGCTTAAGACTCTACCTCTCCCTCTGCCCCTCCCTGCTGCACTCTCTCTCTCTCTCAAGTAAATAAATCTTTTTTTTTTTTTTAAAGATTTTACTTATTTATTTGACAGAGACATAGCGAGAGAAGGAACACAAGCAGGGGGAGTAGGAGAGGGAGAAGCAGGCTTCCCGCAGAGCAGGGAGCCCAACGTGGGGCTCAATCCCAGACGATCCCAGGACCCTGGGATCATGACCTGAGCCGAAGGCAGATGCTTAACTGAGTAGCCACCCAGGTGCCCAGTTAATGGAATAATCTAATTTGAAAAATCAAGAATATTAAAATCGTTAATTCTACACATCAATATTATTTCTAATTCAATAGATTATCCTGTCAAATACATCCTAGAAATTTGCAAACATAGTGAGAATATTGAGGGAATATTGCTCTTGCTCTTCAGCTAAGAGTGTTGTTCAAGAGATTTTATTTTATGTGTTAGACAAATACTTCTGTGAATATTGACACATGTATATATAACAACTAAAAATGAAACTCTAGATAAGATTCATTTGCATAGTCATCATAAAGACTTTTATAAAGATTGGCTTCTAATGACATGATAAATATTTAAGGTGTTATTCCATAAGTAAATGCAAATGATATATTATCACCTATTGATTTAAAACTGAGATTATGAACTTCTTGAAAAAGTTCCCCAGGAACAAAATCAGAGAATTGTATAAAGTGAGCATAGTTTTAGAAAACCAATTTTTTTTTTTACAATTCCTATTAGTCACAAATAGGTGAATCTTCCATTTTAAATTAATTAATTAACAAAATAATTAATATACAAAAATATTGTTGATAATTAATCCACAAAAAACAATTGTAGTAGATTCAGACAGATGCCAAGATCTTTTAGTAAAGGACTCAGTGCCCAGCTGCAAATCCTGTGGTTAGCTGATTGCCTCCTGCTGTTAGCTAATGCCTTAAGGGCCTGCCTCTTCTTTCTACCTGAAGTCAGTCTCATTTGTGGATGATCTGAGACAATGAATAAGTAACAGCAGCTGAGATCTAGTTATTCTTGAGACAGCCCCCAGTCAATGACTGAACAGGGAGCGATATAAGAGCCTGCCCACCTTCCCTCAACACATGATTCCTCTAAGAGGCGCTCCTGGCGCTGGAGCTCTTCCTTTGGCTGACAGAGGATTTGTCAGGTATGAATCTTGGTCCAACTATCTCCCTACCCGAGTCTGATTTTTCTTTTCTTTTAACATGGGTTTACTCTCTAATAAACCATTTGCACCCTTAACTCCACTTCAGTATTTGTTTCCTGGAGAACTCACCTGTGACATTTTATTTTATGAGAAGAGTTAATTTTCTTAAGTGAGTTATTATGCAAGACTTTAGGAATATAAGTATTAGTACAATGTAGTGTTTGCCATCAGGTATTTATGGTCTGCTGTTATCTTCAACCTCCACAGAAAGTTTCTAGCACAGAGCCACAGGCCTAATTAATTGAAAGCCCAACAATTTGATCCTAGATCTCTGATTCTAAAACGCATGATTATTCTCTTACCTACTTCTTAAGTTTGCTATATTTTTTCCCTTTATATCGTGGAGGAGGTTAAGCATTCTTGCCATTAATATTTAAAATCTATGAAAATAAATATTAAAAACAATGAGTGTAAACTCCATGAAAACATGATTTAGTCAAGAAATAGGCCTACTGCAAAAGGAAAGGTACAAAGATAATTAGCATCTCCCAGCCAAGCTGGTTCCAAACAACTGAAAGATATTTGTAAATTAAAATCATATGTTTGGTATTGCTTAGTTTAGAGGAAGTAGAAATTATTAACACCATGAAAGCCAAAATAAACAAATATTCTGTTTTTTTTCTAAGCCATTAGCTATTGTGTTCCTTGTCAGTTCAGCTAGGTTAACAGATTCAGAAAAAGTGGTAATTCTCCTAATGTTTATATTATTTGGTGATTTTTATGGGAAGGAAATGTGGATTTGAGCTTATGCACATCAGTTACAGTGTTTGGTGCTAATAAAATAGTCTATCTGCTAAAGTGGAGGGGGAAAAAGAGTCTGAAGAGGCAGGGGAATAGGCAAACAACATGTGAAGTATTAATATTTCATGACATAGGATTTAGATGCTATGGAGCACGTCCTTACTCTCAAGGGAGATCTTACTCAGCCAACAAGGGGAAGCTCTCTAGTGGAGTAAGGAACAATGTTTGAAATGCCTCTAAAAGCACAAGAAATTGTGGGGACTAGAGAGGCGCTGCGGGTGGAAGACTGTATAATCCAGTCCTGTGTATGTGTAAAGCAAGAATACATAAAAACCTCTCGTGTTTCAGTTCTATAGGAATGAGTGAAGGTTGTAAGAAAGTTGGAAATGAAAAGCTCGGAAGCTCCAGAAATAAGCCAGTAGCAGTTAATGAAAGGCATTATATGCTATGCTGAAGAGTGTTGCCTTCTTTATTTTCCTGAAGGAGGTGATTAGCTGTTAAATAAGAAGAGATGTAATTTATCCCCATTTAGCAAAATATCTCTGGCAGATTGGGAATGTGATAGAAAACCAGTTTAGAAACTTACTGCATTAAGCCAGGAAAGAAGCAATGAGTACCTAGAATAAGTTAATGAGGATAGAGAAGAGTGAGTCCAAGAAATATCAAGGAAATAGAGATGAGAGAGTTTGGTATCCGATTTGGTTCAGAGCGAATAAAAAGAGTATAGGATGGCTTCCTGGTTATTTTTAGGAACTAGGAAGATGTGAGAAGTAAGTAAAAGTGAAGGTTTCAGGTAGAGAGAAATATTAAGATGAAGGTTGCCCTGAAATGTCTATGGGACAATGTGAGTATATGCTTAATAAGTAGTTTTATTTATGGGTTGAAGCTTAGAAGATGGAAGAGTCTAGATTAAGTATTTGTATCTGAGCATTACCTGCATACAGTAATATAGGCCCTAAATGTGGATGTACTGTGTACAGAGGCTGTAGCTGAGCGTACTTGCCCAGTGAGAAGATTAAATGCCCAAAGACAGAGCTCTAGGGAAAGGGACAAATATTAGAGAGATGTCGTTAAAGACAAAGACTGTAACATGGTAACTGGTTTGGGAATTAATATTTAATTATGGCAGGGGAACAAATGGTAGATAAAAGTATCTTTTTTTT
>NC_138370.1:111438952-111461024 GCF_054177405.1 Leptonychotes weddellii | reverse complement strand
TGAGTAATATTCCATTGTATATATGGACCACATCTTCTTTATCCATTCATCTGTTGAAGGGCATCTCAGCTCTTTCCACAGTTGGGCTATTGTGGACATTGCTTCTATGAACATTGGGGTGCATATGGCCCTTCTTTTCACTACATCTGTGTCTTTGGGGGAAATACTCAGTAGTGCAATTGCTGGGTCATAGGGTAGCTCTATTTTTAATTTTTTTGAGGAACCTCCACACTGTTTTCTAAAGTGGCTGTATCAACTTGCATTCCCACCAACAGTGTAAGAGGGTTCCTCTTTCTCCACAACCTCTCCAACATTTGTTAACCAGTAACGAGATTGAAGCAGTGATCAAAAGCCTCCCAAAAAACAAGAGTCCAGGGCCTGATGGATTCCCTGGGGAATTCTACCAAAAATTCAAAGAAGAAATAATATCTATTCTCCTGAAGCTGTTTCAAAAAATAGAAACAGAAGGAAAGCTTCCAGACTCATTCTATGAGGCCAGCATTATCTTAATCCCCAAACCAGGCAAAGACCCCAACAAAAAAGAGAATTTCAGACCTATATCCCTGATGAATATGGATTCCAAAATTCTCAACAAAATCCTAGCTAAGAGGACCCAACAATCCATTAAAAGGATCATCCACCATGACCAAGTGGGATTTATCTCCGGGATGCAACGGTGGTCCAACATTTGCAAATTCATCAATGTGATAGAACACATTAATAAGAGGAGAGAGAAGAACCATATGGTCCTCTCGATGCAGAAAAAGCATTTTACAAAATACAGCATCCTTTCCTGATTAAAACTCTTCAGAGTATAGGGATAGAGGGAACATTCCTCAAGTTCATAAAATCCATCCATCCAAGTTCATGAAAAACCCACAGCGAATATCATCCTCCATGGGGAAAAGCTGAGAGCCTTTCCCTTAAGATCAGGAACACAACAAGGATGCCCACTCTCACCACTATTGTTCAACATAGTAGGGGAGGGCCTGAGTGGCTCAGTCGTTGAGCGTCTGCCTTCGGCTCGGGTCATGATCCCAGGGTCCTGGGATCGAGTTCCACATCGGGCTCCCTGCTTGGCAGGAAGCCTGCTTCTTCCCCTCCCACTCCCCCTGCTTGTGTCCCCTCTGTCTGTCTAAATAAATAAACAAAATCTTTAAAAAACAAACAAACAAACATAGTAGTAGAAGTCCTGGCAACAGCAATCAGACAACAAAAAGAAATAAAAGGTATTCAAACTGGCAAAGAAGAAGTCAAACTCTCCCTTTTCGCAGATGACATGATACTTTATGTGGAAAATCCAAAAGACTCCACCCCCAAATTACTAGAACTCATACAGCAATTCAGTAATGTGGCAGCATACAAAAATCAATGCACAGAAATTAGTTGCTTTCTTATACACTAACAATGCAACTGTAGAAAGAGAACTTAGAGAATCGATTCCATTTACAATAGCACCAAAAACCATAAGATACCGCGGAATAAACCTAACCAAAGAGCAAAGTATCTATGCTCTAGGAACTACAGAATGCTCATGAAAGAAATTGAAGAAGACACAAAAAGATGGAAAAATATTCCACGCTAATGGATTGGAGGACTAAACATTGTTAAAATGTCTATGCTACCCAGAGCAATCTAAACCTCAGTGCCATCACGATCAAAGTTCCAATGACATTTTTCAAAGTGCTGGAACAAACAGTCCTAAAATTTGTACTTCTTTCCTTTTTATGGCAGAATAACATTCCTCTTATATGGATGAATAGGGAAAGGATGGGACCTCAGATGGGGGCTGTTGAGCCTAGCCCAACTAGGCTCTGAGGACATTTCAGTTATACAGACACTGAGACAGGACAAAATTAGAGTTAAGGAACCCCTGTCCCAACTGATAGGGTTAAAATGCTTCTCTAATAATTACACTATAACCACAGAAAAGAGAAAATAGCCACACACAAAAAAAGATCAGGCCAAAAAAGAAGTTAGCTATAAAGATTAACCAGATCTAGCAAAACATATCTATAGATCACAGACGTCACAAGAAACAAAGACTCTCACAAATGTATAGCGTCATGTCTAGTTCCAGACCACCTAACCACCGGTAAGTTTCCTAGTAAAGTCCTAGTAAAAGGCCAGAGATGAAAAGCCCTCATTGGCAACCCAGGTGGACCCCTCTCACTCCTGAGAGCTTTTTCTGTATCTCTGCTTAATAAAACTATCACTTTGCTCACTCTCCTTTGTCTGTGAGATACATTTTTCGACTCAGTGACTCGGTAAGAGCCTCGCTCTCCTGCTTCATGGATACACCACATTTGTATATCCGTTCATCAGCTGATGGACACTTGGGTTATTTCCTCTTCTGGCTGTTGTGGATAATATTGCTATGAACATTTTGGTGAACATGTATTTTCAATTCTCTTGAGTATATACCTAAGAGTAGATTACTGGCTCAAATGTTAACTTTATATACCTAGCATTCTGAGGAACTGCCAAAGTTTTTCCAAACAGTTTTATCATTTTACAATTCTATCAGCAATGTATGAAGAGTCTACTTTCTCTATATTCTTGTCAATATTTGTTATTGTGCATCCTTTTTATTATAGTCATCCTAGTGGGTGTTAAGTGGAATCACTGTGGTTTTGATTTGCATTTCCTCAGCGTTGAGCATTGTTTTCATATACATACTAGCCATTTGTGTATCTTTTATTGAGAAATGTGTATTCAAATCCTTTACCCATTTTAAAATTGGCCTGTCTTTTATTACTGAATTGTGAGAATTCTTTTTTTTTTTTTAAAGATTTTATTTATTTATTCATGGGAGACAGGGAGAGAGAGAGAGAGGCAGAGGCAGAGGGAGAAGCAGGCTCCCTGCTTAGCAGGGAGCCCGATGTGGGACTCTATCCCAGGACTCCAGGATCATGACCTGAGCCGAAAGCAGACGCTTAACCGTCTGAGCCACCCAGGCGCCCTGAACTGTGAGAATTTTTTATGCGTTTTGGATACAAGTCCTTTTCAAATGTATGATTTGCAAATATTTTCTCCCATTCTATAGGTTGTCTTTTCCACTTTTTCGACAGTACTCCTCCAAGCATTAAACCTTTACTTCTGATGGAGTTTCACATTTTCTTGCCTCAAATCTGCGGTAGCATTATTCAAATTCAACCTTACTTTATTACAAATATATCACATTTTTAAATACAAACTACCTTAGCAAAGTATTACTTATTTAAGGATTAAACTACATTTGAAATAAATCTGCATTGATAAGATACATTCACTCATTTCAATAAGGACAAAGAACCAAAATTAATTCAGTGTACTAATCTGTAAACAAGTCTAAAGTATGTACAGACCCTAAAAAGGCAACATATTAAACTAATAAAAGATTTGTACTGCTACATTTTAGATTAAATAATATTTATACCACATAATATGGTAAGGAAAGATGATTTGAGAATTGCTGCAAAGAATAGTTATATAAATCATAGTATCATGAAGAAATTTAGAACTGAAATTCAAATTTTATGAGAAATTTTTTTTTTTTTGGCATAGCAGGAAAACAAACAAGTATCTCAAGGAAAATAATTAAATACAAATTTTGATTATTTACATCATTCAGAAATCCATGAATGTTATTTCAGTGTTTAGTGAATTGATAAAGATTCATTAGAGGAAAGAGCATTTTCCCCTATAAAAAAAGGGATAAAGATAAGCAATCAATATGCTTTTTAAAGTGTGTACTTATGCTGTGTGCTAAAACATTTTCTTCACAATGTGAAAAGTAAATAAAATATATTTTAAAATGACGAAAATTATATTTTCACACATTTTTCCAAGAGACTGAAATTATACCTGAGAAGATTAAGGAAAAGAATAATTAAGTAAATTCCATAGAATCAAAAAAATAGTGTGCCAGGTTGGAGCTATCACAACCCCAGATTTCAAGCCATACTACAATGCTTTGGTAATCAAAACAGTATGGTATTGGCACAAAAATAGATACATAGATCAATGGAATAGAAAACCAAGAAATAAACCCATGCTTATATGGTCAATTAATCTATGACAAAGGAGGCAAGAATATACAGTGAGGAAAAGATAGTCTCTTCAATAAATGGTGCTGGAAAAACTGGACAGCCACATGCAAAAGAATGAAACTGGACCACGTTTTTACACTATTCACAAAAATATACTCAAAATAAAGACCTAAATGTAAGTCCTGAAACCATAAAACCCCTAAACAAACAAACAAAGTAATAATCTTTTGGACATTGGCCTCAGCAACATTTTTCTGGTTATGTCTCCTCATGCAAGAGAAACAAAAGCAAAATAAACTATTGGGCTACATCAAACTAAAAAGTTTTTGTATAGCACAGGAGACCAGTGATTTTATAAACAACAGGCAATCATCAACGAAATGAAAAAGCAACCTACTGAATGGGAAAAGTGTGAAAAGAAGATCTGAAATGAAGTTAGGAACATCAAGGAGCCCTAAAATGAAGCCAGGGGGCCTTTGGGAAGGATGGTCTTATGAACAACCACATGTGAGTGGTACATGAACTTTAGATCATGCCAACCACAAATTGCCACACTCTGTTACAATTTTCAGAATGAGGCTTACTTCACTAAACTCCAACCTGGCAACTAGCAAGTAACCTATCCTATGCAGACCAACATTAATTATTTTTGCATATGACAATCATAATTCTTTCAAAACAACTTAATATAAGACTGTTTTTCTCTTCCCCAGCTTGGAACACATTTCAAGTTGCTCCTGAATCTGTGTCTCCCATATTTGAATTCCTAAAAACTCCAAATAAACTTTGGGATTGCTGTATAGCCTCAGTTCCTTCTTGTTCGACAGAAGATATTTGCAAATGCTATACCCAATAAGGGATTAATATCCAAAATGTATAAAGAACTCACACAATTCAACATCAAAAAATAATCCAATTCAAAATGAGCAGAGGACCTGAATAGACATTTTTTCCAAAGAAGACAAATTGCAAACAGACACATAAAAAGATGCTCAACATCACTAATCATCAGGGAAATACAAATCAAAACCACAATGAGATATCACCTCACACCAGTCAGAAATATCGAGTGTTGGTGAGGATGTGGAGAAAAGGGAACCCTTCTGTACTTTCGGTGGGAATGCAAATTGGTGTAGCCACTACAGACAAGTATGGATATTCCTCAAAAAATTAAAAATAGAAATATCAGACTATCCAATAATTGCATTGCTGGGTATTAATCTAAAGAAAATGAAAACACTAATTTGAAAAGATATACGCACCCTTAAATTTATTGCAGCATTGTTTACGATAGCCAAGAACCGGAAGCAACCTAAATATACATCAATAGGTGAATGGTTAAAGTAGTGTGTGTGTGTGTGTATGTGTCTGTGTGCGCGTGCACACACACACTGAAATGTCACTCAGCCATAAAAAAAAGAATGAAATCTTGCCATTTACAATAAGATGGATGGATCCAGATGGTATTATGCTAAGTGAAATAATTCAGAGAAACACAAGTATTTTATGATTTCACTTACATGTAGAGTCTAAAAAACAAATGAATAAAACAACCACCACCACCACCAAACAGAAATAGACTCATAAATAGAGAAAACAAACTGCTGGTTGCCCGAGGGAAAGGGGTAGGGACATGAGCGAAATAGGTGAACGGGATTAAGAGATATAATCATAAACTTCCAGTTATAAAAATAAGTAAGACACAGGGATGAAAAGTACAGCATAGGGAATATAGTCAGTATTTTAATATTTGGTAATAAAAAAAGCCTGTCAGGGATGGTACTGGATCTGGTCCAATATTCTTTGCACTATATTATATGAATTTTTCCTGGCTACTGGTCACTTCTGCCACTTCAAACATTAGGCTAGTAAAATCAGACACTCACTTTTTATTCTTCTTGGAATAGAGGTCATAGAGGAAGATATTGACGCAAAATGTAGATAAATATTTGAAATAACACAGCTAATAAATGTTGAAGCTTTCATAACTCCAAAGACATTGCCTTTTCCTTAATGTAAATTGTTCCCAACTGGTTATCATTTTAAGATCTAGAGTTAATAAATGGACACCTAATTGAAAGTGAAGCCACAACATAAAGATATTAATCAGCTAATAAACAGCATATATTTCCAAGAAAAAAATAATTACTTTTCTAACATTACTGGGGTAGAAAGCTGGCAGAAAAAATAATTTTAAGTAAAAATTATTGAAGAACCCTATTTATAATGATTACACTACATAAAAATGCGAAAAAAAAATGTTGACAATGGAAATCAGTTATGAGAAGATATAGTAACCAAACTTGTTTTTCAGAATTTTCATTTGGCCTTAATTCTTGTTAAAGTAAGTGACATAAACAAAATATTTAATAGCTATACATTTATCGCAGAAGCTAGACTTATACCAAAATTTAAAAATTAAAAGCATAAATTGATTTGGCAGATTGTAGTAGAGTTCCCAAACTATGCTTTGTCTGTTGTCTTCACTAAGGATATGGTGAGCGGTAGTTGTGATAAAAGGCAAACTGGCACCATGAGATCAAGAAAATGAAAGCAAAAGTAATCATCCTAGAGATGATAGGAACAGGTCCATAATAAACATCAGTAATTTTTAAGTTAAAGAAGTTGTGAATGTGGCTTTTCATCCAGCAAGAAGAGAGGTAAGGTAAAGAGGCTGTATTCACCTACATAACTGAGCATGGAAGAGGAAGCATCCCCAGAGAGAGCGGGCTTAGAGAACAGAACAAGCCGTCCTTGGGCCATCTGTCAGCCAAGAAGAGTCAGGGAAGCGCTCTCAGCTGAAGTACTGTGTAGTGGACTTTTCAAAAAATATTGCAGTTCCCTGGTAGTAGGTAGCACATGCTTTCCTAAAATAAAATAGCAATGTAAACAATGACCTTATACATACAGTGGATAATTGTTTATAAGACATGATCTGAGTGATAACAAAGCAATGGCCACTTAAAATATTCCCTTTTAGAGTTTCAGTGAAGCAACCTTTCCTTCTAGCTCACTACCTTTATTCAGGCCTTGCATTCCAAATTCATGTGCTTCAGATTCCCTAACATCCCTTTTGAACATGTAAGTCAGTTTAGACTATTAACCCAGTATGAATCTTCTAATTATGTAACTAAAGACTATCTTTTCCTAATTAAATCCCAGCATACCCACGAAGTGCTTCATAACCATCATATTTAGAAGTCAACTATTTCTGTAGGAATTCGGATCATATCTTACTCATCTTTGTATCTCTAGCTCCTTGAAGAGTGACTGGAATATACTCAGAAGTTCAGTACACATTCGTTAAATTGCAGTAAATAACACATCAAATTCAGTGAGGTCAGGAGCTATACCATATACTTTCCTGGTCTCCCCTTTTGGAAGATGGTGCAAATAGTGAATACTAAAAATACCTCCTAGATGGATGGGTTTACTCCCTTCCTTGCCATGGTTTACTGTTACACCTTTCCTTGGATTTCATGAGTAAATACATTTTTCCTAAGCCAATCTGAATTTGTTTTACCTCAACAACCATAAAAGTCATACTAATGTTTAGAATGACGTTTGTGAAATGTGAAGTAAAATACAAAAAGAAATATTATGCATTATTCCGCATAACTATCCAAAGTGTATATAGGCATGCTCTTTCAAATACTCTAAATTTAAACCATTATGTTCAATTCCCAGTTGCTTTCATTTTAATACATAAAATCTTTAATGAAATGAAATATCTTTATATGTATTAGCTTATATAGCTGAAAACGTGTTTTTTCAGATATAAAGGTTAAAACAAACTGTAAAGAAACTGAAGGTGGCCCTTTGAAATGAATAACTTACTGATCAGAAATAATTCATTCTAAGCCTAAATGTTAAATTGGATTTTTATTTATGATTTGTTTACACTTACATCTTGCCTGATTTTCTTGGACTTATTAATAAAACAAATTATAGCAGCATTGCTTAGGTTCATTGAGTTTCTTTTCTTTTTCCTAAGATTTTTTATTTTCCAATCTTAACAGTGAAGGGTATTAGAAAAAAATGACCATCTATAGAGGTATGGTGTTAGAGGAGAGTCATCCATTCTATGTATGAGCTTTCATTCTTTGTTACGTCATCAAAAAGTTAACCTTACAGAGAGGAGGTCAGTTAAGGGCAGAATATGAACAGAGGCAGGAAAGGGACCTCAGGGCTTTTTGTTGTTGTTGTCCATAGTTGTTGTTGCTGTGGTTTTGATTCTGTGTATGATGAAACCCTGGACTTTATTTCATACTTTCTATTGCATTATCTCCTGCTCCTGCCTAAAGCCACCCAGGAATCATAGTATAATTACAGATGTTTGATCTTGAAACCAGCTTAGGGTCTCTCTCAAATCACTAGTCTTTGGGGCAAATAACTACATTTGCCAGAATCTGGAGAGAGCTTTAAACATCACATCCATGAACTTCTCTACATCAAGATTATCAGTTTCTTTTTTGCACATAAAGTCTTTGTGGATTATTCTGAAAATTCCATCTAACCAAATTAAAGCAAAAATACAATTTATTTGTTCATGACAAGGATTTTGTGCCAGGTGTCAATTAACTGTCTCTCAAGTCCAAGTTCATCTTTCATTGCCTGTTTGGGATGCAAAATATTCTTCTTTTGCCAGCTAGCATGATGTTAAGTTTTATCTACAGAAGGTGCTACAGTGTCATTGAAGGAAAAGGGATTTCCTTCCTTCTAGGTCAAACATGCTTTTACAATGTGTGGTAGGCTCCTAGAGTTTAGGCAGCTTCTGAAGCATCCAGCCTCTGTAGCACCACGGCCTCAACACTGCCCAGTGCCTGGAGTGAGTGCATCAGAGCCAGCTACATCCAGTGGCCAGAAGCTCTCCCCGGCGACCTGCTTAGGTCATCTCATAGAAATGAGTCTCCACCAAGGAACTTCCCACGAAGAGCATTCCCCAGCACTCTAGAGGGTGGAATGCCAGCAAGGACCAGAGGGCAGACTTACAGTAAATTGTGCCAGGGCAGCACCAAAACGACTTCCCTGCCATTCAGTGAGCTACAGCTGTGTTCTCTCCCACAAGGTCCAGATCTCAGCCTGGGGGTGCATATACTCTTCTGTGGTCGCTTTGTCTCAGTCTTAGGAATAGTGGCTATTCTTTCTATCTGCTATTTCTGTAATTGAGTGTTTTCTCCCGTGTTACTAGCTAACACTGCATTACCTGAATCTACTAATACAGTTAACAATTCTTTATATGAACTTCTGTTCAATTACTGTATGATGATTTCTATTGACAGGACCATCACTGATACATTCTCCCACAAAGGATTTGAGAAAGTTTTTTTTTTTTTTTAATTTATGTTAAAGGAAAATAAATTTCTGAACGTTTTGGAGAAAGGAATGGATAACCAAATCAAAGAGAGAGGGATGGTATTAGTGAACAGAAAGGTTGCCACATAGTGATGTACAATTACTAGATGGGTTGTACATATAGACTAGCAATCAAAATTTAAAAAGAAACATTTTTAAGATTCACAGTGCTCCAAAGTTGATCAGCAATTTAGCTCAGTTAGTAAATGGCGTTATTGTAAATGTCAAATCAGAGAAAAAAAGTTCCATAATCAGTCCAGACAATGTAGTACGAGTACATAGATTTTTATGGGCTGAATTGAATTAAAGGGAAAATTCTGATCATTTAGAAGACTGGAGAGACTTCTGTGTATCTCAGGGAACAATCCGTAAGTATAATTAACACAGTAATTGGCAAAAAAAAAAGGTCTTGTAAGAACCTAGAACTCTGATTCTGCAGCATCTTGAGGGTTAAAATAGGTGCTTATAGAGTTCCTTTGTGTTTCACCCTTGCTACTTACTCCAGAGTTTGCTCCTCTGAGATGTTTTCCAAATGTATTTACAAATTTCCAAAAGTATATGGAGAAGAGCCATGCATATGATCATAAAATATCATGATCTATCCATCAATCAATCATTATTAGGTTTTCTGCTAGGAGTTAATTCACAGTAGCAAGAATGAGTTGTGAGTAAATCAAAATAACTTTAAATAATCTGGCACATTAACATGAATAGAATATAAATAGAATATATTACTTTAGAAGTTTTGAGGCATTGTCAAACAGAGAAAAGGGATTTAGTTCATTATGTCTTTATGTTGGGGGAAGAAAGAAATTCACTTATATATTTATACCACCCTTTTATACTTTATAGGTATGTACTCAACCTGCTAAATCTGTAGCTTAGGATCATTTTCTGTCCTTACCTTCCAGAGAGAATTTCAATTAAAATGACTTAATATTTAAGTGCCATTTTTACACAGAAGTGATGCATACTCGTCCCATTGTTGCTATCCACTCACCTTCTGAGCCATCAGTTCCTACTGCCTAATACAGTATTTACACTTACCAAATATACAATTGTTATTAATTCTCACGACTGTATAAGAAAAACTACAAATGCAGCAAGCATAAAGAATAATTCATAACAATCTGCACTAGAAAAACCTGCCTCTTTATAATCAGAATGGCAAATGATAATCCTATCATAAGTAGATAAGACAATCATATACTAAGTTTGAAAAAGGAATACACTACTTGGATATGTATACTTACATACATTATTTATCAGTGAAGATCTTTGTGTAACGAGAAAACAAAAAATATCAAAATAAAAACTGCACATACATGGCAGAAACTAGGAACAGCAAAAAAAATCAAATTACAAAATCTGAAAAATAATTGTGAAAAGACCCAAGAAAACATTGGATGTCCACAGTGTCAGTTTAGTTTGAATGAAAAATTTTATATTGTTTTATGGAATTCTCTCTACTTTTCCCCTTTCATCCTTATTTTTTTAAAGTATATGTAAGTTTACATTTAAAATATGTCAAAAGAAAGCTAAAGGAAACATTGCTAATAAAGATTTACTCTGGTGAAGCAAATGCATATTATTTTCTAGTAGATGGGCTACAGAAATTTTCCAATATAAAAGATGGAGAGCAGTCAATAAGAAAAAAATTGAGAATTAAGAGCTGGAAATAATAAAATCATTAAAATTTTGGATTTAACATAGAGAATCTGACTAGAATGAAAGAGCGGTATAAGCAAATATTTTGAGATGAAGGAAGAACCTGTAGCAAGTAGGAAGGGCAAGATCCAGAGGTAGATTTTGGAGATGCTAAGTGACAAAGGTCAAGGTCTACCTATCAGAAGCAAAGGGACACTGTCACAGATTGTATTAGGTGTATGGGATGTCCACACAGCCTGTATATATACTCTGCCCAGCATTCCTCACACTGAACTGAACACACACACACACACACACACACACACTTTCCCACAAGACTAAAGTGGTTTACATATAGAAATAATATTTTCTTTTGATTCTCAGGTCCTGACATAAAGTAAACATTCAGTAAGTACTGGTGAATAATTAATTAATGATTAAACAAATGAATAAACAACATGTCTGTAATATCAGTTAAGAAAATATTAGTAATCGATTAAGTTATATGTTACAAATGTGGGAAAAAGTTTCAAAATAAAGACACCTTGTTAGAGAAGATTAAACCAAAATCAAACTCATACCAATCATACTTTGTCAGATATTATTTAAATATAAATATAATAAAATGGAGCCAAAATTTTTGTCAAAACCAATTATCTAATGTAATATAATATTATTCATGATAAAAGACTCCCTTCTGCAACTGCCTAAGAATTAATAAACATTTATTTTTTTGTTGGGATAGAAAATAATCAATTCCTTCATCTCAGGTCTGATCACACTGAATTACTTCTGAGCATTTTACACCTTACTATTTCTAAAACTTAAAACTTAATAGCGTTTAGCAGGTCAAAAGTGTACATGCTGTGGTCAATTATTCTGGATGGTCTTATGAAGGTGACTAACTAAATGTCAGTCTGCATCTTGATATAATCTAAATGCCAAAATTAACTTCTCTAATTGGCAAGTCCCAATAACAATGTTAAAACAGATTTCCATTGAAAAAATAAATAATTATACTACAAAGACAGCAAATAGATCCTGTGAGGATGGGGGATATGCCTAAACTTTTCACACCTCCCCTGGCTATAATTGAGGTTTTTCTTTAAGATGGACAAATTCACTCTTGTTCTGAAGGGATTATACGCAAACACACAAACCCCCATTCAGAATGAACACACATCACCTTAAAGCTCTAGGACAATAAACAAGGCCTCTGAAGGTTATCAGAAACAGTGATCCACTGAATTTCAAAAGACATTTATATACGAGTTGATGAACTAATTCTCCCTTTTTGTGTGATTGAGTCACCTTTCAGTTTGTTGTAGAATAAACTCATGGTGTTCTACTATGATCAGACAAAGCTACTGCCCTTCATTTTTTTCATGTTGAACACTTATGATCAATAACACTCATAAATAACACCTTTAAATAGACTTATAGCACTATGACACTAACAATTCTAAATTGTGTGTTGCTGCTTGGAAATATGCTCCAGGGTGAGGAAATGACAGCCACAAGTCTACTGCCACTATTTCAAATTTATCTCTAATTCAAGAAATAGGAAAATCTCAGGGTGCTGGGGTGGCTCAGTTGGTTAAGCTCCAACTGATAATTTCAGCTCAGGTCATGATCTCAGCCTTGTGGGATAGAGCCCCACATGGGGCTCTGCACTCAGCAAGGAGTCTGCTTGAGATTCTCTCTCTCCCTCTCCCTCTGCCCTACCACACTGTGCGCTCTCTCTCCCCAAATAAATAAATCTTTAAAAAAAAAAAAAAATAGGAAACTCTTACCTCCACAGTTGAAATAAGAACATTACACATTATAGAAATTACAATCTTGTAAAATGTTGAAAAAATACTTCTGTTGTTTAGGAATGAAATTAAACACTAACCTAACCAATGTACTTAATGTTAATACTGATCTCAGGGTTTTGCTATCCTCTGGCCCAGGACAGCATTTACTACTACTCATGGTTCTAGTAACTCTAATGTTACCCCAGTTACTAATGTTACCGTTAGTTTTAATGGGATGAGGAATTCTTTTGTCTTAGATGGGCAGAGTAAACATTTTAACTAAGAACCAATGATGATCACTTTTAGTGTGAAAGATGAGTTAAACTTGTTAGGTTATTTATACTCACATTTTAAAGATGTTTAGTTTCAATGTGTTTCCTTCATTTAGTCCTCAAATACTTATTAAGCACTTACTATGGTGCCAGACATTATCAACCAACTATAGCCAAATCTGGCCTAGAGTCTGTTTTGGTTAAGTGTCATTTATTGGAACATAGCCACATCTATCATTTACATATTGTCTAGAGCTATTTACAGGCCACAGTGGCACAGTTCAACTAAGAAACATACTATATGGCCCTAAATTTTTATTATCTACCCTTTAAAAATTTATCTGTCAAAAAAAGTATGTTGACCCCTTACCTAGAAAGTAGGTAAACTTTGGTGAATGAAACAAATCTCTCTCTTTCCTGGCACTTCCATATTGGCAGGGGTAGGCAGATAGTAACTACAAACATATAAATAGGTAAATTTATTGCATATTAGAAGGTAATGATGCTGTGGAAAAAAGAGTAGAGTAATGGGAACAGAGCCTATGATGTGGCTGAAATTTTTATTATGGTCAAGTAGGGGAATTTGAGAAAGTAACATCTGAGCAAATTTTTGAAGGACTGGAGGTAGTAACCATATGAATTAGGGGCAAGAATGTTTGGATTCTGAAAAGGCAGCTAGGGCAAATAACCCAAAGAAAGGAACATGCTTTGTGTGTCCAAGGACGAATAAGGAGGCTGATATGGACAAATAACTAGAGGAAAGTAGCTCTAACAATGAGGATTGTCTTCAATGATACCAACAGCTGTTACTGCTGATGATTGTTGTTAAATAGGAGTCAATGCTCTAGGCTTAGAAATTATTTTTTAACATGCATGGTTTAGCATAATTTGAGAACTCTGAAGTATAGTGTTAGTTTAGTAAAATCCAGTTGCTACATCTCTCTCTCTCCATATACATAATATAATGAAAGGAGACTGGAACGGTGACATGATTTATAACAATATCCTGGAGAATATCTACCATGTAATAATATATGAGGTCATAGGATGCTTAAAAATTAACAAAATCTTGAAAGGTTTGGTTAGGCTTAGGAATACTAAACACATAAAATAATACATTTTATATCGTTACCTTTAAGCTTTAAGAGATTAAACAATGCTATTAGACTCATCATGTAGTTAAGCTTTCCTGATGGACTACAATAATTATTATAAGATGAAAAAATGGTAAAACACAGATTCTATTTTTAGAGAGAGGTATATAATGTGCACCCTCCTGAAATAAATTCATATTGTCAATAAAACTTAAAAGACGTGTTTAAAAAAATCGTACCAAGTAGCTTGGCTAGATATACAACAAAGAGCATATGGAAAAACTAGCAAAAGATGAAGAAAAATATAAATAAGTATGGAAAAATAGTTTTATATTGGGCTAATGAGAAAAGTTCCACATTACAGAAAGAGTCTCTAGAAAATATTTTGATGTCATGACCAAAAAAAAAAAAAAAGATTAAGACTGGATAAAATCTTAAATCATGTTCTACAATATTAAAAGCAAAATGATATTAAAAAACCCTCAAAATATGAATACAAGTTAATAAACTCCACATCCGAAGAATGCTTTAGACAGCCTTATTCAACATTGGTAATAAACAAGTCAGGCCTTTTACCAATTTCTCCTTTAATGTTTGGACAAACCTTAATCCAGCAGATCAAACAACACCTGAGAATCTGTAGGCAGCAGATTTCCTGGAACTAGAGGGGGACCACTTTGCAGAAAAGAGCCACACTGTTTAAGCACCTTTTTCTTTTCACTGACTTGTGTGAACTGCACCACAACTGTATGAAGTAGATATCATTTTTACCTCTAGACCACAGATAAGAAAACTGAGGAAATAAGAGGTTATGTGAAAGATGTTATGCCCAAGGTCATACAAATAATAAATGGTGGAGAACTGGGCCTTAAATTGTCTAGTACAGCTCCGAAGGACTCACAGTTATAAATCTATGCTCACTTGTTAAGGGATGCCATTTCCTTGAATTTAGGAAGTCTAGAAATAGTCTTTAGATATTCACCCAACCTAAAATCTTATTCTTACTTCAGGATGTCATTTTTTGAAAACATAAGTAATTTCACAGCCTATTAGGCAGAAGTCACCTCATACACATCTCTTGGGTATTAAAAAAATTAAGCATATAATTTATTATGAAAACTGTTACATTTTTGAACATGGGAAAGGGTACTATTAATAATAATATTAATTAATAATAAAGATTGAATAATGACTTTGTGATCAGGCATGTTTTAGGTAAACCAGAGTATAGTCACACTAGACATGGGGGTTCTCTGAATGACCCATTTTCTTTGCGCACTAATCCCATAAGAATCCCTACCCTTACCCTAGCAGCAGGCAGGGCCCCTTGTGTCTGTCTCTTTCCCATAGGGGCCATTTTCCCCTTGCTATTTCCTACTTCATTTCCTGATGGTTCTCTTTAACAGTCAGACACCTCGGACTAGTTCCCACAGTCTTTTCTCTGTACATCCAAAACACACTGCATTCAGCACCCCAGTGCTTCCCTTTTCAGACTCTAATGCTCACCTAAAATACACTGGTTTCCTATATCATAATCCAGATGTTGGTTCATCCCTGGGGTCATCTTTTTTTTTTTTTTTTAAAAGATTTTATTTATTTATTTGAGAGAGAGAAAGAGAGCATGAGAGGGGGAGGGTCAGAGGGAGAAGCAGACTCCCCGCCAAGCAGGGAGCCCGATGCGGGACTTGATCCCGGGACTCCAGGATCATGACCTGAGCCGAAGGCAGTCGCTCAACCAACTGAGCCACCCAGGCGCCCCAGGGGGTCATCATTTCTGTGCCTACTTTGGTTCCATGTTCCTGCTAGTTTCCTATTTATTCCTCTTGCAAAGACCAATCGAATTCCAACAAGCAAAGAGATGGCTCCACTTAGCCACAGAGCTAACGGAATCAAGAAATTAGAATTTTGCTAATTCTAACTTTTGCTAATTAGAATTTGCTAATTCAAAACACCCGATCTCTCTTGTCTAACTTGTTCCTGGCAGAGAAAAATACCAAGAGTTTTAATGATGTTATTAATCTCCACGTCCTTTTTGATAAACAAGAAAAAATCTGTAATTTTGCTTTTAAAATACAGTTTAAAGATGTTTTAAATAAGAAGCTGGGGAGAAAAAATAAACTATATTGACTAACAAATTAGTTCAATGAAGGCTAGTGGAGTGGAGTAATTACCATTTATGGAGCACTCCCTAATGCCAAGCTTTACCTTTTAATGGGGGGGGGAGGAAAGAGAAACTATTAAATAAGCCAACATTCAGGAAAGAGGAAATACAAAACCAAAACAAACAAACAAAAGAAACAGCAGTCCTGCAGATAAAATACAGGAAGTTCCCATTTGTGAGTTGTGCCCAAATTCTCATTCACTGGGCAAGTCACGGAAAGGGCCATAGGAGCAAGATAAACCATATTCTTTCTACTTAGGAGTTTTGGTTATTGTGAAGACAAATGAAAGCCAGACACACTTCCAAAGTACCAGGACAGCCCTCAAAATAGGGATAATATAGTTATTACTTGTGTTATAATAAAAGTCAATCCATCTTTTAAAATTCTATGGAGTAGCCAGAAAGCTGGGTAAAGGATAAAATTTAGATCATAAGTGGTTCTAATACACAATGCATCCTGACTCGGTCTATGTCAGGGATACAGGCAGAAATAGTTTCTTCGTTAAGGATTTATTTTTAGGTTTGTTCCCACCCTTGCCCCCAACTACATTCCTGATTTCTGGTCTTAGGAAGGAGTTAACTAAGTCACAAACATATATAATAAAGGTTATTTTTGAGAAGCCATAGGTCATTAGCTACAGAGGTTTTAGACACTGATCTTATCTTCCAAAGTTGAGGAAATGCATCATTTACTGACAACTGACTCTAGCTGCTGACCTAATGTCTCTAGAAGACAGGTAAAATGCTCAAAAAGGACAGAGCTGAGGCCAGGTGTTTTAGTGCTGTAAGGAGTCAGGTGATCCAACTTATGTACCAGTTACATTGTGGAGCGGTACTACTGGTCAGTTCTAAATGCCTTTTTTTTTAAGGGGTTGTGGGTTTTTGTTTGTTTTTATTTGTTTTGCTTATTGACCCAGATACCATTTCATCAATAGAAAGAAGAATTTACTGTCTGGTGAGAAATGCCACAACTGCCATGGAAATTCTGTGTCTTGCAGACAGGGTTATCACTCTTAAAAAAACAAAAAAACCAAAAACCTGTGAGTGGCTGGATAGTTTTCATGGATGAGGATGACCCTTTCTGCAAAATAATGTTGTCGCTTTGTGATTTGCTTCAAGTTGAACATGTAGGCACTACAGTCAGTGAAGACATAAAATATATGAACTATGAAACATTTTGAATATTGACATTTTAGTTTTTTAATATTGACATTTAAAATTATTATTTTTAATACTCATAAAACCTTACTCCTGAGTTAGCTGAAATTCAGAGCTGCCTACTTCAGTTCATCAGATACCTAGTGGGGGGATATAATCACAAAGCTAGAGAAATGTGACACTCCAGGCTAGACATGTTAGGCTAATCATAATGTAGAAAAGTTCTTCAAAGACTTGAGCGCATAGCACTTCATAAATAGTACTGCTACCAATTAATTTCTCTAAAATTAAGATTATAGATTTCCCATGTGAAATTAATGTTATAGAATCAACCTCTTTTGTAATAGAAAACGGTTATTTTGTCTCCTATTCTAAATTAAGATACAGCCTTTTCTCCTCATTCTTCTCCACCCACACACATTTTTAATATTAGATATTTGTGGAACAGATTTAAATTTTTTCTCTCTAGTAAAATCAAGGATTCTCTCCTCTACTAAATAAATGATGCTCATTTTAATAGCAGATTAAATAGAATAATAAATTTCAAGGTACTAAAGCAGCAGAGATCAAAAGGATGCTTTACAGAATAGGTCATATTTTATATGTATTATATAATATATAGTATTGCTATACTATTACAATTTGCTATATTGTATTATATCATTAATTATAATTAATTTCAATGCAAGCCACTAACTCAAAGACCACACTATTGACTAATGACTGTAAGATAAAAGAATAGAGACAATTCATATATCAATCTTTTATATATACTTTCCTTTGGAGGCACCATTTTCTTTTTCTTCTAGTATTCCTGTCTTAAAGTGTGAATTTCTAAACTTTTGGGAGAATAGGAAAGGAATTTCTAGTATTTGTTCTATCCTCCTTACCTATGCTTCAACAACAGAAAAGAAATGTCTTATCTAATCAGTGAGATTAGGCAAAAGGATGAAATATGGGAAATTTCAGCCTTTCAACAGTCTCTCTTTTAAGATAATGTGATTTATCATATGGACTTTCTCCTCTTGTTCCTCCTTCTATGTAAACTTATTTGGACTAGGGGTTAGAAGCTTTCTAGAAGCAAGTTACCTCTCTTTGTGGTCCCACTTTTGGGCCTTGATCCATATGATGCAGCAATGAACTTGCAGCAAGTTTAGTGATGGTATTGGGGGGGGGGCACTTGGGAGGTAATTAAGTCATGTAGGGGGAACCCTCATGAATGGGATTAGTGCCTTATAGATGGAGGCCAGAGAGCTAGCTTCTCTCTTTCAGCTATGTGCCGACATGACTAGAAGTCTGCAGTCTGCAACCTCAAGATAGTTCTTACCAGAACCGTACCATACTGGTTTTCCAATCTAAGACTTCCAGTCTCCAGAAGTATGAGAAATATGTGTTTGCTGTTTATAAGCCACCCAGTCTATGGTCTTTGGTTATAGAAGTCTAAACAAGATCTAAGGTATATAGAAGGCACAGGTCCATGCCCTATCCCATGTTTGGATTTCCATTGTTTCAGACCTGTAGTTGGAAGCTATATGAAAAGCTCACTGATGTTTGTTTGTTATAAGGTATGTTATAAGCTTAACCAAAAGTTTTATTATAGGTGATATTAATTGCTTATATTTGTGCTTTTAGATACATCATTTAGATTATAGACTTCTTGGACAAAGATAATAACATTTTTTAAAGCACTTAGAAAATACAGAAGACATATAAGACACTTGGTGATTTATAGGATGAAAATCATTAAGCAATTATATAAGTTATATTTAAATATGTGTTTAATAATAGAAAATAGCTCATTTGATTTATATATTTCAATAATTATTGGACAACTGAAAAATTTAATTATATCAGAAAGTTTACAGTGTTCTATTCTAATAATTAAAATATTCCATGAGGCCTTATTAACTATAAAATTACTCATATTCTTCAATTTTAAAAATATATTAGCTGATATTATTTTCCTATATGGATATGTATACCCTATATAACATTGCTATGTTAAAATTTAGAAATTCTTATTTAAATTTTGACAGACTAAAAGGATTAGACTGTCTGCCAGGAAATCTAGGAGTAAGTCAGACGGGGCCATGAAGGGAAAACAGGACCCACATGGCAGGGCTTTTGAGTTGAGTAGGCTCAGCAGAATGTCTGCTCACCTGAGTTACAAACAACAACCTTTTTGCAGTTTCTGACATTTGACTAATAATTCTCCTTCAGGATGACAGACCCAAAGTTTAGCTTAATCTAAATTCATGTTCTGTGTGCTTACTGATCATGTTTCTGTTCACCAATATCAGGAAGGTAAGGAAATGAGGGGCGTGGATGAGGATGGGTGAAATTTTATTTGTCAACTTTATATTGACCTTCTACTCAATAGTACCATACAATTTGCATGTATAAAAATATCAGTAATCTCACTCCAGCTCAGAACAGATGTCTAACCATTTCTGAATGTTGGAAACATGAGCAAAATGGGAATGTTTGCCCTGAATCCTGAAATATCCTTAAGTCATATACGAGTGTACCAGTTTTAAAAGGCAAAATCTCTATTATTGCATTAGGCTTAATTCAGTAAAATGGAGTTGCTAGAAAATTAGGAAACACACACCATTATGTCCCAGACCTTGTGTTGCCTGTAATAAGATATACATTTCACAATGGCATAGGATTCTCTAGACTCCAGCAAAATTCTCCCAGATATACAATTAAAACAATCTAGTATAATCTATTTCAACTTGGTAAAATTAAAACAATATTCTAGTTGGATAGGTCTCTCTGGGAAAATCCAGTTTTCCTAAACTGTCATCGTTGATGAGAGTTCCAGGTGCTGCTGACAAAGCATTAGATGTTACCAGTGATGTATGGAGAAAGAAAAAGAAAATCTCTTGCAACCAGATTTAAATAAAATATGCTCAGGGGACAAATTTCATGTATCAACACACAGGATTCTAAGCATATCACTGAGCTGGGATTACAGTCTTACGGGTGGTCTCATGACTCCAAGGTAATAAATACTTCACACCATAAAAGAGGCCTTATATGTGAAGTGGCAAATATGTCTAATATCATTGCATTTAGAAGTTCACATATAAAGCTACAATTGGTTGCATTAGTTTGGAAAAATGTAAAATTAAAATACTAAGAAAATATGTTGGTAGGTATAAACGAAAATGGTAGTTTAAAATAAATATTGGAAGCAGTTGAAAAAAAATGATGTATGTTTAAAAGATACGCAGTTTTTAATTTGTATTGAAGATAAATGCCTAAAAGCAATCCCGAAATGGAATTAATGTTTTTTTCTTCTGCACTCTAATTAGCTTAGGAATCTAACAGTAAAATAAAGATCATACTGAAACTATTAATTCAAGTAGCATCTAACATCAACAGGGTATTTAGTATTAATAATTCATTCATCTTGCTGAGGTACTAATATTCAAGTTATAGTTTGAGAACCCTATACGAAATTCTAAGGACTTAAACATGTTGACTGTTAAGAAATAAATTATTCACTTTCAAGTTTACTCTGATTATTAATAATCACCCTGTGAATATTAGGAAGGGAAATAGGCATGTGACTTCCAAGAGGGCTGAATGACATGGATCCTAGAGAGAACATCCTTTAAATTGTGAAAATACACAAAAATTCATTTAGAGTTGCATATATAGCTTATTGAAAGGCTTATTTCAACTGAGGAATTAGGATTGTATTTTGTATGCTTAAAATAATATATTCATTTATAGCTCATGCACTATTTTATGCACTGGGCACTGGATGAAATCTCTATAGGGATACACAAATTCCTTATCATCTTTTCTTATTGCCAAAAAAAAAGTCCCAAGAAATAGGCATAATTAATGGGATATTAGTAGTCTCCATAACTTCAGGGACTACTTTACATTGTCCTTGTGCTAAAGAGAGGGGAACTAAACCCTTGGGTTATTGGAAAAGCACCAAATAAAGCATTTGTTGACTTTAAAGCTAGAATACGTACATAACATCTTCCTGTTTCCTCAATGATGTAGTATGGATAGGATAAGATATACTAAGTTTTATCATAGGTGTGGACCTTCCCAATAATACACAGAAAATGTCTTATTTATAGAAAGTAAATTTAATATATTATCTATGGAAGAACACTATAAGTAAGTTGCAATTTCTTTATTCCATAATATTTTGCTTAAGTATACACCCTTTATTTTTCAAAGGACAAATCTGTAATGTGTTGGGAAAACTGGCCTTATTAGTGTCCTTTGGGGTAAATTTTTTATAGTTAAATGTTTTTGAGTAAAATTAAAATAGGGAAAATGCTTGCAGATTCTGGAACTGACAAGAGGAATACCGTTCATTTGCCTAATGAAAGATATGACATGTTTCAGAAAGTAATTTTGTTCTTTATGGATCTCTATGACAGTGCCCTTTGGTAGCCATATTAGTATACACACCAAGAGAAAGATCAATGAAAAGAAAAATAATTCAACTGTATATAGCAATACAAGCCTTTCTCAAAAAACAAGAAAGATCTCAAATATACAACCTAACCTTCAACCTGAAGGA
>NC_138370.1:111424555-111438452 GCF_054177405.1 Leptonychotes weddellii | reverse complement strand
AAAGTGGTCGCTTTTCTGATGAGAAAGTTGTTGCTCTTCTTTTCTTCGATCTCCTGTTGGGTTTGTAGGTGTTCCGAATGGTTTGATCCCTATCCAGCTGAATTCCTGAGAGGAGACGAAATCCAGGTCTCCTACTCCTCCGCCATCTTGCTCCGCCCCGCCTGTCTAAGTCTATTGATCCAGATATATAGAATGTTTTTTCAACATCTCGAGTTCTTTAATGATCTAGGGCATGAAACAGCCTGTATCACCTGGGCCACTTGTACAATTGTGTTGTGCATCATGTCAAACAAAGAAAAGGGGGGGGGTGATAAATCAATACGCTTTTGTTTTGGAGGTTATTAAATGCCTTCACTTGCATGCAGTGAGAAATTTGATAAACAGAGTTGAGCTTCGTGGTTAGTGACATTTCCAAATCCTAGAATGTCTGTAAATAATGGAGTAACTTCATTATAAACAATGGAAGATAAAACAAAGAACCTCTCTCCTGACATATGAGAATAAATTACTTCACATCTCATCTATATTTAGAGAATGATGTTGAAGTCTCTTCATTTATCCTCTGATATACATTTTTGGATAAATGATGGTGCTCTTTTTAAACCTGAAATCCAAATGGCTTAATACAATAAAATATATGGCATTTTATAGGCCTTTTATAACACATCTTGCATGTCACTGTAGTACAGTTACATACAATATCAGTTATTCCCTGAAGTATTATGTAGTCGTAGATCATAAACTTTTTGCTTAAATTAAACATCACAGCTGGTTGCTTTAATTTGATGCATTATGCCACAAATGTTTCAACAGCTTGACTAAGATGAGCCATACTGCAGATTCAAAAGAAGAGCGAAGGTCAGTGCACATGAAGCCTAGTCATTTGCAAATTTTCTTTGGGCATATTAAAAAGCATTCTGTAAAATATAGTTTAATGGAATGTAACCAAACAAAATAAAACAGAGTAACTATTACAATGGTGTTTTACTTAAGGAAAGCAATACTATAAATTCTTAGTCTCATGATAGTGTTTACAATAACATTTTTTTTTTTTAAATCATGAATATCATGCTTTGAGAGTGGTGTTTACCTATTCCATTGTAAGGCCTTGCCGCTTCTTTCAAACTTAAAACATCACTAATTAGCAAAGGAAGGCAGTTAGCAAAAAAAAAAAAAAAGACCGGAATGATTGTCCTCCACATTTGTGGCATAATGCATCCTCCTCTACCCATGTAAACCCCGTCTCCCCCCATTAAAAGACTAGAAAAGCTATCTTTTTACTCAGTCTATCTGTAATCCAAAAGTCTTTAGCTAAGAGGATTGATAATAATATCATTAAGATTATCATTCATTACAACATAAACCCAAAGCTGTTGTAACTCTAAGCATGTTCTTGTAGCCCATAGTAATTGACCCTAAATATTACTGTTAAAGCAATTCATAAGGTAAAATAATTTCATCACTTATGATCGGAAAATTATGTATCAGTATTATGTATCAGTAACACAACAAACATGAAAGAAATTAGTAGGTTAATACTATGGTATTTCAAGATATGATTAAAAAAACTGAGTTACTTCCTTATTAATCATAAAATTAAAATATTTTAAAGCTGAATGAGAACCAAAAGATCTCTGAGTTCTCAACAGCTACCTAACCATCATCTCTCTGTTCAGAAACATTAGTTGTCCCTAATGTGTAACTCTCCTGTTATGACATTTGGAGCCCAATCCAGTCCAATCCATATGTCACTAAACTATACTCAGTTATGTACTCTGACACAGCCATTGTGTGTGTGTGTCTTAGCCAATGTTTAAAATAACCCTCTTCCTTTTAACATAGCTCAATTATTATCTCCTCCTAGAGTTATCCTAAATCCTTTCAACCAAAACTCTTTATTGGTGTATCCACAAAATGTTATTAAAGAATTTAAGTTACAGGATTCTTTTAGTCTCATATTAGTTATTTTAACAGCAAGAGTAAGACTCCTTTGGTTCATGTATCATTCTTCTTCAGCTCTCCATTCCTCTGTGTACCCAATTAATGTATACTGAGGTGAATTATATCATTCTAATCTAACACTTTTCTTTATATATATATATAAATTTTTATTTATATAAAAAATATATATAAATTTATATATATAAAATATGTATATATATGTGTGTATATATATACACACAGATACACATTTGTATATATTTGTGTGTCTATATGTGTACATACGTGTGTGTGTATATATATGAAATATATATATATGAAATTGAGTTTCAGAGAGTGTGTTTTCTTTTTTTTTCTTTTTTTTTTTTTAAGATTTATTTATTTTAAAGCGGAGGGGGAGAGAGCGAGCGTGAGTGGGAGAGGCAGAGGCAGAGGGAGAGTGAGCAGCAGACTCCCTGCCAAGCACGGAGCCCAACGAGGGGGCTTTATCCCAGGACCCTGAGATCAGGACCCGATCAATCAAGAGTTGGCCACTTAACTGACTGAGCCACCCAGGCGCCCTAGAGATTGTGTTTTCTAAACAAAATAAAATAGTATTATTTCCAGGGTCAAAAATTCATTTTTGGCTCACCTTACGTGGGTACCTCATGACATAGAGGTGAAAAGTGTCCTCTGCTTAAAGTTACTGATATAAGTCAGAGTTTAGAACTACAAGTTTTGAGATGCTCAATGCAGCCTTCATTGCTTTTAGGAGTAAAAAAAAATATGCCTTGACCTCCTTATCTCTTGTCTATTTCAAACTGTCCTGTGAACCAATATTTCTGTGGTTGATTTCAACAGCAGTAATAATCTGCCTCACCTCACCTTGCCTGTTCAATCTGCAAGAAAGAATAATCAATTGAAAAGAATAATGGCATTTACGTATAGAGAAACCCAAATGTGGTCATGTTCCTAACTTTGCATTTACCTTGTAGTTATTTTGAGGTCCCTCTTAGCCCCATGCCTTTGCACAAATTAAGGATTCTCTTAAGATATTGATCTTCCCTCAATGGAGAGGTGTTCTGGGTTTGAATCTCAGCTATGCCACTTACTAGTTCTGTGATTTTGAGTAAGATATTAAGGTCTTCTGTATCTATGATTTCTAATGTGAAAATTAGAATAATACACAATTGTGAGAAATCAGTGAATTAGTCATTGTGAAGCATTTAGAATACCATATGCATTTCTGCTAGTATTGGCATTTTCTTACAATTGAAATGGCCATTTCATTTCCTTCCAGACATAACCAAGAATGCTTTCCCAAAAAAAAGATGCTTCTTCCACATATCCTCGATGACATTACCTCTAGAGATTTCACTTTGTCTCCACACGATTTTTCCCCCTGAGCATTCAGTGTGTTTGAGTATGTATCCCGTTACATAATTTCACTACCTAAAATCTTTTACTGGCATAGCATTGCTAAATCCCTGGTGTGTGGTGGATATCCTAGACTAAAAGAAAATATTCTCAAATTTTCATTTCAATAGACTCTTCATTGTCTAAATGAAAGGACTAGTGTGGGAACTTCAGGTCTAGAAAAGGCAATGGCTGAGGGAATTTTAGCAGTGGACAGGGGACTTCCAGATAACAATATATTACTCATCATTAAGGTCAGGTCTGGTCTAAAATGGGCAACAAAAGGTCCTGAGAACACAGGCTGCAGCCTCTTTGAACAGTTAACCAAGGGGGCTCCTGCAAGCACTGTTGTAAGAGACCTTGACATTAGCAGTCATTATTTGCTTTTTGGACCTCCTTAAAGCACAATGGTAACAAGCTTGTTCCATTTTATGTGGATTCTGATGGGGCTTTAGGAATAAACAGTACAAATGCATTTTCAAAGAAGCATTGCCATGTTTCCACAGGATACAGAAAGTATTTTAGTGGTTTTGTTGTTATTTTAAAATTAGATATCTTAAAATCTTACATTTTATTGTGACCATATATTGTTTCTGCAATCCTGTGGGGTAGCTACTGTTTTACTAAATTTCACTGTTTCATTTTTAAGTTAAAATTGTTGGCTCAAACTGAACTGATAATCTTTGATATTTACCATTTATCATTTCTACTTCCAAGAATGAATAAATGGACTTAACATTTTTTGCAATTAAAAATGAAAACTTCTGGGGCGCCTGGGTGGCTCAGTCATTAAGTGTCTGCCTTCGGCTCAGGTCATGATCCCAGGGTCCTGGGATCGAGCCCCACATCGGGCTCCCTGCTCGGCGGGAAGCCTGCTTCTCCCTCTCCCACTCTCCCTGCTTGTGTTCCCTCTCTCTCTGTGTCTCTCTCTGTCAAATAAATAAAATCTTTAAAAAAAAAATGAAAACTTCTGTGAGAAATATGAATAATTAAATTATTAATTACAAAATATTGAGAAAATGATTTTCCTAATTTTAGTTACTATTACATATATGATCTTTGTCAGTGTTTTCTTTAATATCCTCAGAAGCCATTTTTAATAGCCTTTCTAATATGTTCACGTAGATACTTCTATTTCTTCTAAGAATTATTATTTCATAACATCTAGTTTGAGATTAGTATGATTTTAACATACAGTTAAAGTATATCTTCAATATTAAAGCAAGCTTATAGTAATGGAATTTGTTTTTTAAAACAGTTAAGTCATTTTAGTATGCTCAAGTATGATTTCTTAACCTCTAAAATTCTTAAACAGGGAAAGCTCTTTATAGTTTTAGGAAATAATAAAACATCATGTTTCTTAACATTTAAGTTTAAAAACTTAAGATTTATAGTTCAGTATAAAATTTTACTCATTTAACTTTCAATCTCAATTTTATTTCTATAATGCAGTGTTTATCAAAAAATACTTTCAAAGTATAGATACACACACAGGTAGAGGTTAAAACTGAACTAGAAAAAAAATGTTCTATAGACTTGGGAGAAAAGAAAGAAACCCTTAAGAAGTGTAGAGATGACACTTTTTGTCCATATCATTATCCTCAATTTAAAGAGGAAAAAAAATGGCATTTAGATAAGTTAAGGCCCACTCTATCGTCCCACACTTCCCCTGTCTATACCAACCTTAAAATACCACTCCACTGCTGAGGAAACAGTAATCTAAATGTATTCTAAGGATTTTTATTTTTTGTTGAGTAATCTCTACACCCATCATGGGGTTGGAACTCACAACCCCGAGATCCAGAGTCGCATGCTCTACCAACTGAGCTAGCCAGGTGCCCCTAAATGTATCCTATGGTGATTTTTTTGCCTTGAAAAAATTCCAAATTCTATGCAGTTGTTCTTGGCATAGAAAAATAAGTATTGAATTAAACTTAGAGGAACAGATTAATTTTAAAGAAGAGAAATTAGTGAACAGTGTTACAGTAAAGTTGATTAATTCCAGATTTAAAGATTTTCTTCCAAATATGATTGCATTTATTATGTATCTGTGTGTAATCACAATTTTGTCTTTCTCAGTCCTTTATTTTATATTGCAGCCAAGCAAAATGTGCATGAAAGTAGGTCATGTATAATCCGTAGTCATGATAATGAGCTAAGGTCACTGACATAAATTTACCAAAGAACATTGACAAATCTGTCTGCCTGTATAAACCTGCTCATACATCAACACATACACAGAGCCATTCAGAAACCATAGGCAAAGCATAAATTTGTGAATATAAAAATTGATATTTAGCAGAACATGGAGATTCTAAATACATTGAAGCTATTTGCTAAATATTTCATATTGGGCATTTTTTCCTGAGCTTTAAAAATATATATGCTTATAATGGTAGTATATTGATTGAACTTGCGATGTCACAGGGCTGTTGTGATAATTACAGGAGCTAATATATGTGGAAAACGCTTTAAAAACTAGGAATTGAGAAGAAATTGGAAAGGTTTTTTTTAAAGAATTAAAAGAACTAATTATAACTAAGCTCTATCTGCTCATTAAAGAATGCATGATTCTTACTTTATTCATTTTATTCATTTATTCCATATCATAGAAAGCACCAAATGGCTTTTCTAGTTTCTAAAAATCCAGCCTAACTTTAATACTGAAAATAATGAAGTTAGCCCCCCAGAATATATGGGACAGTTTTACTTAAGAATAGGATATGTAATTTCTCAGAGAAGTATGTGAAAATAAAGTCTAGCCATGAATTTAAAAGAATCACACAAATAGTAGGCAATGTTTATCAAGTGCTTATTACATATCTCACTACACCATAATGTAGTTTCTATTATCATCCCAAATTGATGAGAAAATTGAAGCCATGAGATAAAGTAACTTTCCCATCACAGTTACTCCTTAATAAAAATTATCAGGAATTATTTCAAGCATATATAAATGCTTGAGAGGTAAAGTAACTTTCCCATCACACAAATATAGTAAGTAGTGAAGTTAGAATTAGAAACCTTGCAGTCTGACCCCTGAGCTCATGGTCTTAAGAACTACCATTCTTATTTTCTTACCATGTTAGATTCAAGGATAGTTGTGGGTTGTTTTTTGTTTGTTTTTTTAGTAAATCTTTCAATGCAATCAATGACAGCAGTAAGGTAGAGGAGACAACTACAAATTGTTTCCATATGTCAGTAGAGATGATATTATTTATCAGCAGTGACAAACGACAAACTTTGTATTAGAAAAAAAAAACCCACACAACTTTATTTCCAAATTATGTATGTTCACTAAAGACAGTGCATTTAAATTCAGTTCCCACTAATATTGATTTGAGCACCTACCATATGCAAGGAATGGTGTAATTGGGATGCATAGAGAATGATAAGATGGAGGAAGGAATTTTGCCTGCCCTAAGAATAAGGGATCACAAAAGGAAGAATAAGAGATAGACAAGTGAAGGAAGTCTGAGAGGCTTTTCAGGCAGAATGAACAGCAAATGTACATAGTTCTAAAATAGCCAGATATATATGGGGAACTAAAAATAATTCATTGTTAATGGAGAGAAGCGTGAGGTGGAGAGTAGCAGAGATGAAGCTGGGAAAGAGGCAGATGCCAGTTAGCAGAGAGCCTTCTGTCATCCTGTCATGGTGAAGTGCTTTGGCTTCATGCTCTGGAAACTATTTGAAGCCATTTCCTCTTTTGGGTGGGTTATACCTGAAGGCTCTAGGGTGAAGTTAAACATAAAGAGATTGAAATAGTACAGAAAGCTGGCAAGGGCATTCAAAGGACAATTGGAGAGAAGGAGATGCATTTAGGAATATTTTGGAGCTCAAACCATCAGATTGGTGACTAATTAGAAAGGGATATAATAAGGTGACCTCTATAATATAGAAAGTGAATGGATGACATGTGGAGCCATTTCTAATAATCAGAAATTAGAAGGCAGAACCAGTAAGGGAAGGGAAGCCGATGTGCTCATCATGTTCACCCTTAAGTGTCTAAGAACTCTCCAGTAGCTGTATCCAAACAGAGATAGACACAGATGCCTGGAGCTTAGGGGAGAGGTTGGTACAATGGACTTGGGGGTTGTAAACTCATAGGTGGTACTGAAACCCTGCAAAGGACATCAAGAGGATTTGGCATATAGTAAGTTCTCCAAACTTATTTATTGAAAAATGAAAGCAAGGTGTAATGAGGTAAGAAAAGAACATCAAAGAATAGCACCATTTAGGGGCAAGAAGAAGCACTCATGGGGCAGAAGTGATACATATAATTTATATAAATTTTGTCTGTGGCTATAAACATATGTACTAAAATTATAAAAGAATCCGGGGAAAGTAAGCAGCAGATTACATTAGTGCTCAATTCTAGATAGGGAGGCAAATGGGACAGCTGTGCGGAAGACTTCAGCGGTATCTCTTAATTTTATTTTATTAATAGAAATAAACAAGAAAATACACTAAAATTTGACAAAGCAGCTTAGTAAATCTATAATATATGATACTTTTAATACATTTGTGTATCCTTGAAATACTTGCTGATAACTTTTATTAAAGAGTAACTGGAAAATGTGGAACAGAATCAGTAAGCGTGAGCTACACTGTAAAACCTAAGCTTGAAGGTAAAAAGATGAGAGGGAGTTAGAGTGGCCTCAAAACAGGGGAGTGTTTTTTTTAAAGACAGGAGAGACTGCAGCATTTTATAGATTGAAGAAAAGGACAGACAGAGAAGGACGGGTTTTGAAATACAGTTTTTGAAATATAGAGAATGTCTCAACAACGTAGTTGTGAAATCAAAAATGAGAAAATTAGTATCACCCTGTATGATGTTTGTCCTTCAGACTCCATTACAATAGAGCTAGAACTTTTATATTTTTAATATATGCCTTAGCGTACTAAAAGCATAAACTCATTTTGTCTAGTTCTGCATTATAATAAAGAACTAAGGGGGGGCGCCTGGGTAGCTCAGTCGTTAAGCGTCTGCCTTCCGCTCAGGTCATGATCCCAGGGTCCTGGGATCGAGCCCCGCATCTGGGCTCCCTGCTCCGCGGGAAGCCTGCTTCTCCCTCTCCCACTCCCCCTGCTTGTGTTCCCTCTCTCGCTGTGTCTCTCTGTCAAATAAATAAATGAAATTAAAAAAAAAAAAAAAAAAAAACTAAGGGGATAATGTACTTCTTAGATGACATCATTCAAGAAATTATAGTTAGACAGTCACATAATCTTTTTTTTCCCCCCTCAGAGGAAATTAGTGACCATGAGACACTTTCACAAATTGCAGTGCATTTATAGTTTAAAGCATCATCACATGGTTGCAGTTCTCTCGCTAATATAATATCATCACCAAAACAACCTGGGAAAGAGCACCTGCTGAAAGAAAAGGGAAGAAAACTGTGTAGCCAGCATATAATTTTATATTTCTGAACATTGAGGGCTGTTGAAAAGATAATATAATTGAAGTTATGGCAATATCACAAGATGGTAATGGAAAATTTATTATTTATAATACAGAATTTCTTTATGACTTCAAGGTAAAGTAAATTGCCTTTGACCTTCCCTGTATAACAACACCTACTGTGACTCTGTGTCAGAAATTTTTTCAGGATTTGCAGTATTTTAGTTGGAAGTACCTTTTAATTTTGCCAAATTCATCCCGTGTTTGGAGATGTTTTTCCATTTGTTCTGTAGAGATATATGGAATATTTTCCTGAGAAGTATCTTCTGCTATAAGGGCTCTCTTAGTGTGTTAGAACAATAATGGAGTTGAGGAAAGGATGACAATGATAGGAGATAGTATTTGGGAAAAATCATGGTCAGTGGTAGAGATGGCATTGCAACCATCTCCTGAGTGACAGAACGTCTCTTAATGAAATACCAAAATTTTGGAATGCCTAAGACACATTATCAAGTTAGGGTAAATATGCCAAATGAGGGATAATCAGCTGCCATTAGTGCTAATCCCATTACCACAGATCCCTTGTTCCTTATTCTTTCCATTCCTGTCCTCTCTCTGATCCTTTTATTTTCTTTTCTCAATCCTATCACAGATACCTCTGCATCTTGATGTCAGTTCACCATTTTGGGCAAGCTGCCTTGAAATCCCTCTCACCTCCTGACCCCAGCTCTCCACTGCTGTTCTCCAAAGACCTCGGCCCCTCTGCATTAGCCAAGGTCTCACATGTGAGCTGGACAGGCTTCCTAGGCAGGTGATCGGTTTTAAAAGTGCCGGCTGCTGTTACCACAGCACTGGGATTCAAATTCCAAGGGTAGGTGTTCCCTTAACCTTTTGAGAATCTAAGCCGGAGCTATCCTTGAGAGAATTGTAACCTAAGCCAAAATAACTCATGGTACCTCCCAGCTTGCAGATGTGGCTCCTTTTAATTTCCTGTCTCTTCCTGTCTTCCACCTCTTTTCATTCCATCTTCCAGGTGTCAGTTTTCCAAGTAAGCCTCAGTGTGATCTATTGTGGGAGAAATTCATCTCATGTTCTCAAAATACAGTAATTACCGGTCTCAGAGGGCTCCCTCCTCCCCAAAAATGCCTGTCAGCTTCCATGAAGAATTTTAGACATAATTGGGGGAGAAATTTCTTTTGGCAGAATTTTCGATATTTCTGAAATGATACAGACAATTGCCTATTTATGTTAATTTGTAAGAAGATCTTTATCTCTAAATTATAGTCTTTGAGATTGGTAATAACCACTAATTATTGGTAAGAATGACAATATTAAAAATTTATCATGTATCAGATTTTCTTCTCATTGAATCCTCAAAACAAGTGTATGATGCAACATATGATTATTTTCATTTTACTTACAGAAAGTTGAGATGCAAACAGGTTCATAAACTTGCCCAAAGTCACCTGATGGAACTGCTGCAGAGCTCTCTTATTTATAATGAAGCTACCATTATAAATACTATTCTTTAAAGTACTATGCCTACTCAAAACAAAAAAAGTTACTATGCCTAGTCAGCTGAAACAGAGAAAACTAGGGCTGTACTGACTCATTGTTTTGCTCATGGGGTCAGAAATTTCTAAGCATTCTCCATTTGAATTGTTGCTTCTGCTTGTAGATAACCAACAAGTATCACCTACACTGGAACAACTTAGAAATGAAATCAATAGTCTTATTAAATCAAAATATTTAAGGATGTTAATAAAGGGGAGTTACACACACAGATATAAATATCCCTTAATGATGAGGGATATAAAACCTACAAAAATAGTTAAACAGTGCAGGATACGGTGAAGATGCTCCCAGATGGAGTTGGCCTTCCCAGGTGCAGGCCACCAAGAATGGTAATTGTTGAGGATGCTGCCAACAAGAATAATGATTCTATGAGGAACAGAAACTCACCCTTTTCATTCTTAAGAAGGGGAGTGAGAGGAGGGAGGGTGTAGGGGAGAGAGGGATATTCTTCTGAAGCATCCCTGCCTGACTGTTCTGGAGATGCTGGTTCCTTACCCACCTTCTCACCATGTGCAAGAAGTTGTGCAGAATGACTTCAATGTATTCTTATAACTGGGTAAACTGAATGTTAACTTCTTGGGCATTTTGTTTTCAAGATCAGGCCAGCTTAAAGTCCATTCTTGTACCATTTCTTTCTATTCTGGAAAAAAAAATTATAAATTCATACATTCAGGAACCTCTTAAAATAGTCCAGATTTCCACAATATCCAGGAAAGATATCAAGTCTAATCTGGAAGGGGGAAAAAAAGGCATGCCAATTAGTAATCAACAATGACAAGAGACTAACATAAACTTTAAAGGGACATTTGGATTTTACAATGATAATAAAAGTAGAAATATAGTGTGGGCAATGGAGAACAAATTGGAAAGAGCCAATATAAAAACCAAATGAGGAGACAGATTAAGTTAAGAGTAAATTAAGGTCATAGTCACAGGCCCTGGAGGAAACATAATTATATTGATGATAGTAAATATACAGCCAACCTTACTTACAATTTTCTTTATTGTTCTCTTGAAAAGTCCAACTGTGTATTAAGTAATACTTTTATTAGAGTTGACTTGAGAAAGTTCAGTTGTAATGGCAACAAAAAACCACTATCTATACATTACTTGGGTAATATTTTAAAATGAAAGAGAAAAACAATTTTTTATCCCTAATTCATCACATTATTTCGTTACTGATTTATTATAACCTTTGAACTTTTATATCAAGTGCCCTTTCTGATTTAGATATACTTTGAAAGGGCAAGAGTAGAAAGAATAATAAATAAGACCGTAAAAACAAATTCAGAGCAAAGATCCTATCTTTCTATTTTCTGAAAATACAATGGAGACTTAGTTCTGACTTAGAGTTATATTGTATATTTTACCATTAATGATCTCTATTGCTTATCACAAGTATTAATATCTGGCACTATTTTAAATTAGTGAAATAAAACTTTTAATGTTTATATTTTAACTACTTAAATTGGAAAAAAATCACTTGTAATCTTGAGGAATGCTTTAATGTTTCTGCATATATTTTCATTCAAAATTGACTTAAGTCCTTTGAAAAGGAGCTTGAGAATTCCAAGTGAAAAAAATGTGGTTTTGAAATGAATGGTTTTTATTTTTTTTTTATTTTTTATTTATTTTTTTTTTAAAGATTTTATTTATTTATTTGAGACAGAGAATGAGATAGAGCATGAGAGGGTCAGAGGGAGAAGCAGACTCCCTGCCGAGCAGGGAGCCCGATGTGGGACTCGATCCCGGGACTCCAGGATCATGACCTGAGCCGAAGGCAGTCGCTTAACCAACTGAGCCACCCAGGCGCCCCAGAAATGAATGGTTTTTAAAGAGAGAGAACAGATGTTCTCAATTTTTTATTCAGTACAAAGTTTCTTGATATTACTGTAGCATTAGTTAAATATTTATAACCCCATATTGAGAAATTATATAGTCCCCCTTTGCAGGGTCAGTAGTTATCATAATTTATAAATATTTTTATTTTCATTTGATTAGTAACTGTATACATTAAATATTAGAAATATTTAATAATTTAATATCATGATTTATATTACATAGTGTCATACATTTAAATAAGGTATACAAGTGTATATGTTTTTGCAAATACAATTTGTTTTCTCTAAAAATCCTCAAAATTAGCTCTTCCTTGTTTAAAATGAGTAGGTCAAAGTTGAGATAGCATAAGTAAAATATGAAAGTACACTAGCTCAAAAAGGACATGTAAACAAATTTATGAATGATGCTCAAGAGTAAACACTGAAACATGAAGAAACCCATTACCATATTTTCCTTTTTACTCAATAGCAAACTTCTAATCTCTTTAGAATAAAAAAAAGTCAAAATTGGCTTTAAGTACTCTCTGGAGAAATACTGCCAAGTAATCCACAAAAACAGAGCTTCTAAAAAAATTAGGTTTGATTATTAATATAAAGTATGGGCAATGAAAGTGACCTGGCATAAAGGAGGGAAGATCTGGATTCTGTTCTTTTTTTTTGCTACTTACTAGGTTTGTGACTCTGGGAAATGTATTTTATCTCTCTGAGCTTCAGATGCCCAACCTTACTTCAAGAGCTAGACTCTAAAGTCTTTTCAAGATAAACTGTAGCAAGTGCTTCCACTGCTCTGCTCATGTTCCCTCAAATCCGTTTATCACTTGGGTGCCTGTGTGTGTACACACGCACACACATACGCACGCACAGGATCCAGATGCATGTTTACCTTCAGCAGCCACCATCAGGCAGTTTTGTCAGTGAGCCATCCTTAGTTTCGGGATCCTAGGGCCACTTTGCTTGCAGAACAAACCTCCCTTAGCAATGACTGACCTGTGTGGCAGGATTAATAGCCCAGCTCCGTATCACTAACTACTTTGCCTTTAGATAAGGACAATTTTGAGATGAGACTTCCCTCTCAAGGGTTTTCCTGTAGGATGGAGCCAAAGCCACTAACGGAGATCTTGAAGTTGGATTTTTGGATGGACTCCTTCCCTGTCCAGCATTCTCACTCCCCTAGTATTTTCCTGGGAGCATTTCCTAATAAATCAATTTCACAGGAACTATCAACTCAGAGTACGTTTGTGGATACCCCAAATAACAATAATCTTTTTTTAATTGAGATATAATAGATATGTAACATTACAAGCAACAATATTCTGATTCATTTTTGGGGGTTTGACCTTGATTTATGTGAACACTGTCTAATGTCTGGCATTAGATAATGCAGATCATCTCAGAAAAATATTGCAAGAACTACTGTACCACAATTGTGCCTCAAACAAGTCAGAATAAATGTTGTTATAAATAAGACTTATAAGGTAATTACCATATTATATAATAAACTAATGATATCATTGATATCAGTGATGATATGGAGATTTGGGGGTGTCCTTGTCATCTGTGAACCACCAACAGAGATTCCTATAAATCAGATATTTCCCAAAAGCTTACCAAAAAATGGAATCTATTTTGAGAGTGAGTGGAAAAAACAAAAAAGAAAAATGTAAATAAAGATTCAAACAAAAATGAAAATAAGTAAAAACCAAGTGAATTGGGCTATCTTACACTTGCATTTAAAAATACAGAA
>NC_138370.1:111357302-111424455 GCF_054177405.1 Leptonychotes weddellii | reverse complement strand
AAAAAAAAAATAAAATAAAATAAAAATACAGAATTAACATAGTATGGGACATTAAGGTTTATTTTAGAGAAAGATATTAGTAAATGACTAATCAAACATGCATATATGATTTCATGGTCAAATAAACTCAGATTGATTCTATGTTTCCATTTATTTTAAAAATCAAAATAATACTTTAAAAATACTATTTTTGTAGTACTTGTAATAATATATAATCTTTGAAAGTTATTTATAAAGTTTAAAAAAATACTGGTGTGTGGAAGTACTTGCATTAATGACAAAAGAAATTACCTCTGATACAGACTAATTGTGATTTTAATCAGGTGAATAAGCTCTTTTGAAGACTAAAATATTTCTGTTAATGTTAATTTTATTATGTTTTAATCTTTAATCTTGAATATATATTAATACATCAAAATACTATTTTTTCCTAACAAGTAAAATAAGAAAAATGCTCACATCGCCTAATATTTTCATAATTATTTGCCTTGAATTCAACCTGAGAGTGGGGCTTTTATTTGTTGGGGGGGTGGGGGACAGTTTAAAATTAACAGCATATTCACTCTTATTTTGCTTATCAGTAATTTCAGATATTTCTCCAAAGTTTCACAGTATGGCATATATCATTTTGACAGATCCTTGAAGAATTTAAATGCTACCTAGACATGTGATATTACCAAGATCTATATTACACTGCTACACAGACTTCATTCTTATAATGGCAAACTGTTCTCCTCTTCACTTGATTCCGTGTAACCTGTTTTATTAAAGTGTATCACGCAGCAAAGTGAAATGAAAATGTGTGGGGATATTTTCCTATTAAACACAGTCTTAGATGTTAAATAAAATGATCTAAAAATATATTTCATTATTGGCCTCATGTAATCTGAAGATGAGAACTGATACAGGGCAGAGTTTCCTTTATAATTAGGCTAAGAACGCATGGTTGTCCCACTCTTGTATTTTCACTAGCAGAAGAATTTTAATTATAAATTTCTCATCTTGTTTTATTTTTTTTTAATTTATTTTTTTAAGGATTTTATTTATTTATTCATAAGAGAGAGAGGCAGAGGGAGAAGCAGGCTCCCCGCTGAGCAGGGAGCCCGACGTGGGATTCGATCCCAGGACCCTGGGATCATGACCTGAGCCGAAGGCAGACGCTTAACCATCTGAGCCACCCAGGCGCCCCTCTCATCTTGTTTTATTTACTAGCCACCTCTTGTACTATTTTTTCTTCTCCTTCTTTGACTATGTCAGGATTATGTGTACACTGCAAAGTCACATAAAGCTTTAAGCCATCTGGGGCGCCTGGGGGGCTCAGTCGTTAAGCATCTGCCTTCCGCTCAGGTCATGATCCCAGGGTCCTGGGATCGAGCCCCGCATCGGACTCCCTGCTCCGTGGGAAGCCTGCTTCTTCCTCTCCCACTTCCCCTGCTTGTGTTCCCTCTCTCGCTGTCTCTCTGTCAAATAAAATCTTTAAAAAAAAAAAAAAAAAAAAGCTTTAAGCCATCCAAAGAAGGATTTTGTTCGTACATTTGCTTTGCTCATCAGAAATTAAGATTGCTGCCCCTACTTTCTCTGGATTTATATTTTTCAATTATATGTTTTTAATCTTTTTATTTCAAGGATTCTGTGTCTTTGTTTTTGCATACGACATGTTGTTGGATCTTATTTTCATTTCTTCGATTTGTGGGTCTTTGTCTTTCATTTGGTAAGTTCAGTATATCTTTTTGTTGAATTTTTACCCAGGATTTAATTCTGCCGTCTTATTTAATGTTTTTCATCCTGTACTTTATATGCTCTTTTAATGAAATTCTATAAAATTGTCCTCTGGTGTTTTGAAAGTTACATGGGCTAATTTTATTGTTTTTCTTAACTTTAAGAAACATATAAGGTAACTTCTAAATCTTGAACATATCAGTGACTATACTTCCATCTTACAAAAGAAACACATCAGTACACCCCATAGCTTTTGTTCTCTCCACCTCCCCTTGTATTACTAATATCTGGAATATTACTTGTGGTAACATAGATAAACTTTCTCTTCTCTCTCATTATTCATTTATGTATTATATTTATTTAAAATAACTTCATTATGTGTATATGCTTTAGAAAACATTTTGTCCAGTTCATCATTTATCTTTAAGGTATAGGCACTCCTCAGGAGTCTGGTAGTTCATTCGTCCTGTGAGCTTACATCACCTGTGGAATATGGACTCTGGTCTTGGAGAAGCTCCACAGGCCAGACAGTCTAGGCTAGTTCCAGATTTGTGTAAATAAGAGGTAGGCATGAGACATTCAGGCACCACCAACTAGAGTTGTCACTCTCTTTTGCAACAACCTGGCAAGAAACAACTCTAACAGGATTTCACCCCTAAATCCAACTTCTAAAGGAGTTTTGCAAGATTATATTTTACAAACTCTGGGCGTGGGATGCAGGAAAGTGAAGAACTGAAGGCCCTAAGACGTCAGCCCCCACTTACTTTCATGCAGAAAGATACTTGCTCCCACACAGAATGATTTAAAATATTGCCTTTTTTTTTTTAAGGTTTTATTTATTTATTTGACAGAGAGACACAGCGAGAGAGGGAACACAAGCAGGGGGAGTGGGAGAGGGAGAAGCAGGCTTCCTGCTGAGCAGGGAGCCCAACACGGGGCTGGATCCCAGGACCCTGGGATCATGACCTGAGCTGAAGGCAGACGACTGAGCCACCCTTTGTTGCTGCTGCTTCTCTTAGGTTCTGGATTCTGTCTCTCTTATGTCCTCAGCATTATTTTTAGAGGTGGTAACCAGCAAATCCTGCAAGTTGGACATCTTGTTGAACACATGAATTTTTGTACGCATGGATGGTAAATTTGTATCTGTATTCAGTATGCGTTATTTACATAAAGATTTTTTATTTAGTGGTTTACAGTTTTTACTATAACTCACTTTTCCCTTTTAAATGTTTCACTTATTTTTTTCATTTGCTTTTATGAATTTACATATATAGACTTCATAGCTAGACAGTGTTGTTATAGAGTTGAAAATCTGTTTATTTTACAATGAGAAAATCTCCATTTACAATGAAAAGAGGTATTCTAAAATCTGACCTTATAAATATTCCTTTGAAAGGATACTTAAATGGAGTGTGAAAATGCCAAGCATCAGCTAATAAATCTTTGTGAGGATTTCAGTTTATATGTAACTTTTAAATGCATTGATAACTCACAAATAGAAAACCTAGAGTAAATAGAGAACATGTGATGTGACTGTTTAAATCTCATCCCAGATCTTGTTCTTTTGTGAATAAAATTGAATAGTGTAAATATTACTTCTTTTGCAGCTGAAATAATCTCCACACATTATTTGAATGGATTAAACCACTTCTCTTCTTCAAACCATAATAGTAAAAACTTGGCATATGTTTGTCAGTAGGAGTATATGGCCTTATATTGAAAGTGCCAAGACAGCAAATACTGTAAGACAATTAATACTTGTGTGTATACACTTGGAATAGTCTCTCTGTGCATACTTTGTTCCTATGTTGATTTAGATATTTTGCTAAAAATGGGGCCGATATACAATACTGCAGGAAAAGGTATTTAAAAGAGAGTTGAAAGTGGAATAATACTAAAATCGTTCATAAACTTGTTTAATGAATTGTTATTCTTTAAATATTCTGACTGTATTCTTTCCTTGGCATTGGAACACCAACCAAAAAGTAGATGGTCCATAATAAACTCAGTAGATGTTACCATACACAACAACATTTGGGGGTGAAAATTGTCTCTTTGAATTATTAAATTCTGTATTAAATTGTTTCATGAGAGATGGGTAACATTGCATTGAACCCAAACTAGCTTGATCTCTCTGAGAATAAATAAAGTTGGAAGGTTTGCTTTGCTCAGCTCTTTCAAAAGGATAAAAATACATAAAAACATTTGCATTGTAATTGTAGGAATCTAATTAGTTTCACTTTATAGATCCAAAAAGAAGCAAAATGTGTAACATCATTTACATTTTAAATCACAAGAATCTTATGCCAAGTGAAGAAGGTGAAGTAAACATATTTTAGGCTTTGGGTTAAAAAAAAAAAAGACACTTTAGAGAACTTAACAGATTCCTTGAACAGAAAGTTTTGTTGTTTTGTTTTGTTTTGTTTTTCCCGGAGTTTATAGTGTCCTGGGGAGTGGTAGACCAGACAAACATCCAGAGACCAGATCATGAAGAACCAGATAAATCATACTAAAGAGTTTTAAACTTACCTTGGATTTGTAGAAAACCAATGAAGCATGATCTGATTTGATTTTAGAAAGATCAGTTTGATGGCAGTGTGGAGCATATAATAAGTGAAATAAAACTGGAGGAGAGAGTACTGTTAAAAGGTTATTGCAGTGATTCTGGAGAAAAATTATGAGAGCCTGGAGTAAACACTGGCAGTTAAAATAGAAAGGGATACATTTGAAGTTGATTTAGGAAGATAATTTGTTGGACTTGTGATGGATAAAATTGGGATGTTAAGCATCCAGAGTGACTCCTAGGGTCTTTAGTGGGAGATTCTTTGATAATAACTTTTACTGGTACAGGGAATCCAAAAAGAAAAAAAAAATGCTAGAAGATGACAAGCGTTATTAGGAATATGCTGAAATTGTGGTACATGAGGGGTATTCAAATGGATATGTCTAGCAGGCAGTTTGACATATGGGATAGACATTGTTCAAATAAGTTGCATAGATTTTATGAATAAAATGAATGAAAAGGGTACATATATTATCCTTCATAATTTTGATTGGTTATGTCATACTTTTTATTAATAGTTTTAATTCAAGTCAACTTAAGTTCTTAAGCTCTGTAATCATTAGGGTTTATGGAATATCCTCAAGATTAAGTATGTTTCAATAACCAGTGTGAAGGGAAGTAAATATAATAGACAAAGCAGAAAATGGAAAGTTAGTGTGCATATGTGTAGTGTTATTCTCCTCTGTTAAAAGCAAATATTAACTGAAAGAGCATTATGTTCACTAATCTAGCCAATATATATATTTTTGAAAGAGAAAGTCAGTGCTGGGAACATTGCTGAAAAAGCGGTACATATATTTCTAATGTCTTTTTATAATGATCTTTTAGAATACACTTTAGCAATATGTACCATGATCTGTAAACATGTCCATACCCGTTGATTAATTTTATTCTTAGGGCACCTAGGTGGCTCAGTTGGTTAAGTGTTAGACTCTTAATTTCAGCTCAGATCATGATTTTAGGATTGTGAGATCCATTCCCTAGCTCAGAGGGGTCTGTTGGAGATTTTCTCTCCCTCTCTCTGTGCCTCTCGCCCTACTCATGCACACATGTACATGTGCACTCTCTCTAAAATAAATCTTTAAAAAAACCTTTATTCTCACAATTTATCCTAAGGAATCATTCCAAATAGTAAAAAAATAGAGGTATATACAAAAATTTTTAATGTATTTCTAAAATTAGTCTAAATGTCCTCAAGATTTAACAAATAATGTAATATCAGCAAGCTGCAATAGTATATGTCCATTAGAGATTCACATGTAAGGAATGTAGGATGAGATTAAAAGTTTCATTAGACCTTGAATCTTAGAAGTTTTTTTTTTAACTGAGAAAATTGTTAATTGAATTTCTTTTCTTTTTTTTTTTTTTTTTAAGATTTTAGGGGCGCCTGGGTGGCTCAGATGGTTAAGCGTCTGCCTTCGGCTCAGGTCATGATCCCAGGATCCTGGGATCGAGCCCCGCATCGGACTCCCTGCTCAGCGAGGAGCCTGCTTCTCCCTCACCCTCTGCTGCTCCCCCTGCTTGTGTGCTCTTTCTCTGTCAAATAAATTTTTTTAAAAGATTTTATTTATTTTTGACAGAGAGAGAGAGTGTGTACAAGCAGGGGAAGCAGCAGAGGGAGAGGGAGAAGCAGGCTCCTCGCTGAGCAGGGAGCCCAATGTGGAGATACGGGACTCAACCCCAGGACCCCAGGATCATGACCTGAGCTGAAGGCAGATGCTTAACTGACTGAGCCACCCAGGTGCCCCTCATTTCCTTTTTCATTGAACTAATTATACTTCTTGTTTTGAACCCTATATAATATTTACATATGAAATCAAAAACTTATTTTTTCACAGTATTTATATTAAACTTGTAAACAAGAATGGAAAACATAATTGTAGAACAATGCGGCTGTATCCGACGATGTAAAAATTAATAATAAACAAAAATTGAAAATAGAATGAGGAGAGGTAAAAAAAAGAATACGCATACGAAGGTTATAATGTTTCATGATTGAGGACTACTAGATAATATCTAAGTTTGACATGTCAAGAGATAGAGGTTCAAACATACCACTTAAAAAATAAGTGATAATTAGAAGGATTTAAATATTAATTATATAGCCAATGGAAATTGAAGATTTAGAGAAAGTGGAAGATAAAGACTGCTAGTCTCATAATTTTTATTGAGATGTCAATGGTATCTAACTGTGATGAATTTAAAATACAATTTACTTATTAATTATTGTAACCTCAAAAAGAGATAAAAACAGTAAGAGTGTTTAAATCTGTAAATAGGATCAAGGTGAAAGAATATTTTCACTTTTAATTTTATGTACTTTTATATGCTTCGTGTGGAGACATTTAAAAATAATGCATCTATAATATGTTTTAAAAATTATTAAAAGTTACTATTAATATTATTTGATATTGAAATGTTTATTATAGAAAAATCTGAGGACAAAATAATATACAAAACAGACATTATGATTGATGATAAATAAAGTAGATATGCGTAGTAGCCAATCTGAAAATAATACATATACACAGAATATGGTCATATATGTTTTATTATTAAAATTTCATTTTTGATGTTTTATTCTTGATTTAAACTGAAATTTTATTTTTTTAAACTGAAATTTTAAACATTAAAAAAAACAGTGAATGGAACTACTAGACTGCTACTTATGATCCCACCACTGTTTATTGAGTTTTTGGAAATAGACATTCTCTTTCTCTGCCTTTGGTTTTGGCTTTCTCTTCATTGCCTAGGTCTCTTGATTATAAATGTCAGAAAGACACTTTGGTCTACCTCAAACTCAAATGGAAATTTATTAAAAGACTAACTCATGAAACCAAAGATAAGCCTAAGGCTGGGCCCCAGGAGCAACTATAATTAACTCATATGATAGTAACTTTCATTCTCTGTATTCATCTCTGCTGTTCTTTGATTTTCTTCTTTTGTCCTCTTTCTTTCTCGCTCTCTTGACTGTACCACTGTAAACTTGACCACTGCTACCTCTCAAACTTACAACTTTTGATCCAAGAAACATTAACTTATTTTTCATATTTTTATATCAGAATTGCCAGAAAAGTCCTCCAGCCCAGTTTGGGAAAGGGGTCCCCTCTCTGTAAAGCAGTGAACCATGACAGATTGATCACAGTGCATTCCCTGGCAGCTCTGGGGGTAGGCATGCACTAAAGTGGAGGAAAATGACGTTCCCAGGAAAGAATGGATGTGTGAGGGGAGAAAGGAGGAGTTCCAGTTGGAAAAGACTGGCGTCTGCTACCATTTGAAAGTTTAATGCATTCATATAGAGATTCTTTGTGTTCTTAGCCTACTTATTAGCACTTTTTATAGCATTCAGCAACCGCTCTTAATAGGACTCCTATCACCACATATGTGCTTGGATGCCTCTCAGTTATCTTACTTTCTAATATGTTCAGTATGTCTGATTCACCCTTATTCTCAAATCATTTTGCTTTTTCTCCCATTCACTCCCATTTCCAATCAAACCTGCTTCTCCTGCAGTCTTCCCGAATCAGAAATGCCACCACCATCCTCCCAGTTTGCTCAGAACAGAAAGTTGGAGTCATTCTTGACCTTTTTCTTTCCCTTTACCTATAAAATAAATTACTTGCTTTTAAATCTAGCTCTTACTTGAGTCTGGAAAACATATAGGCCTCTATCCCTCTTGCTAAAACATTTCTAGAAGACGACTGCAGTACCTTCAAATTACCATCTTTCCATACCCTCCTTACCTCTATTTTCTTCTCCATGTAGCAGCCAGAATGATGTTGACTAAATACAATTGAATTGTACTTAAAATTTCTGTGGTTCCCATTGAACTCAATATAAAAGTCAGTGCTCAGCTGACCTACAATTATCTGATGCCAATATACAGACCTCTTGCTCACCGAGTTCTGGTCACACTGTACTTTTTTCAGTTTCTTCAATAAATGCCTGCATTGCCCTCTTGTCCCCAACTCCTTGAGCTTTTTCCAATCTCTGAAATAATCCTCTGCTTACTCCCTGCATGTGTCCTTGTCCCATAGACTTAACCTGAAGTTAAATTTCCTCAGTAAGGCCCACTCTATCATCACGTATAATTAAAGGGTTTCTTGCATGTTATTCTGTCTCTTAACAGCTCCTTGCTTCCCTTATATCACTTAGCAATATTTGTAGCTTTATGCCTATTGGTATGTTTCCTTATTGAAACCCTCTGTCCCCTATGAACTCTACCTAGTGAAACAGCAAGGAAACAGTATTTTACCACTTCCAACGTGAAGAGAGAGGATGGTGTTTAGCATTCCACACACACCACCCTCTTGAGAGAGCTGTCCCCTTCAGCTACTGCACACTGAGCACAGTTGTGTCTTATTCAGGGGTTGGGTTCCGAAGTGGCTCCCAGTGAACGACTGGCAAAAAAATTTCATAGAAATAGTTTTCTTGGTAAATATAAAATACACAAAATAATATAAAACAAAATAAAATTGTAACCACAGAGAAAAAGAGTGAGCTCATAGTTGAATTTGTGTAGTTAAATGTATTATAATTACTGGTGGGTGAATTAATAAATTATAGGTACTAATTAAGTATTTGGAATCAGTTAAATCCAGCTTTAAATGACTCTGCCTATTATTTCTTTTTTAAAGATGAATAAACAGACATCCAAAGCCACTAAATTAGTCCTCTAGTCACACGTAATCCCTTCAGATTCTGTTTTGCTAGATTTTGCAGTTTAGATATACATCTGTGGGGTTTTATTTATTTATTTTACTTTTGCTTATGAGCGTGCTGAAGGAAATCTGAAGGATAATGCATTTTCTGGTGTTCAGAATTTCTTGAGTTTGCCAGTAAAGTTTGATCTGTGTCTGCAATTTGTTGGGTGAAGTTTGATTCATGACCTCCATTGTTTTCTAGCTGATTGTCGACCTGTAATGCTGTGCTGATTCTGCAAGTCTTTAGTGATCTTCTTCTTGTCTCCCTTATGCATCAGCATATTGTTGTTAATGAAGGACTGCCTTGAAGACTTTTATGTCACCTCTCAGTTTAAAACATTTTATATACATTAAAATTAAATCAATATCATAAAATAAAATGCTCACGGTCCCCTGAAGCAAATCTTTTCTTCAAAACAGGAATCTTATTTTTAAACCATAATGACGCAATGGGCAGGGTATTATATCCTGACCTTCCTGAATAAAAATATCAAGCAAGAAAAAGCTAGAACAGTCTTTTCCATACATTCAAGATGTCAATCTTAATATTGCTGACAGGTTTCTGTTTTTCGTGATACAGGGCTTTTTTTTATTTTTTGTTTTTGTTTTTAGTAGTAATAATTTTCAAGGTTGAATTAAGGTTCTATGGGCAACACTACTATGATTCTGCTAGAACTTACCAATAACTAATTGAAAATCCATTTTTCCAAATTGTGTGTGGGTGGGTGGGTGGGTGTGTTTTGGAGGCTTAAAAATGGCAATAAGCAACATCCTTCTTTGTCCTCCTAAATTCAGAACTAATTGCAAAGTACAAGATTCAGAGAAATTGACTTATAATGTCATCCAAACCTGGATTGAAATGCAGCCATATAAGTTTCCAGGACATTCTTATCTGAAGTGACCCACTGAAGTTGCTGACACAAATGAGAAAATTGCAGACCTCTATCACAGGGCAGGAGTCTGTAAGCTTACGTCTGGACAAGCTGAGATTTCATCTTGGGGACAGGCCATGCCAGTAAGAAATAGAACATGTTTGTTTATTCCAAGATCACCTACCGTTAATAAATGAAGAGGAGAGAGTGAGAAGTAGGACTTCTAGCAGAAGGAACCTTCTGCAAATATGGGCCATATTTGTGGAATGTCAGGGAAATGGAGGGTCCCCTGACAAATAGAAGGTGTATGTTATAGACCAGGATGTTGTTGATGAGGGCATGTTTGGGACTTGATATATCAAAAAATTCTCCTGGGCCCTATTTCCTATTGAAGACACTTCTGCATTCATTATTTTTTTCCCATAATTATCTTCACTGGAAGAATCACCTTATTAATTTCTCACTCAAAATATATAATTCAGGCAAGAATGAGGATGGAGTACATAAGCTTTTCTTGAAAAAAAAAAAAAAATCCTGGGGCACCTGGGTGGCTCAGACAGTTAAGTGTCCAACTCGTGATTTCGGCTCACTTCATGATCTCATGGATCATGGGATCGAGCCCTGTGTTGGGTTCCCCGCTCAGTGGGGAGTTTGCTTGAGATTCTCTCTCTCCCTCTGCCCCTCCCCCCACTTGTACTCTCACGCGCTCTCTCTCAAATAATCTTTAAAGAAAATCCTAATCTATTCATGAAAATATTTCTCACTTGATGTTACATCATCAAATCCTCAGACACATTAGATTTGTACCAGTTCTTTAATTCTCACTTTTGTGTCTCTGCTTCCTTTCTTCTTTTCTTTTGTACAGCCTAAAATTACTAGAATAATCCCTTAGTTCATACATCACTTCCAAGCCGTCCCTACTTAAATTTATGTACCATACAAATGCCAGAAGTTTTACTGGACTTGTCATGTCACTAATATTAAATTCCCTAAAGCAAATGCTTTTGCAGTATGTCAGCTTCTCCAGCTGGTTTCTGATGAATCCTCTCAAACCTCATGTATCATCTTTCATTCTCCTACTTCATTTATTCAGAAAAGTATCAAACACCTAGAATGTGCCAAAAAACTACATTAGGTTGTGTGGAGTCAATATGGCTCTAAATAGACATGATCCTTGCTATGAGGAACTTACATGCTAGTGCAGAAGACAGACAAGATATAGGCAAACAGTCAAATAAAAGAAATAACTGACAGTTGAAATGAGAGACGGTCAGTAAAAAAGAATCACCTGGAGGTGGGAGTCTACTTCAGAGATCCTATCTCTAAGCAGTAACACCTTAATATGAAGAAGAGTCCAGATGGAGGAAATAGCATGTTAAACGTTCAAGTGCAGGGGGCACCTGGGTGGCTCAGTGGTTAAGCATCTGCCTTCGGCTCAGGTCATGATCCCAGGGTCCTGGGATCGAGCCCCGCATCGGGCTCCCTGCTTGGCGGGAAGCCTGCTTCTCCCTCTCCTACTCCCCCTACTTGTGTTCCCTCTCTCGCTGTCTCTCTCTCTCTGTCAAATAAATAAATAAATAAATTCTTTAAAAAAAAAAAAGTTCAAGTGCAAAAAATCTTGCTCCACTCAGGCAACTGCAAGATGATGAGTAGGAGTCATTTTTGCAATGGGAAGATTGGTAGGAGATAAAATTAGCATAATAAATAGGGGCCAGGAGGGGCAGGAGCTGTACATCATGATAAAGGTTTACTTTTTATTATATAGACTAGAACTATTTGATAGAAATACAAAACAAGCAATAAATTGTAGTCACTTATGTAATTTAGTATTTCAAATACATTTTATTTAACATATCTAAAATGGTATCACTTAAGATGTAATAAAAATAAAATTATTTATGAGATATTAATGGGGTTTTTTTGTACTAAGTCCTCAAAATCTGGTGTGTATTTTACACTTACCACACATCTCAGTTTGGACTAGCCACATTTCAAGTGCTCATTTGCCACATGTGACTAGGGGCTGCCCTACTGGAATGGGATATTAACAAGTTTTAAGCAGGAGAACAAACTGCATTAGCAAGTCACTTTGGAGTGGAGAAAGTATGGGTGAAGACAGGAATACCAGTTAAGAGGCTTTATTAAGCTTTTATTTCCTTTGGATGCTATAACAAAGTATGCCAGATTGGCTGACTTAAAACCACAGAAATTTATTTTCTGTCTGTTTTGGAGACTAGAAGTCTAGGGTCAAGGTGTTAGCAAGACCATGTTCCCTTTGAAAGCTGTAGGGAAGTATCCTTCATTGCCTCTTTGAGCTCCTTAGTGGTTGCTGGCAGTCCTTGTTGCTTGACTTATAGATGCATCACTCGAATCTCTGCTTCTGTCTTCATGTGGCCTTCTGTAGATCTGTGTCACTGTGTCCAGATATCCCTCTTATAAGGACACCAGTCATATTGTATTTTTTTAAAGATTTAATTATTTGAGAGAGAAAGAAAGAAGAGAGCACGACAGGGTGAGGGGGAGAGGCAGAGAGAGAAGCAGATTCCCCACTGAGCAGGGAGCAAAATGCAGGACTCCATCCCAGGAACCAAAGGCAGACGCTTAACCAACTGAGCCACTCAGGTGCCTAGTCATGCTGTAGTTATGATTCATCCTAATCCAGTATAACCTCATTTTAACTGGATGGTATCTGCAGAGATGCTATTTCCAAATAAGGTCACATTCACAAGTTTCAGGTAGACATGAATTTTGTGGGGGGCACTAGTCAACCCAATAGAGAGGCTAATGGAATAAAAGTGGTAGCTTTTGTACACTGGGCACAGATCTATGCTCCATTTCCCATTTCCTTGCTTGTCCTTAGGTAGTGGATCCAGAGTAGTGATACTAGATAGAAAAGGAAGAAATGATTGTGAAATAGATTTCAGAAGTGTAATTAGCAGATGTCTTGAATGTGGAGAGGCCAACCCCAAACAATCTGGCTGATCTTTCTCAGTCACAACTTCTCTCACAACTTTCCTGATAAGTCACTAAATGCCTACTACTTGTAACCCAGGAAATTTGTCTTCCTAGCTTCTAAAGGCGTCCAACTCAAAGACCTCTCCTTCAAGTCCCTTTTTATGAGGGCTTTCTTAATTAGCTCCACCTTAGTGAGAAGAGTATTAAACTAGAAGAAATGAAGTAGCCTGTCATATGCATAAAAGAATTCAAACATATATTTAATCCCCCATTACTGAAACTATACTGGCATTTATATACAGTACAGCATGCTCTTTAAAAAAAAAATCTGAAAACCAGAAGAGTATTGTTAGAGTTGAAACAAAGCATCATTCAGTTCTTATTGGGGGGAAAAATCCATATGCTTTATATCTGGGATATCGAATATAGTTATCTGGGTACAAGTATTCCCAGTGATTTCAATCTCCAAAAATATAAATTCCCAATTTACATTATTGATGTATCATCTTCTTAAATGAAGTAACCTAAACTCTTAAATCTGGGTATATTTTCAGTTTGTATAATCTCTCATGGGTAATGAACTCCATAAATATAAAATATGCTGTGTAATGATATGTCATCTTACTGAAAAAAATCACTTCCAACGCAGTCTCAAAGTGGTGGATTGTGGAAGATGTCAGACAGTTTCCTAGTTTAGGTATAAAATTGAATGAATATAAATGTTATTTAGGTATTTGTTTTAATGATTTACTGGATATATCCTCCTTCTGTTTGGCTTTATATTTTTTGACCCATTTTTTAAAGTATATAAACATAAAATAACCCTCCTGTCCTTTTACCCTTGTCTGCAACTTTTTCAGACTTTGTTTTTCCTGAGGTGTGGTGATAAAAAAACAAAGAATCTAGTAACAAGAAAGCTGCTGGGGCGCCTGGGTGGCTCAGTTGGTTGGGCGACTGCCTTCGGCTCAGGTCATGATCCTGGAGTCCCAGGATCGAGTCCCGCATTGGGCTCCCTGCTCGGTGGGGAGTGTCCTTCTCCCTCTGACCCTCCCCCTTCTCATGTGCTCATTCTCTCTCTCAAATAAATAAATAAAATCTTTAAAAAAAAAAAAAAACAAAGCTGCTAACAATTGTGAGATTCAGGGCAAGAACATAACTGTGGGGGCTCACAGAATGTAAGTCTAAATATTAACATTTTAAATTAGGATTTAAAAACTGTTGAATAAAATATGTTCGATCTTCCCATCTTAACAAACATACTTTTCTAATGACTTGGAAAGTCATGTTCCAATTAGAACTTTTGGGACTCCGTAGCATCCTGTGCAGCACGGTGGCAAAGTGGGGAGCCAGTCAGACTCCAGCTTAGCTTAGCACCTTACTACCCTGGGTTCTGTCCCTCATGGCCTTATGAGCATGTGTGTGATTGACCCAGTGAACACCAGGCTCTACACTGTCCCATGGCCACACCTTGGGTGACCCTCAGGAGGACCTGGTCATGTCCTGAACTGGGCAGTGAATTCCAGGGTTCTGGAGTATGGTGGGAAGGGAAATATGGCCTTCGATTGTGGCACTTTCCTTATCCCCGCAGAATACCCTCCTCACAGGCAGAAACATGGTGAGAGAACAGCCAGACCATGGTACTCTAATGCAAATATCTCTTACCTCATCTGAAGGACAATATTGACCAATAGAGCTATTTAAGTACATAGCTAATACTCTTATTTCTTTTAAATTCCAATATTTGTTAGTGAAGTTGGGTAATGAGTACATAGGGACTCTTTGTGTTACTCTCCCTTTTTGTTGTATGTTAGCAATTTTCCATAACAGAAAATAAGAAAATAATATTAATACATTTTAATGTCGTCTTGAGAGTTCCAAGAAATGGTAGATTTTGTGTAAGGAGGTTTGGTTTGCGTGGTCACTATTGTGCTTGTTTCTAATTCTACTAATGCCTTCACTGATTCACGCTCATTAAAGGTGGGTGAAAATAAGCAATGTGATCTCTATTAGATAGCCTTTGCATTTCTGAGCTCATCTTTGGACTTGGCATTACTAAGCAATCCCAATGATTTTCCCTTTAGTTTTTTGCTTCTGTTGTATATAAATAATCATTTATTACTGACATTGAAATCCATTATAAGATGATCAAATTCTTTTTGATCTGCCTAATTTCTGGTTTAAACTGGACTCAGAGCACTTTGTGAATTTTCTTGTGTTGAATTACATTACTTTTCAATTTTATTTTATTTTATTTTATTTTTTATTTAAATAATCTCTACACCAAACATGGGGCTCAAATTCATAACCCCGAGATCAAGAGTCACATGTTCTTCTGACTAAGCCAGCCAGGCTCCTCTTATTTTTCAATTTTAAGAGTTAGTTTCTCTTGGGGCACCTGGCAGGCTCAGTCAATACAGAATAAGACTCTTGATTCTGGGGTCATGAGTTCAAGCCCCACATTGGGTGAAGTTAGCTTTTCTCCTCATTTCAATACTATTTCTCTTTTCATAAACTGAACCCGTAGATCCATGACTTAGGATCTAGATTCAGGATTATGCTATTTCAGGCAGTCTTTGTGTTTATTTATTTATTTATTTATTTTTAAGATTTTTCCTTTTTCTGATTCAAACCTGATCTTTGGGTGTGTGTCTGTGTGTGTGCGTGCACGTGAGTTTTGGATGATACAGAGGCTTTTGTGTTTTTCCCTTTAATCTCAAGGTATATGTTCATATAGTAGTGCTGTAATAATCACTATTACCTATATTTTGTATTTCAACTCTTAATTTCATTAATAAGAGTACAGTTTTTTTATTATAGGTTCTAAAGCTGTGTGTAGCCCCTCATGTTTTTTTTTTTTTTTAATTCATTTCCTTTTCATCTCGAATTCAAAGTATTCTGTGTAGGTGATTAAACTTATAATTTGATATAAATTGGAGTTGTTTCTTGGGATTATTGAATATTTTCTTTTCACCTTTACTGCACTTAGTTTTACATGCATAAATTTTTTAACAGCTCTAATAGATGAAAATAGATAGTATCTAAGGTAGAAATAAATTATGTAGAATAATAAACTGCTGGATGTTAAAATATTCATAATTATTTTATTAATTATGAGCATCTAATAATGTAATTAAATAATGTAATTAAAACATATTCTAAAATAAGGATAAATAACTGCCAGTACTTTAACTCTCCTGGCCACTTGAGGTTTCATTTTCAAAGCCAGTTGTTAGCTTTGTTATGGTTTTGTCTCTCTCCCTGTTTTTTTTTTTTAACCACATTTCCTCCTCTTAAGTGCATCCTAAAATGACATGTGCTTTACCTGTACACACATGAAAGTGCAAAAATTTACATATATCAGTGGTAACTGTTATGTTTTTTTATGCTCAAGCATTTAATAAATATGTTCTTGATTACTAAAATTAAATTTAAGAATTTTTAAAGAAATTAGAAACTAATCATTTTATATGGACAACATATATTGTGGAAGCAGAGTCTATGACCACCCAGTGCGTAAAACACAAACATACACACACACCAGAAAACATTCTAATAGCTTAAGCAGAATAAATTTTAGATTACTTTGCTTGAACTGATTGATAATATCATTGCTATCATAAGAATTTCATGCCTCTCAAATTTAGTTTTTATTTCAGTTTGCATTTGCACATTTTCCTTCCAATTTTGTGTTATAAGTTTATATTAACTTTATAGTCTTATTCCTAACTTATGTTTCAAAATGCATTGCTGGCGGGGCATGTGGGTGGCTCAGTCGTTGGGCGTCTGCCTTAGGCTCAGGTCATGATCCCGGGGTCCTGGGATCGAGCCCCGCATCGGGCTCCCTGCTCCGCGGGAAGCCTGCTTCTCCCTCTCCCACTCCCCCTGCTTGTGTTCCCTCTCTCGCTGTCTCTCTCTCTGTCAAATAAATAAATATTTTTAAAAAATGCATTGCTGGCATTGCATATTTCTAGTATGGGTATTCTATGGAATCTCAGCTTTTATCGGAAATAAAGATTCCTAAGCAATCTCAAATTGTTTTCACAGCAAAGAAAAAATGACTTAATAGAGTCTGCAGGAGAATATATACAGGATGAACATAAAAACACAGTTGAATTATCATACATTTGGTATGCAATATGCAAGCAGCAATACTGCTTGAAGGTTTTTTCAGAGTTAGAATATCTTTATAGAAAGGACATCAGGGTTTGGAGACAAGGAGTTTTCATCTTGGGTGTTCCACTTACTAGCTTGTGTGACCTTTAGTGACTGATTTCAGTTTACTAAGTATCAATTTCCTGCTTTAAAAAAGGACACAGACTTGGGGCGCCTGGGTGGCTCAGTCAGTTAAGCATCTCCCTTTGGCTCAGGTCGTGATCTCAGGGTCCTGGGATCGAGCCCCGCATCGGGCTTCCTGCTCTGCGGGAAGCCTGCTTCTCCCTCTCCCACTCCCCCTGCTTGTGTTCCCTCTCTCGCTGTGTCTCTGTCAAATAAATAAATAAAATCTTTAAAAAAAAAAAAAAGGACGGACATTGTATGTTCTTGAGAGGATTCACGTATATTACATGGTATGGTGCCTGGCGTGTAACTACATGCTATAAATATAATCTATTATTGTTAGTAATAGCTGTTGTAGTAAAGATTACAGAATGAGAGGGAATGTGATTATAAATAAATATTCTTGGCAAGTTTGTAAATTATATACATTTTCTTTGGTTTATATGCATTTATTTATGATATCTAACTTTTATTATACAGATGTTATTAAATTACTCTTAATGTCAGATAAAATTATTTGGAAACTTGTGGAGAAAAACTATCATGTATATTTTTCATATAGCAATGTTATATAATATTTACCTCCACATATTCAGGACCAAGATCAGGCAGAAATGTAAAATAACACCAAATATAAATAATGAAATTTCTCTTTCTCATCCCATAATTTAGTCATATATATGTGTATATCTATATATCTATATCTATATATATATATAGTTTGTTTTTTTTACAGAATCTGCTAGTCTTTTTTCTTTGTGTTTATTCTAAGAACACATAGGTTTTATTAATCTTAAATGAGGAAAAAAAGGTTTGTTTTGTTAAGAAGTATTGATACTGTCATTCCTTGGAATGGAAAATGTAAAAACAAATAGATATTTTGTCAGAGGTACAGATTTATTTATAAAATTTATCTACCAGAAGTTGAGTTGTTTCAATTCTCCTCTATCCCTCTGGGAGAGGTTAGAAGAAGAAATTACAGTGTTTGTTTATACAGGAAAATACCAACAGAGAGACACATTAAGTCACATGTGTAAATGAATTCTATACTTTCTGGCAGACTTGATTTAGCACTCTAGTCTTATTCCTCACTATTGTCCCTTTCACAGTCTCCCCTTAGGCAAGTTTGAACTAGTAGCTGTTTCTGTATATCTTTGTCAGGGTCTCTCTGACTTCTAAATATTTGCAAATGTTCTTGTCTAAGAAACGGCCCTAATCCCTTCCACTCCTAGTTGGCTTATAATAATTCATTTTTCTAGTTTGAGCTGGGGTGTCAGTAGCTTCTGCATTTCAATTATTTAACTCTCCTATACGCCTCCAGCCATCTCTGTAGTCCCTTTACTTTATGTATTGAATAATAATTTTTTTAATATCTCTGCCTTTCACAGTGGAAGTTTCTTTATAAAAGGGGCTAAACCTTTTTTTTTTAATTGAGATATGGATTTTTTTTTCCCTGGTATAGTTGACACACAATATTATATTAGTCTCAGGCTTACAACTTAGTGATTTGACAAGTTTATACATTAGGAGGGGTATGCCTTTTTTTTTTTTTTTCCCTTTATGTCCCTTGTACCATAATATGCACTTAATAAAAATTATAGTTGAATTAAGGAATAAAATATATTTGCATCATGAAGGTGAAATGTCTGTCTCTATACTGAAATCAATAATTTAAATAAAAACTTCTATTATATCAAATCAGCATGAAATTAAAAATATGATGATGCTTTATTTCTAGTCTTCTGATATCTGTATTTATATAGCTAATACAGATTCATTTTTTATATAAATAACAATTATTAGCAAGCTCACCATCTAATAATAGCTATTTTTATAGTCTATTTTCTATTTGATTATAATACTCTTTTTATCTCATGTTAAATTTATTAATTCATAAATAGCCATCAGTCTTGCAGAAATGCAAAAGCCCCATGGAGAATTATCTTCCAAAACCTGTAGAGACTTTATTTAATCTTCTAATTGTATGTTACAGAAATTTATCAGAAACTTTCATATATTTTCTTCCTAATATTACACTAAACAAAATATTTGGTCCTTAAGTATATACACCTAAGTCTATTAGAAACTTATATTTTACTCTCCACTTTTGAATATAGCATACAAGTGCAGAAGTAACAAATAATTCAAATATGACATATTTGTTGTTGTGAAAATGCCTGCAAATGGAGGTAGCAATGAATTCCATTAGAAATGCCTGTTTTTTTTTTAATTTCTGAAATATTCTTGATGTAGGGTTTGTTTTGCCTTGATTAGGCTATTGGTTATTGAAGCTGTTTGAATTTTTTTGTTTATCATAAATTGAATTTTCTGAGTCTTATAATTCAGACCAATGAACCAGAGTTTAGCAGTCTTTCCCACTCCTATCTTCAGGATGGGAGCCCTTGAAAATAGAACTATGAGCAAAGCATAATGGAAGCATTTGCTGCCTTTCCTCCTTGCTTTTTGCATTAGTGCATAGTCTCTAATTCATGTGCAAATGTTCACATATCTAGAGATTTATAACAAAACTTGCTTTTCCAATACTTATTCCTCCAACCTATTTCAAAAACAGATAAATTTTTCTAAATAGCCCTTCAATGATAGCAAACTTTATTGCTTCCTTTGCTTATTACTACTTCTCCCTGCTCTTTTTCCTTAGCCCAATATAAGTCTAAATAAACACAACTTGTTACTTCTCATTTTAAATTGAGTTTGCAAAATGTGGCCACATTTTCACTTATCCTTTTCATACAGTTAAAATCTTACCTCACCTGCATGACATCTTTCTGAATTACCTAATCTCCATTTCATTTTGGTCTGAATAGCAGCACTAGAAGTTTTGTTGATAGGTTAAGTTAGAAGGTTTGAGACATTAATAATCCATAATTTTTTTTTTGTATTTCAATAAGCCACATAAATATGTTTGCCTAAATTATGTATGAAGTTTGTTAACTCTGATTACATGCAAATCTCAGGCAGAATTAAGGGCAAGAGGGGATGGGCAGAGGAAGGAAGTGGAAGGGAAGGTAGAGGAGGGGAAAGGAGGAAAGTGTTCTTCTTAGTGAGGTTTGTGATGACTACCATCCCTTCTTGGAAAAAAGATGAATTAAATCAGCTTTAACATTAACATATTATGCAACTATTTTATTGAGCATTCAAATTTAAAGAAAACAAGAATTATCCTTTTTTAAAAAGTTGTATTAGTGGTCTTTATGTATTGACATATAGAATTTTCTGTAATTGTTTTTTTAACATTTAAATTCAGTTAATTAATATATAATGTATTATTGGTTTCAGAGGTACAGGCCTGTGATTCATCAGTCTTATATAATACCCAGTGCTCATTACATCACATGCCCTCCTTAATGTCCATCACCCAGTTACCCCATCCTTCCATTCCCCTCCCCTCCAGCAACCCTCAGAAAGCAAGTTAAGTAAAGCAGAATCTAGTAGAATCACATCAGCTTACTTGGAAAATTTGTCAAGATTTCTAAATTATATTATTCTCATTAAAAATGGGTGATAATGGTAGTAAAAACCCCAAGATGAGGTATGATCATGTAAATACAGTATTTTAAGATGTGCCAGGCACACAGTAAACACACTGCATGGTAACTAAGCTCAAGATCCTCTTTTAAGTGACACATCTAGGAATGAGAATAGAAGTCCCCAACCAGAAGCTCAGTCAAATTAGTAGACCAGAATAAGTGCATTTGCATTTGAGATATGAAATCCCAAACTTCATGTATTACTTCCCTTACCTAGTTATGACAGAATTTGATTAAGTGTCAAATCTCATATAGATTCCTAAATGTGTAGATTTCAGGAGAGGATTAAGAAGAAAAAAATGAAATTAAAAAGAAACTAAATGAAATCCACTGAGTAGTATTATGTTCTGGTTTTAAAGGTAAATGTTCTGAAACTAGATCAATAAAATCCTATCAATTCAATTTACAAAACAAAAAACAGCCAACAAGAAACCCAGGATAAGCATTTGGTCTTGGATTTAAGCAATCCTGGCTCTCTAGTGTTCAACTGTAGTTCTACCTCAGTGGTTTCTGTACTAACAGATGCCAAAGGTGGAGTACTTATGACCAGAAAATTAAAGTTATGAATATTAAGCTGATATGCAAAGCACCAACAGAGCAAAGTATACACACAGATAATCATGAATTGTACACTAATCAAATTTTAATAAGCGGGAGACATTAGTGTAGAAGCACAAGACTTACCAATGTGTTGTTTCCTTTTTTTTTTTTTTCATTTTGCAGGAAAAAGTCCAGCATTTACAGAAGGCTTTTGCTTCCAGAGTAGATAAATCCACACAGACTGAACTTCTAGGCTATGATGTAAGTAGCTATATAAAACCATTTTTATTTTCTTTATTGGTATTCGGACCTCCACAGCTTATTTACCTCTGTTGCTGTGTCCATGCATTGATTTAATAGGATTTAGTGGCTCGCCATTCATCTTTTGCTCTTAAATAATCTCCAAATACCTTCTGGAAGTGAAAAAGATAATTACAGGCACCAACTAGCATACCAATGTCTTATTATTTTTTTTTTTTTAAGCTAACATCCCTCATATAGTCTTTTGAATTAGTGAATTTGCAGACATGTGGAAGATACATATTAGAATACTAGGACAATTTATTTTTAGGAAAGTACTAATTTATTTATTAACAGTTTAATAAAGTTGTGTTCACAGTCACCAATGGCCAGGCACATCATTTTTACATTCTGCTACCTAAAAGGAAAAACAACTTTGCAGAGAAATTTACAATACTATTTTAGCTTTTGGGCTTCAGTGCAAGGTGCAGAAAGTAATTTAATTGAAAGTTAGCATTTTTTCTTAGTGTGAAATACTTGTTGAATTGTCAAAATAGGATTGTAAAACGTGTTGATACAAGATTGCTTCTAATAACACTGGATGATTTTGGATAACTTTGATTTAAATTCCTATCTTTTCTTAAATGAAGCTATAAGATTTTCACTTTGCCTAAGTTGATGACTTTAAACTTCCTTTTAGTGAAAATATAAAGGAATTATCTTCTTTATCCTGCATCTAACATTTGTTAGAACTCCCTCTTCTCTTTAAAAACATTAATATTATTTTTAGCATTTTATTGACAAGTAAGATTAGAAGAGATGCTTTTAAGGTGTTTCATGAAGGTGTATAATAATAAAATGTAAGTTTGTCTGCATGTCCTCATTATATTAAATAACATAAATATGAATGTTATTTTTGTGTTGCCTTGCAAATTATGTTGTTATATTTAACTAAATGCTACTTGTCTCTATTAGGAAGTAAACTAAAGTTTTGAATTCCAGCACAAATTGTTTTCAGCTACTTATATATGTTCTTTTTAAATTTAAAAACATTAAAAGCTATGCTTTTCTTTTGAATTTTTCTGTTACATTCATTTTAAGATATGTTTATTATAGACACCTAAATATTCTAGATATGAATATTGTGACTACAGTACTTCTTGCTCGAATACCAGTGTTATATATGATTTAAATGGTGGTAATATTTCCTGTTTTAAAATAGAAATGGTTTCTAAGTTCAAGCAGGATTTACCACAAGTATTTTAATTTTATCTCTTTTGAAGGAGGTTTTTTTTTTCCCCATTTAAAGTTTTTTGATATGTATTATTTGTATATTAGAACCTAGGTTATAAACTCAGTATGTATTTTACAAATAATAACCTATATCTTTTTAAATCTGCAAGCCATTTGTCCAATAAGACTAATAAATTAATAGTTTCCATTAAATCATATTCAAACATAACACAATTATAAGTTAACTTATTCACTACCACATGGTCTTTGTGAAAGTCTAGTTATTAAAAGTAATGTATTCTTCAACAAGGAAAGAGGAAAACACGTATGTATTGGGACTCAAATATTCCTCTTTACTCAATAAGGAAATGATGTTTGGGAGACTCAGTTCCAAATTTCTAAAGGACTGAATATAAAGATAGAATGTGAGATCTATAGCAGTATTAGTGACTGCAAGTGAGAAACAGTTGCTAAGAGACGAATGGTTCCGGTGGGGGAGATAATTAAATTGTGTCTTCTTTATTTGCCTCTCTATGCCCCATCATGTTCTTGTTTCTATGAGGTTTGTTATATCAATATTACAATTTCTCTAAACATTTAAATAAAAATTTAAAATAGAACCATGAACATAGGTAATCCTTATTAAATCTTCATTGTTCCTAGCTTCTTTTCATATCTGACAGTGAAAATTTATTGTATTTTAGTGGGTTGAATTAAGGCTAAGAATAATAATTTCTGGTATTGAGTCCTTTCAGGATCCCTTTGTATAAGTGTTTGGTATGACTTAGGTAGTCATTAGCATACATTAATAATCTGTTCTAAAGATTTCATATTTTACATTTCCTGGTGGTAGATTCTAGGATATAATCATCAGAATCAGAAAGGAATTACCAAAGATATGCATATAGAACCTCATGGCACTAACTGGATGTTACTGTCATAATACACTTTGGGGCATTTTGTATGGAAAACACTGGGGAGGGAAATATTTTTAAAAAGCAAATTAGAAATAGGTAAAGCATTTTAAATGTGATAAATTGTGACTATTGGGAATATATGACTTATCAACAATGTATTTTTATTTTCTATCACTGGGATATATTTTCTATACTTTTCAATATCTAGTCATAAATTTTTCACTTTTTCATATGCAGTAAGAATAATTGATTATCCTTTGACTTATAACATTTGCTCACATTTTTATCAGGAAATAGTCTGACATTTTGTTTTTTCATAAATATATATTCACATATATACTATAGCTACTTAACAATTTGCAATAGTATTTGTCAGAGAAAATATGAAAAATTTTGTAGAAATCTTGTACATTATGAATGATACTTATACTCTCTTGCTTGCTTTCTAAAGCTGTCAATATTAGCCACAAATTGTTCTTTACAGATCAGTATGGATCATGTTTCAATGATATGAATGTCAGAATAGGAGAGACTCCCAGTATCTGCTAATATAATATTCTTGGGAAGATAGTCGTTACTACACATTTTGCTTAAAATAGGAAATAGAATCCTTGAAAGATGTGAATTATAATGAAAACCATTAAAAGAAATTTCTGAAAATCCTCTACAGTGAATAAGTTCAAAGATTCATATAATAAACTACTTCTATCTTGTAATAGATTTATCAGGAGACTTGAAACTAATGTTAGTGTACAGTGTGTTTTGATTTCTAATGCATAGGACAAAGATGATTTAAAAATAAATTCAGAGTGTCTCAGGAAAGGCCTGTATACACAGTAGTTCTTGTGATGATGAAGGAGATTGTTAAATAATTGATGAATGTATCTTCAATAATCAATGCCAGTTTAACCGCTTTCACCTTCCTCTGTCTACACTGACTTAGTTTATTGAAAGATCAAAAATAATTTCTTAGGTGTCACTTGTGTTATTAAAACAGGATAGAAGATGAATATAGCCAAGTAACAGTGTTGCCAATTGCAAGATTATACTAAGAGGTAGAGATTTTTCTGATTACATTAATTATATAAATAAATGCTTCAGCATAGAACGTAAGCTATCTGTAAATACTTTATAGTTTAAACTCATGCAAATAACATTTTGGTTTAAATAATTGGGAGGGAATAGCCAAAATGCAGTGAAGATTTTATATTCTAACACGGCAAAAATTCAGGTACTTTTTTTTAATTTGGCATCTATATGGAGAGGTTTTTTTTTTTAACTTCCTTTTGGTGTTCTACAGAAGGTTATCTTTTTAAATGTAGTTGATTTACTTTAAGTATAAATTTTCTTTTCAATTAGTGCCTGAACTTAAACAATCGGAGTCTCTAGAGGAGTCTACCTTTAATCAGCATATATTTTTTTTTATATTTTATACTTATATTTAATAAGTGTTAGTCTTGAACTTGCAATTTTTTGTTCATATTTCTTTAAGAGTTTTGACATTATCAAGTATTTCATCAAATTTATTAATTACTGTTAGTCTTAATATCATTAATGGTTTTCATTTGGCTACTTAAAACTGAATTGTGGCATCACACATATTTTGTCTGAGTCATGGGTGAGTGAAGCATAACTCAGTTTAGAAAAGTATGATCATACCACTATGTATTTTTCAAACATTTTAATAACATAGTCTCTAAATAATGGGATTTGCTTTATAAATGAAGTTTTCTACTTATATGCTAGGGAAATAATACTAGTTGCATTATGAATACACATTTTGAAGGAAAAACTCAATGCAGTTGTCTGTGTATTCTCAATCTATACTACTTTTCTTAGATTTAATTTTGGAGGCCCTCCTAATATAGTTAATAGTGTAAGGAAATTCTAACAAATATGAGAATAGTTCATCATGTAAAGAGTAAGAATGATTAGGGGATTTTTTTTTTTTTTTTAAAGATTTTATTTGAGAGAGAGAGACAGAGCACGAGTGGGGAGGTGAGGGAGAAGCAGACTCACCACTGAGCAGGGTCCTGGGATCATGACAGCGGAAGGCAGATTCTTAACTGATTGAGCCACCCAGGTGCCCCAAGAATTATTAGTTTTACCGTAATTGTTTTATTAACTATTATATAGAGCAAGAGAGTATTTTGTGTTATGCAACTATATTATGTCAGCCTATGGATTAAGCCTAATTGTAAGAATTGAATAATTATCAATTAAGCTTTCTAGTTCATTCACTAATAATCCATAGTTTGTTAAAGCTATCTATTTTTGATCCATCCATTGCTGTTGTTTTTGATCCATCCATTGCTTCTGATCATGTCAGGGTGCCCCAGCATTTAGCAGATGAGTGCCTTCTCCCCATATACTTCATTTATATTTACCTATATCAAGTATTTCTGTTTGTTTTTATAAATTTAAATAAAATCAAGTTTAAAAACTGATATATTCCAATTTTTCTTTTGAACTACAGTTTTTCATATTACATTAAGGATAAGTTTCAGACAAAATCATCGATTAAAAACACAAGATATATGATCAGCTGCTGTAGGTACTTACTAATACTTAGTGGAAGAATCACAGCTTATCCCGTGGTGAAGTTTTAAGGACATCACTTTTGAAAATCCATACATGCATTTATTCAACAAATACTAAATGCCCCATGGAAGCCAGGCTCTGTCCTAGGTACTTAGGATACATCCTTCAATCAAACCACAAATATTCCCTATGGAGCCTGCATTTTTTGACAGCATACTTATAATAAATAATATAAGGAAAGTATACAGTATGTCAGAAGGTGCTAGGTGCAATATAAAAAGGAAAAATAGCACAGGGAAAGGGTAATTGTGAATGTAGGGGTGAGGGTCAAGACTATGATCAAAAATTTTAAACAGGGTGATCTAGGCTGGTCTGAGGGTGAGATGTGAGGCTTGAAGGTGGTGAGGTAAAAATCACATTTAGTCAGGGGTTCCTGGGGGGCTGAGGTGGTTAAGTGTCTGCCTTCAGCTCAGGTCATGATCCCAGGGTCCTGGGATCGAGCCCTGCATCGGGCTCCCGGCTCAGCGGGGAGCCTTCTTCTCCCTCTGCCTACCACTTCCCCTGCTTGTGCTGTCTGTCTCTCTCTGTCAAATAAATAAATAAAATAAAATCTTTTAAAAAATCACATTTAGTCAGAAATCCTTTTGTGATATGCTCCTTGAACACCCCTGAAAGACCCTCAGTCAGTAAGAACAAATTGCTTTATCTTTGCAGCAGTCCTGGGTAAGAATAATTGGCTTCATTTGTAGGTTGTGTGGTATGAAAAAATGCATTCTGTACCATTATACCCTAGAATCAGACCCCATGCATCAAGAGACTCACACTAGGGGAACACAGACCACCTGTGGAAATAGCCTACTCAGGCTCCTGCTATCATATCCACTTAGCAGAAGCACTGAGAAGAAAGCTAGGTCCTATCAGCCACACCATGTAAATTGCATTCACTTTTCCTCTCTTTTTTTGCATAGGCTCTGTCTACCTCCTCCTCTCAATGTACCACTCTTCTCCCAGCTCAGGAAGAGTTGAATTTAGATACTTTAAATGTATAATTAGACTTCATTGTATATCAGCACATCCCATTATTCAGAGGTGTACCACTAAAGCCAACAAATGTAAAAATCACTCAATAGTTACTTGGTGAAAAAATAAATGAATAGATTAGCTAAAAGACTCTCATGTTATTTTTATAATCCTAACGATCTAAAACAAATCAGTATACATTGTTTTATTTTATTAACAAATACAGAGTGCATATTGTTATTCTACATTATTCTGTATCATTTTGTTACATCTAACAAATGTTTCAAAATGGCCACTTTGTGCCTTTTAGAACAAAGCATTAAATGCAAATCAGTGTAGATAACCAGTGATTTTTAAAACATGAGTGCCAACATGCAGTTTCCTTTATAATATTGCATTGAATGCTTCCTTCTAAAATCCTGAATTTTTACCTAGGACCTAGATAGATCATTCCTGGAATACCTCCAGGTCTTTATTTCAGCTTTGACTGCATAGAATCAGCATGACTTAACTGATAATCCTTTTGTTAAGAGAATTTATAGTTGAAATCCTTTTGGGAAAAATCGCAAGGATAGGTGTTTAAAAAAAAAAAAGCTCTTATAATTGTAAAAATATTCATCAAAATGAAACAACAAAAGAACACATAGACATACAAATTTTATCTATCTTATGTGGGGAGGAAAAATAAATTTCCCTCTACTCTTCTAGTTTCTTGGCTGAGACCTACCTGTAAAAACAAATAAACAGGAGAAAAACAAGTTTAGTGACATGTATACCTCCAGTATAAATGGGAAATACCCAGAAAAACCGAGTAACTCCCTGAAATGGTCCACATCACCATCTTAAATACAACCTCCAGCTAAAGACAAAAGGTGATGCTGCGGGGTTGGGGACATAGGAGAGACCAGTTACAGGAGATTACCAGGAAAAGCATAGTAAAAAGGATAAAACTGTTATGCAGATTTAAGACTGTCTTCTCCACCGATAAGAGTTTCTAGAGATTGAGAGTTGTCCTCTTCTTCCTGGTAGAGAGAGACCTTTACAAGTGAGGATTTCCATTATACATGTAACTTTCTTTTATAAAACAGTAACTTGTATTCCATTTTCCGAGCTTCTCCTGTGTCTGTGTTTCTTAAAAATACCCAGCTAAAGATAATTCTTATGCTAAAGAGGCATATTCTGGGTGGCATATATTTGTTCTCCTCCAATTAGTAATAATAATTATAATATTTGCTGAAAAATATGTTCATTTAGTAATGGTGTTGATAAAAGAGAAAAGTTGATACTTGTTGAAAAGAAAATTTCTTTCAACCCACATCACCTTCAATCTCATATATCACCAGCTCTATAGGAAATCTAGATTTAATTACAAAATTTCTGAGTTTTCTTAGACAAATTTAGAAGTCTTTTTAGAATTTTCCAGTGTGCTAAGTGTGTATTTCATGACAGGAAGTCCTGTCTGAAGGAATTTTCACCACCCTATGGAAGAAAATACAATGTATACACTAAGGGCATATTTCAGTGACTATTTGTGATACATTATGTAATTGGAGTTATTCATCATAATTGTCAGGGAGCCCTCTTGCTCAACTATAGAACCCAACAGTTAATTTCTTACTACATTTTCTTGTGGCACTGACAGTGACTGGAACATTCTATCCGCCAGACCAGAAAAGCCCTAGTAGCAATGGAATACTTAGAACACCCCCTTTTCTGTCCATGATCATGTACTGAACATGCAGTGATCCCTTATCTATGACCATGTGCTCTCTGCCTGCTCTCTTGCACTACCCTCCCAACCTCTCCTTATAAAACTCTAGGTGTCCCTCTTCTTGGCTGATGGGTTGATTGTTAAGGCTTGAGCCTACCACCTGCCCTGGCTGCAGGCACCAAAAATAAATCTCCCCCTTTCTCTTTTCCAGACTCTCCTCTCTTGAGTTATGGGCTTCTCTTGTGATGAGTTTATTCAGCAACCATGTTTGCAAACCCAGCCAAGAGCTAAGCTTTTGATTTATCTACCCCCCTAGCTATTCCCTGGGATAGAGCAGTTGGCCAGGACAGTGCACCAGGGCTTGCCCATTTATTTCCTAAGTTAGGCGTTGTGATAGATCATTTGGTAACATAATTTATATTAATTTAAGTTCTAAGACTTTGCTCAGGTACTTGGTCAACATATATCTTTGTAGATTTATATTAATTCATGTCTAAGGAAAACATTGCTTTCCTTTAATGTGGTCTACAATCAAGAAAAATCTGGAAAAGCAAATTTACTATTTAAATATTTACAAATGTATTGAAACTATACACACAGATACAGACACACATCAAAGCGCATAGTCTCTGAACACACAACTGCATGATATAGGTACAAAACAGAATCTACTTTTATTGACTATTTGTACTTATTATAGAAATTAAGATTAGATGCAAATATATTAATTTTTGTATATAATAATTTACAGAAATCCTACTGTACACTAATACAATGTTTAAAATGGTTATTTGTATTTTAATATTAAATCATATTTATACAACTATTTGTTACCTAACTTTATTAGTATGAATTAATATTAAGGTATTTTCTTTTAAAGGTAAAAGTCACATTGACTCTCTAGAAACATTACTTTTTCAATATGCAGAAATCATAAAACTATATATTCTAGACTGAAACAATAATGACAAATTTTGCCATACCATAGTTATGACAGTGTTGTTGGTTTTTTTTTTTCTTCACTCCACCACCTGATGGCTATTCTATCTTGTCATACAGTTGAGCCTTTGTTTCATTAGGCTATCAGATTTAATTAATTTAATTATTTTTTCCTTTAGTTTTCTTATGTGATTTACTATTCTCTGACAACCCTCCCACTTACTTGATTTAGCAGCACAAAAGGATAATATCTGTAAAGATCATTAGCCCTCATAATAGAGCCCTCTTGCTCTATTAAAAAGTTTCTCAAACACTTGACTCATGCTTTGGGACTTGAGAATACCTAGTGTGTATATTGGGGTGGGGGGAGCCGGTGATGGGGGGAAGGAGTAATTTTTCCTCTATCTTTCTAATTTCTTGGCTGTAATTACCTCTGTAATAAAAGAGAGATTAACAAGTTAAATAATATGTATACCTCCTATATACACAGGAGATACCTAGGAATATTAAGTTGACTCCTGAAATGGCCCAAGTCATTATCTTAAATACCATCTCCAGGTAAAGACAAAAGAAAGATGGGGGTTGGAGAGGCCAGTTGTGGAAGATTACCAAGAAGAACACACTGAACAAGAGTGAGGTTGTTATGCAGATTTAAGTCTATGCCTTCTCTCTTGATTAGTTTCTAGAGATTTGATCATCCCCTTTTCCTAGTACAGAGAGATACCCTTTCAAATAGAGATTTCCTTTATTAAGTATAAATGACCTTTACAAAAGGTAACTTCTACTTGGTTTTGAGAGCTATCCTTGTGTCTGCAGCCTCTTAAGAATAACCAGTTCAAGTTATGCCAAAGAAGCATATTTGGGGGTGGCAAATTGTGCTTCCCTTCAATTTCACCTTGAAACTTCCCCAAGAAGTTTCACAATCCAGAACCTGAGTTGATAGATTATTCCATTATTCTATTGAACCCATGTCTGAGTCCTGAAAATAGGTCAGTTCAACTAAACTGCTATGTCTCATTTTAAGAGGTGGTCTTGTAGATGAGCTCCCAAAGTTAGTCCTATATTGTGCTAGCAATCAGGTATTTAATAAGAGCCATTTCTATGGAAAAAGATAAACAGAGTTTAACAATTAGCACAAACTATAACCCAGTTTGTGAGACCAGGGGGGCAGCCAATCAAGATTGCTATATGTCAGGTTCAAATCATCTTTCAAAGTTTGAGTATCTATGATGTTGTCAGGTGGTCAGGTGAGTTTTCTGAGTGGCTGACATATCCGCAGGGACAGAAGGTTGTCCATATGAGCTGTTGTGATTTCTCTTAAGTTTATATCAAGTTGTTCACATTCAGTTTGCAGAGCTTTGGGAAAAGGGCAGTTTTGATTCCCAGTCATTTCAAGTTAGAAGGGTGGGGAAAAACCAGAAATTAGTTTGGAGAGTTATAGTGAGATATTTGAGGAAAACTGTTAGAATTCAGGATCTGGTCCAATTTACAGGTAGAAAACAAAATTTCTAAGACTGTAAACTGGACTAGAATCTAATATCCACAAAGGTATACTACTGAAACATTATTTTCTCTATAATCACCCTCATTTTTACCAAAGATAATCACAGTAGGACTAATTTATTTGCAGAATAAGTTTAGTCTTATTAAACTTGATTATTTACATAAGTGCTGGAAGAATAGTGATTGAATATATAGGTTCTTTTTAGGTCTGCTTTTCTGGAACTTTTGTAGGGAATTTTAGATGGAACTTTTAAAAGCCTGGAGGCTAAGAAGTCAAGCCAAGGACTCGCCATCAGACTTTGCCTGTAGTACCTAGCGTTTTGGGTTAATTTCTCTCTTCTTGAGGTCCCAAAGATAACGTATGGTTTCTGCACCTTCCAGAAAGTGACTTTCTTTTACTCATCTGGTAAGGCTGCTGGGTCCCTGTAAGCAAAGTACCACGCTGCTTTTGCAAAGAGTTTTATTGGCTCCATAAAGTGAAACTTAGTTCCTTGAAGCTGTCTGGTCATGTTTAATTCTATGCATATTCTCAAATATGACATTCCATTCAAAGCTTTAGTAATATAACCAATGTGTCCAGTTGTGGAAGCACATTCTAAGAACAGATTCTGCTTAAACTTATGCGTATAAATATATTGCCATGAAAATAAGAATAATCACTAAGAGTTTCAAATTCTAGAGGGATCAGATAGGGAAAAAAAGTAATTGTTTCATCTCTGTTCACAAGGGCATACTTTACCAAATTGCTGTAATTCATACTTAGCTTAATGGAAAAGAGAAAAGTTTCCTTAAATCTAGAAAAAGCAAAGCATTAAAGAATCACAATGTTTCAAACAAAGTCATAAGTATTTTCAGTTTCATGAGTTTATTCAGCTCCATGTTATTCTTGTTCTACTTGGTTTTATATTGGTTCTGTTGGTTCTGGATTTTTACCCAGTTCCGTTTTGTCTTGAAATGATCAGAAACCTATATTCCAGAGTACCTGTTAGAATCCTTCTCTTTTTCTTTTCTTTTCCTTTTTTTAAAGATTTTATTTATTTATTAGAGCACCAGCAGGGGGAGGGGCAGAGGGAGAAGCAGACTCCCCTCTGACATGGGGCTCCATCCCAGGACTCCAGGATCATGACCTGAACCAAAGGCAGATGCTTAACCAACTGAGCCATCCAGGCGCCCCTGTCGTAGTCCTTTTCTTGAATAATCTGTGAGGATTAAGCACTTTTGCAAAAGCATAGAATAAAACAATAATTATCTGTAAATGACAGAACACTTAAAAATAGCTATGGTTAAAGTTCTGATGAGAGTACATTGCAATGTAGTTGACAAAGAAATTTGGCTATTTCGATGACATGCTTTTTAAGGTAGTAAGTATAATTACAAATGAAAACTTTATACCAGAACATACCAAATTTCCAGAAATTTCATACAACTTCTGGAACACTAGTATTAGCAACATATATCCATTCAGATGAAATCTAAGAAGGTTTAGCATCACTAATTTGGCAATGCTTCCCATGTAACTTAACATAGTAAATAAACCTAACTACCTTAAGATCTCTTTTTCCAAGGAGAGAGAATGATTCTTTTAACATGCTCCAAGGACCTTCTGAAACATCTCAAAGTTAGTTCTAGGTCAAAAGGACTCCATTTAGAGTTTGATTTGGGGAAGTTTGTCAAAAATATCAAAAAGTTTTAGCACATGACTAAATAGGATCACAGATCATTATGAAACAATACTTTATTTAACCAAAGTGACAAGCATTTTTTAAAGGCAAATACAGAAGGATACATAGTTATGAGCAAAGTTTTGCTCTTTTTAATACTAAGAAGATACAGTTTCCTTAAGCAATCAAAGATCTGATAAAGACAAATGAAGTAGAGGAAATTATTATGAACTCTTTGCTTTGTAGTCAGATTGATGTGGGAAACAAAGGCAAAAGAAAAATTAAATTTCCTTACTACTTACAACCCATTGACATGTCCTTGAAACAGGCAGAGTGACATTCCTCAGTCAGCTTGCCTGATAACTACAGTATAATCACAGGAAGGAAGAATCTTAGCCACCAGGCAATGTTCTTGTGAGTGGGGTTGTGAATGTCCACTGATTTTTCTGTTGTCTAAATTTGGTAGTTTCTAATGAAAGTGGAGGTTAAAAAACAAAAAAAAATTCATATTTTCATCTTGTTAAGGGAATCCATAATGCAAGCCATTATACTTCTTTTGTCTTCCTTTCAATTTGGTTTTTCATAGAAACCAATAAGACAATTCTGTAGAAAAAGAACTCTCTGATATTTTTTTCAAATATAGAAGTTTTTTGTGTTTTATTTTTTGTTTTTAGTTCAAAGTATCCATCATTTGACCATTAACAAGAAAGATCTTATATTAATCTCAATAGCAGCTCAAGCCAATAAAGGCTTTTTATGGTTTAACAATGATTTCAAGAGGCATCCCAAAGGGAGGTACAAAGATGCAGCCCTTAAGAGATCCAGAGAGTTTAATTTCAAAGTTAGCCTAGGAAAGCAAAGACTTGTGTTGTCATCACAGGTGATAAGAATGAGATGATGGGATGCCTCCAGTCATAGACTCTCTAAATCTGTGACACCAAGCAGATGCTAATGGAATGGGACTTTTCTAGCACAAACAAGATTATGAAGGTTGAGACTACAAAGGCCCCTTATGGAATAGGATCCTTTATAATAAACTCCCCCGAGAGCTGGCATAGTTGGACAAAGAGAATACTCCTTCTGGGATCCATTAGCCTATTGGGTTGTATGCCAGATGCATGTGGATACATTCATTGTCCAGCTGACAGAGACCAAACAATGTTCTCACTGGTCACAAAGCCAAACTCTTATGACCTAGAAGACGACAAAAGGAAAATCTCTTCTAGGGTATGTTTCTTTTTATGACAAATGACACAAAAGACAGACACCAAAAACAAGCAAGCAAAAACAAATAGCCATCTCTGGGAGAAAAGAGGATCAACAGAAAACAAGATTACTCATAACAAGAATCTTTACCAAAGTCACTATACCTAAGGAACTAGTTCACACAGATATCTTCTCCTGTTAATCTAAATTTGGAAAAGAAGGGATAAGAATTTTTAATCTTCTTCTCTTGACCAGGTACTACAGAAAGAGATACCTGGGAGAGCTGACTTGTAAGAATTCTTACCCTTTGCCATCTTCTGCCATTTTTCCAGGATCCCATCTGCAGGCTCCAGAGCAAGTATGGTGCCTCAACAGATCCCTACAGGGGTCACCAAACTGTAGCAGAGGAAAAATAATTTCTCCTCTAATTTCCCAGGTTCTTGGCTGAAACCGCCTCTATAATAAAAGACAGATTAACAGGAGGAAAACAAGTTTAATAACATACACCTCCTGTATACATGTGAGATACCCAGGAAAACTGAGTAATTTCCCAAAATGGCCAGGCCACCACCTTATATGCCATCTTCAGCTAAAGACAAAACAAGGATATTGGGACTCATTGGAGGTTATGAGAGATTACCAGGAAGAACACAGTAAACAAGGGTAAAGTTGTCACACAGGTTTAGTCTGTTCCTTCTCCACTGATGAGTTTCCAGAGATTTGGTCATCTTCCTCTTTCTAGTATGGAGAGGGTCACACCCTTACAAGTGGAGATTTTTCCTGATAAATGTAAATGTCTTTTACAAAAGGGTAACTTTTACTTGGTTTTCAGAATTTTTCCTGTGTTTGTAATTTCTTAAACATAACCAGCTCAAGATAATGCTTAAGCCAAAGAGGCATATTTTGGGGTGGCAAATTCTCCTTTTCTCTAGCTTTGATCTTCCAGTGAAAGAACCGGGTAATGATTTCAGGGAGAAAAGGCATTAAACTATTAGATTATTAGTGTTTCAAAATAAAGACATAAAAACTGTTTTTATAACTTATAGTATATAGAGAGCTAAAGAAAACAGTTCCATAAATGTTTGACTTTATACCAAAGAGGCAAAGGAATAGGAATTTTCAGGATATTGCATTACAGAAAGTTTCCTAAAAGAGAGCCACATGTAACATTAACCTCATGCTCTGTGAAGTAAGAGAACCAGGAAATTATACTCATGTGATGCTACATTGTTAAAATGGTAATTAGAATTTTAAATGTATAAAGCTGAATTACTGTGGAGACAATTTATACCGAAGAGTGTAATTTACAATTCAGAGTACTTAAAAGCCATAGTTTTTTACGTATCAGAATTACTTCAGATTTGTCATGTATTATGAATTTTGTGCTTATAAATTGATTATGGATTTGGATTTAATCCATCAAATTAAAGGAAAATTTACTTAAGGTACAGTCTAATATAGAATAATTTTCAGAAAGAAAAATACTCTAAACAGATTCAGTATTTTCTTGAATTGAGAACTATAACCTAAAAATTGATAAATTGTTCATTTTTTAAGCTTAAGAAAAGACTAATATAGAATTGGAAATAGTGTTTTTCAACTTTTTAGAGTAAAAAAACACTCAATATTGTTCCAAAGATGCTCCTTAAGAGTCTTTTTTAATTTATGGGGAAGTTGCTACAAACTCTGAGTTTGAAAGGATTAATTTTTCTTCTTTGAGGGAGCACCAGTAATGACTCATCATTTCGCTGTAAGAAATACGAATCTAAAAGGAACTTAATGTGAATCATAAAAATATACAAAAATTACTTGGTGTGAGTATATGTATTTTCTACTCTTTTAAAAGCTTTCCTCCATTTTGATTTTCTAGTATGTTAAAATAAATATATGAACATTGAACCACTATCTATAAATATACCACATGTACATAAGCATATATATTTTGGCATTTCAAATATAATGGACATTAGTCTACTCTAATTGTTACTGAAACCCAAGTTCAGCTGCCTGTCATAGCTGGAAAGGTCAAAACTCAAAAGAGTGTTGATTGGAAAGGAATATGCTTTATTCAGAAGGCTGACCAACTGGGGAGAAAGTGGTCTCTTGTCCAAAGGCCAACTTCAAATTTTCTGCCTGGCCTAGGGATTTTTTAAAGGGGTTTAGGGCCGTTAATCAGTAAAGGGGGTGCAGTGGTCAGTAATATTTCTTGATTATGTGCAGACACATGGTGCCGGCTACACACATTATCTCAGTCCTCAGGGGTTATACAAAGGGGTCTGGTTCCTTAGTGCCTGGGGCATGTGCAAGGAGGTCTGGTTTCTGTTTTGCGATGTGAAGCGCTCTCTTCTTTCTCCGGAAAAAATGCGTGATCTATAGAAATACGAAGAAAGGTTTGTTAATCAATCACACAGGCTAAGGATGTTTAAAGTTGAAAGACTACTAGGTTTGCAGGAGCCGTTCCTCATGGTCAGTTTTATCATTTTGTATCTATGGGATTAGGAGCAAAGGTCCTCCTGTAGCTGCTTCCTGCTGATTGAGAATGATTTAGGGATTTTTGGAGTGGAAAACTTTTACAGTGTGGAGGATCTTGTTTCTGTCATTTCCACTGTAGGGAATAATAAGGGCATCTCTAAGCCAGTATGAATAGTGCAAGATCCTCCTTGACAGATGCGAAAAGTCAAACAACCACCAAAGGGAAAGAAAACAAGAAATACAGTAATGTTTAATAGGATATATTTCCATTTGGAAGGAATTGAAGTTAGCCAACTGCTAAAAGGATCTAGAACTAGGGCATCTGTAGCAGTGACTTGGTTATTTAAATCTTTCATGGCTTCAGTTACATTTTTTGAGAAATATGAATATGTAACATTTTGTCTTAGTGAAAACACATGTCACTCTTTGGGCTGCTGTCAATATCTAGGGCTATTCCGTTTTGGCAGGCCACTTTTCAGATCTATGGATGGCTGCATGCCAGGTTTGGTTAAATGCTTGGCTAAGACCTCTACTCATAATTTTACATTGATAGCGGTGGCTACTGGGACAAATATGGCCAAGGGGGAAAAAAATATCAAGAAGCCCTCTTTACCCAGTATCTAGCTTTAACAATAATCTAATTATGAGGGATCACTGGCAAGTGGGACAAGACTTGTTTGGGGATATAGACATCTCCAAGGGCATCCTCTATCCAATCATAAGGAAACTGGGACCATCTGCTATTTCCACAAGTCCATAGCTAACCCCATGGAGAGAGTACGCTCCAGGTTGGTTCCATAAAGTCAGCCTTTGTTCCTTAAAGCTGTCTGGTCATATCTGAATCTGTTTGTCTCTCAAATAATGACATTCCGGTCAAAGCCTTGGTAATATAACCAATGTTTCCAATGGTGTCCTGTAACAAGGGGAACAGATTCTTATTGAACTTACTCAAATAATTATAATTGTCATGAAAGAAAGAGTACACATGGAGAGTTTCTGATTTCTGGAGGGTTCAGGTAGGAGAAAATAAAGTGTTTGAATTTCTTCACAAAGGAATATTTTATCGTATTCTGTAAGTCATAGATATCTTAAGAGAAAGTTTCCTTAATCTAGAAGAACAAAAAAAAACAAACATTCAAGAACCAAAAATGTTTCAAATAAGTCATAAAAACTGTAATCATCTTCCTCAATTCATTTAGTCCCAAATTAATTAATTTTGGTCTGTTTGAATGCAGCTTTTCCATTGGTTCTGGAAATTCTTACCCAGTTTAGTTTTATGATCTTGAAGATATCAGAAACGTGTATTTTTTTAAAAGTCCTTTCCTGTATGGTGGCTAACTTAACATAATAATTAAAAAAAAAGTCCTTTTCATGAGTCTCCTTGAAGACGAAACACATTCTTCAAGAGCATCAGAACAATAACTATAAATGACAAAAGATTAAAAATGGACATGTTTAAAGAGTTCATTTAATGCAGTTATTAAAATCCAGTTATTCCTGTGACATGCAACATTTCCATAATTAGAATGTCAAGTGATGACCTTATATGAGGACATATTAAAACTTTAAGAATTTCATGTATTTTCTGGAACAATTATGGCATTTACCCATACAGTATAACCTAAGACTTACCATCATTTGTTTGACAGTGCTTCCCAAGTAACTTAACATACCAAATTAACAAGCCCAATTTGTCAGAAGAATTTAATTATTTAGAATTCAAATCTTGGGAAGTTTGTTAAAAACCTCAGAAAGTTATAAAGTACATGCCTAAATAGGATTACACATCATTATAAAATTCAGTATTATCTGTTTAACCAAGGTGGTGATAAGAGATTCTGCAAAAGGTTATATGGTTGCTAACAAAAGTTAGCTTCTTTAATATTGAGAAGCTTCAGTTCTCTTAAGTAATCAAAGACACGATGAAGACAAAACTTAGAAATTTTGGTTTTCTGGGCAGATAAAAGAAAACAAACTTTGTTTATAATTTCTTATCAAGAGCAGACCAGCAGTCCAAGAAAAGTTTATCTTTTTAACAGAAAGAAAAGCAGAATTTCAGTCTTATACTAGTATATTTTTAAAACTCATTAATTCCAATCTTAGTCCTGACCACACTTAAATTTTTTTTCCAAAGATTTCCCTTCAGAAACTTTCTACAGCTTTTGTTTTACATTCAGGTTGTGTCTTAAGCCCACTCTCTCTAAATATCCAGTCTCATTTTAGGACAAAATTACTTTCTTTTTTTCCCCTGAACAAAGATGTATTCCCATTCCTTATATCTTTCTGATCAAAAACACATCTTACTTTTCTTGCCTACTGTGTTGCTTACCTTATCATTTCTAGCCATCTCAGTTACATTTATCAGAATTTTAGCTCTTAGAAACTTTAGTCTCCTGTGAAAACTAAGTAGTAACCAATTGTGAACTGTTACAGCACAGTTCTTTAGACTGGAAATTTATGAATACATTTTCAGACTTTCAGATTTTTAGAAACATGGTTGTTATCTTTTTTTTCCCAGAGTACAACCTGCAATAATAAAGTATAAAGCATGTTTAGCAATAGACCCAAGTATCCTCAGTTCTCTGCAATAAGAAGCCACAAACAAACCTACATTCAGTAATCAATGCTTTAGTATTCTTATTTGGAAAAGACTTAGTTATCTACTGAATTTAACCCAATTTATCATTTAACTTAGGAAGACTTGGATGTTTCAGGTTACAAAGATTTTGAAAACTGTAAGCCTTATTCAACCTACTTGTTCTTAACAATTACCATGAAAACACTATGAGGCAGGGAAAATTAACCATCATTTTAGGTCATCTCTTTGCCAACAAACTAACAGAGACAACAAGAGTTTAGTAAATACACGTAGAACAAAGCTGATTATCTGTATCATATTCAATGTTGATAACTCCAGTAACATGTCTGTTTTAACTAAACCAATAATTAGCCTTGAATCAGCCTTAATATTGAATATGTTGTACCTGTGTCCACTAAAAAGTCAATCAGTTTGTTCCCCATTGGGAATTTTTACCTGCGGGAAAATCTGAAGTGGCTGGTTTAAGTCCAGGGGAGCCCCTGGATCCATTCGTGTTGATTTGGGAGGTGCCTCAGTTTGAACCTCATAAGAAGGTGGCTTGGCAGGAGTCAATGGCACCTGAGGCGCTGAGGAGGGTGTAGGAGCCAGCCATGTGGGTCACTCCCATGGTGGTCCAGCAATCAGGAGGTGGAGGCAGAGGCCAGGAGTGCTGCCAGAAAGGCTGGAGGTAGATTCAGAATTTGGACTAATCTTTCCTTAATGTTTCTTGCCACTCCCTCCTGCAAAACAGGTTTCTTTAGCTCTCTGCTCCATTTATTTAAAATATGTCTTGGGGCGCCTGGTGGCTCAGTCGTTAAGCGTCTGCCTTCGGCTCAGATCATGATCTCAGGGTCCTGGGATCGAGCCCCACATCGGGCTCCCTGCTTGGCAGGAAGCCTGCTTCTCCCTCTCCTACTCCCCCTGCTTGTGTTCCCTCTCTCGCTCGCTCTCTCTCTCTGTCAAATAAATAAATTTAAAAATCTTTAAAAAAAATAAATAAAATGTCTTCATGGACTTTCTTTGGGAATAGGAGTATCTCCCATCTTCCTAGGCAAAAGTTCAGAAAGAACATAGGAGAAACAAAACTATTACTAAATGAAGCCCAGAGAACCTCTGTTAGAATTTGTTCTTCCCCAAAAGTTGGGGTCTTCACTGACAGAACCAAATGTCTTCCTAGACAAGCTAAGAGAGCAAAACCCCCCGTTTGGAGACAAACTGAAGGAAAAAATCCAAGAGAGCCATTCAGAGGTCATCATTCCTCTGAGCTTTAACATACATGGCAAGGTGGTGTTACAATAAAAATCATCTTTTAATCATGGATTTCTGGCTGTATTCCTTCCACTAATTGAGAATCCGGCCCAGTGGCCTGTTTGGTGGGACAGAGATGGAACCTCCCATTATACACAAATTTAGCACAATACAGCCCACACATACACACCAAAACAGACGTTCCAAATTCCAAATAAATCCGTGGTTATTAAGTCCCTTTTAGTTTCTCTCCAAAGCCGCGCCTTCCTAATGGGAAAAGCATGGGCAACGGAACAGAGGCGCACGGTGCTTCACAAATGAGAAAATTGCATCATTGTGTACTCCAGTGGATTTACCTGGTCCAGAGCTCATCAGCTTGCCCCACATGCTCCTTTCCTTTTCACTCAAACCAAAAGCAAAACTGGCAGTTAGCTGCAGTTGGGAATCAGCTGGGAGTTTCCCCAAGACAGAAACAGTCTCAGCAGCTGCGGCCGGTTCCCTCTGGCCACTGTCAAATAAAAGCCGACTAGCCCTGAGCAGCTAGCTAATCTGTGGTCATCCAGGTACTAGCTCGGCAAACAGATGAGTAAACCCTGGCACGCTGCTGGGCCAACGACTCCATCCGCCCAACTGCAGATGAGCCCTGGCACTGCCACAGCCAACCGCTCTGCCTTGGGATTCCCAGGGGAACTGGATGCCACAAGGGTGCTGGCTCGCCAAAATTTGTTACCGAAACCCAAGGTCAGCGTCCTCTCTAGAAAGGCCAAAACTCAAGGGTGTGATTGGAGAGGAGTATGATCTTTATTTAAGGACGCTGGCCACCTGGGGAAAGGTGAACTCTTGTCCTAAGGCCAACTTCAAGGTTTCTGCCTGGCCTACGGACTTTTAAAGGGGTTTAGGTCCGTCAATCAGTAGAGGGGATGCAGTGGTCCGCAGTACTTCTTGATGGTGTGCAGACGCACTGGGGCCAGCTATGGACGTTATCTCAGCCCTCAGAGGTTGTGCAAGGGGGTCTGGTTTCTGTTCTGCGATGTGCAGAAGTGCTCTTTTCCCTTCTAGGAAAGAATGCATGATCTACGATATACAAAGAATGGCTAGTTAATCATATAGGCTAAGGGTATTTGCCAAAGCTTAAAGATGACTACGTTGGCCCAAGGGCCTGAAGCAGTTTCATAATAATGTTTTTTACTTACTAATTTAAGTGACTGGATATCATTCTATCATATGAACATTTTAAACATTTTTTACTTTTCTTTTTAATTCTTTTTCCCTTTTAAAGAACAGCATTTTCGTATGGAACAATTTCCTATCAAGGGGAATTTTGAAAAATCAAAATTGTATATGGTTTTATCCTCCACTCAGCGATGCTATTTCTAGAAATCTACCCTGAACACACACATTCACATATATCACATAACATTTCCATAATGCTGAGCCACCCAGGTGCCCCAAGAAAAAAATATTTTAAGGTGATTTGGACCCATTTCTGGTTGCACTTCCTTAGTTGGCTATAGCCTAAGGACCAAGAGAACTACAAAAAATATAAAAATGGACTCAGTAGTAAAATTATATTACTACTATTGTAATAATTTTGAAGCTATTTTATGTATATCATAAGATTCAACTGTTTAAAGCAAATGTTACTAGTTACCCAAGGTATTGCAAGATGAGAGAAAATAAGTATAATAATGAAAATATAAGTTAAAGAACCCTGTAATGTAATATTTAAATAGAAACTATCCACATGAACTCATAAATTACTATAGAATATTTCTTAGCTCTGCCTACTGAGAGTCTAAAGCAAGTCAGAAACATCTAACCTGAAACAATTCAAGCTTAAAGGCCTACCTTTCAATATATAGGAAACACAAGCATGGATGGATATGTAAAACAAGACCGCAGGTCAACTATCAGAAAAATTCCAAATGTGCAGTATTCTGACAAAACTGACATGGTAGCCTTAAAAAATAAAGTGCCATTAAAAATTGGAGGTTTGTCCTAATTAAAGAGACCAAAGAGAAATCATGACAAACTCAATTACTGAATCCATGTGGTAGCTATGCTATGCAGCTGTTAATGGTACTAGTTTTTCTGTTTTTCTATATGCTTAGAAATTTTTCCAGTAAGGGGAAAGGCTAATCCAATTTTAAAAATCTGAATTAAGATTCTGGGTGCCTGGGTGGCTCAGTCTATTAAGCATCCAACTCTTGACCTCAGCTCAGGTCTTGATCTCAGGATCGTGAGTTCAAGCCCCACATTAGGCCCCATGCTGGGCATGGAGTCAGATAAATAAATAGGTATTTGGTGGGTAGGTAGATAGAACATAGATAGATAGAAAGAGGGAAAGAGAGAAAGAAAGAAAGAAGGGGAGAGAGAGAAAGAGAGAAAGAAAGGATTTATAATGACATTACATTGAGATGTGAGGCATGGTCCAGGACTGAATCTTGGGTTGTTAGGTTGAGTAGTAACAGCAGTAGTAGTATTTAGTAGTAGTGTTTGAAGGGCATTTGAGGAAATTTGATTAAGGCTAACTATTACAAATTAAAACCTATTGACATAGAAAGTTAGAAGCCATTAACTGGGAAAAATAAGCAGAAAGTCCAATAACTTAAACAGAATGTATATACATTCTGTTTACAGAATGTAAAATATACAAAAGTTGATGTGATCATCTCTGGTAGGAATATGACATTTTATTTTCTTATTTCTACTTACCCTTTTTTGTCATGTTTTACAATGAATATATATGCCTTTGTAATAATTTGTAATTTCATTGTATAAATATATTTTATTTTATAACTTAATTTAATAATGTAAGTAATTATTTTAAAAAAGCAAATTCTGCAACACTGCTATAATGAATACAAAATTATGTTTGTACAATGTATTTAACTTCAAGTACTACCTCCACACAAAATAAATTGGAAGTTTTTGAGGAACCGAAGTAGCAAGATACTTTGTTCTTAAATATAATTATTAAAAATATTAAATATTGGAGGGTTTTTTCCCAAATTTGACAATATATTGAATTCATCATATTTTAAAGCCTAAGATGATTAATCTATTTTGTAAATGATTGTCTTACTTTACACTATCTCCAGAGTGGTTAATCATAAAAAAAGAATTGCATCTTTTGAGTTTTTATTCTTGTTACAGTGTAGTCATGGGGAAACATTTATCCTCATTAGTTGAGCTTTCATATTTCCTTGCAGTCCTCTCCATGTTCCAGTCGCTAAAAATGACAGAGAAGTACTGGGGCTTTTTGTCCTCGCCACATGATGAGGATGACAATATTGTAAGCTTTTATGGCAAGAGAAATGTAGTATCATATATTTTAGGATCATTTGTGTCTCTGAACATATTCAACCTATTAAAATATTTTTTCCTTTCATTTTACTAACTTTTTAGAATATTGAAAGGTAGATCTAGGTTAGAACTTTATTATAAATATGAATGTTAGGAGGCTTAAAATACACTGGAAAACAGAATTCCAGGTTTATAAAATACAAAAATATAACAGTATATTCCCTCTGTCATTTCACATTCATTCAACCAGCTTTTGGGGAACAGGTACCGAAATGTTTGTTAGTCTTAATGATTCTGCACTTTTTTTTTTTTTTAAACATGTTTGGTTGGCAAATATGTATCACGTCTGTGTTCGACATGTACTTATAGTCCTGTGGTTCCTTTCATCTCAAGTTATTTCACCCTTTTTCATTTATACTGTTATTTAAAAAATAAAAATAATAAATGGTATACCAGGCACTGAGATTGTAGCAGTGAAGAGGAGATAGACAAATGTTAAAAAACAAAATTCAGTAGAGTAAATCTGAAGATCTAATTGGCTTTATTCAATGATTCATTAACCAAGCAGTATCCCTTCTACCAAAGAGAATAGAATTCCTGAAGAGCTGTACAAATAGAAGGCTTTTATAGGCTGAACGGGAAGTGGTGGACAAGGAAGTTTTAGCTAAAGAAAAGAAAGAATATATTGGGCAAGGGGTCATGTCTTGCAGATTATCTCACTAATGCAGATCAGGCCATTCCAGAGTCATCTGTTGAAAATTCCACTCTTGGGAGAGGCTAAAGCTGAAATTAAGTTTGCTATTAAGTTCTAGTGGAACTTAGGAAAAGTGACTCCATTTGGGGGCCTGCTGTTAAATTTCTTCATAAACCTCATATTCTAGTGATGAAGATAGACAATACACTAGAAATTACAGAAATAAGGGTCATGATGTAAATAAGCAAAAAGACAAGATTAAGAGATGAATCAGGTGAAGAGGAGAGTTTATGTCTGGAAAAGACTTATCAGGGAAGACCTTTCTGAGTGTGCTGTCTTTGAGCTGTAATCTGAGTGAAGGTCAGTTCACAAAACTGAAACAAGCATCTTGACATGGGGGAAATCAGAATTTGGAAAATAGTCACCTTCCAATACCGCTTGCTGCTTCGAGACTTCCTCAGTTTGGTTTTCATCTTGTCTTCCTACTTACAGGCTCTACACATTCTAGTCTATACAGCATCACAAATAAATCTGCAAAACAAACAAAAATCACACACACCCTCCCCTTACATTGTGTTGTATTTCTACTTTAAAACTCTCTCTCTTAATGATTCACTAAGGCTTAAAAGATAAAATTCCCATTCCTCAAGCCAGCACTCTAAGGTGCTCAAATTATACTCTTCCCTATTTATGTTGCAAACATAAACATTTTATTCCACTTAAACTGAACCAACACAAATTGCTATTTCTTTTCTCTGTTGTTTAGGGTTTTTAACCATTTTATCTGAAATACCCCTTCCCCTGTAATATATCTCTCTTTTCCAGCCTTGCTCCAATTTCATACCCTTAATTTGACTACCCAAACTGGGGGTTGATGGGGTTTTGGAATATAGGAGAGGTTTGGTGGGGTGAGGTCCAGAGCCAATGACCGAGAAAGAATTCTTGAGATGTCTTTGGTGTAAAATGGTGGTTTATTAAAGCACACTAACAGGACCCATGGGCAGAAAGAGTTGCTGCACTGGAGTCTTGAATCTCAAGAGTTGGGGGAAGTAAGGAAAAGGGAGGTTTCAAAAGAACTTTCATATGCTAAAGAGGACCTGCCCACAAGATACCTGCAGCCTTGCTGTTGTGAAGTTAAGGTTGTTTTCCCCTCTAGCAAGGTATTTACATTTAGTTGGGAGATTCCTGGAGGAATGTCATACATGTCCCACCCAAGAGTGGGGGGTAGGGGGAGGTTGCAGGGTGTCAAGTTTATGCTTTGTCTTCAGCTAGCCTTCTTGCTCCCTCATCAGGGGTGATTTCTCTATCTGTAGAATTATGTCAGCAGTTATCAGTCCTATATAACTTACTATCCTGTCGTAGTTAGTTAATATATCTCATCAGTTTTATATATTGACATACAGCCTATCTTGTCATATGCTAGTCTTGTAGTATGGTTTATCTTTTTTATATTCATTTATATCCATCTAAGTTTCACATTCATTAGGGGCAAGTATATTCTATACTTCTTGGATTGTATTTCTTTTTATACATACTATTTACACAATAGTTTTTTGTTTTTTTTTTTCTGAAGGTGAAAGATTATGAAATGTTCTAATTTCTATCACTTAAAACTATAATAAAGTGTAGAGGTTAAGAAAATAGTAATAATTGCTGCATACGAAATTCTGTTGGAATTTTGTGTTTAGGACCTTAGGTGGTGACTATGCTTTAGAAATATATCAGGAGAAACATGTGAGATTTACCTATTACTTTAATTACCTAATTTTCTTTAAATCATTTTACTTGAGAAATACATAAAAGAAAAAGTTGTGTAAAACTTTTTTCTTTACTCATGAAACCAAAGGAAATCAAAAAATTTTGCCAATTAATCTTCCCTCTTTTTTACCTTGTGTAAAATGTATTTAATTGGATGTTGGAAACCTGTAAGCATTACTAATAAATATCAATAAATTTTAATAGGAATTTTGACTTAGAAAATCACAAATAAAAGTTGTTGGTCTATGTTTTTTTAAGTGTTTATATGTTTTAAATCTTCATATGAAATAAAAGTTCATTTCATTTCATTAATTTGATGTCATTCATTTATTTACTTTTGTTTTCTTCTTTTCAAGGCCCTGTGGAATCCTACATGCACTGAAGTTTTATTTAAACCAGTATATATTTCAACCTAGGTGAAATCATTTGACCATAAGCAATGTATCACCAATCTGTGACATGTTAAATATTAAATAAAACCAACTTTCCATCATTCCATATGTTAAGTATTTCCCAGCGTATTTAATAGAGAAATGTTTCCATTCCAAGTATTTCACACTTTCTGCATTTGTACACAATTGCACAAAAAACTGATAGATGAAGATTGAACTCATATTCCTACCTTATTCTTATTGTATTTTGACAACAACAACAAAAAAAGACCTATTTAAAAATTATCTCTGTATGCAAGCTATTTCTCAATGTAACATTCCACTTGGCGGTGCATATTTTTTGTTCAACCTTGTCATCCATATCTTTTGTCTCTGTGGTAGTAGTCTTCATTTAATTTCACCACATATTGTATGCACATTAGGTAAGTTTGAAGACAGTGCTAGTTTCTCCCATCCGAGGGGGACAATTCCTACTGAAGGACTAAGTTATCTGTTTCTCTTGTATTGAGATCCAAAGATGAAAGCAGTATGTCTTCAAATGAAATAAATAATGAAGAGTCTTATTCCAACTACAGAAAGTTAAAAACCTCTATTTATATCTCTAAACATGTAAAGAAAGTTTACTGGATACTGACTGACCTCCTATTAAGGTGTGTCATGAAAGAACACTTGTCTCCTGGACTTGGCATTGCTGCCTGATTTCTGTGCATCCCTGTTTATTGCCTTTCTATAATAGCTCACTTTAATTATTAAATGGCCAAGTGGCAACAGGGCACTCTTGAATGTTGTAGCTTATTTCAAGGGTAAATAGCACAGCCCAGAAGTGGTTCAGTGTTGTGGGCATGGTGCAAGGGCAACAGAAGAGAGTCACAGAGCTAAGGAGAAGAAAGCAGCTTTTACAGAGTTCTCTATATTTTGCAAACAGGCAGTGAAATCATTGTAATTGTAGTAACATTCAGATACATGTTATAAAATTTCTTAAATTATTCAAGTCATTATGTAATATAATATGAATGATCAAATGCTGGGTTTAAACCATGGTGTTAAAATAAAATTATAAATGTATTTATTTACATGAAAACATTGTATGTGTTCTTGTTGATTTTGCCCCTTAATGCATCCTTTTACAACCTAACATACAAAACTTGTTTCTCTAACAGTTTTCTATAGTTTATTTTGTAATCCTATTCTTATCTCTTTCTTTTTATGGTCTTATTTTATATTTGAAATCTTTCAATGTAGATAAGGTAAGAAACTCCACCACCTACAATAAAGCACTCACCTGGTAAAGATTTGTATCAGTGTGAATGGTCAATATCATTTTAAAGAAGAAGAAAGAATTTAATTAACAATATTTTGACTAAGATGCAAAGAAAAACACTTGTATTATTAACTAGATTAAGTCAATAAAGAAAGGTACTTTTTTTCTTAAAAGCAATGTAGCAGAAACTGTCAATACAGACAAAAAAACCCGCTTACCTCAAATGGTACAATTTCAAGATTGTTTTTTTACCATCAGTGAGACATTTCAGTGCTGCTTCCTTGGAAACCATCTCACTCTCACGCGCTTTTTTTTTTTTTTTTTTTTTTACTGGAACTTAGGCAGAATATATATCAATGAACATGTTTACAGGTTAATAATTTTACTTTCATGAGGAAATGTATTCAGACTTTCTCACATGTTTATTGTATAATTTTGCCATTTAACTATTAAAATATATTTATTTGATTAATTTGAAAGTGAATTTTAAAAAAAATTAATGGCAGTATTGTCATTGTCTTTAGGAAAATGTACAAGAACCATTGTAGTTGCTGTAATGTATTCTGGGGTGTTACAGAGCAAGGTTGGTAGTTGACAGTAGGCATCAGAGTATATCTGACAGTTGCAAATAATGCAACTTCAGTATTTCTTGCCGGAAGGAAGCATTATGTTTTACTAGGATTCCTGTGTGTTTCTCTGAAAGATTCGAACAGTCACTAACTCAGAATAAGAGAATATTTATTCTCCTAATAAGGAAAGTGGGATTTGAAGAGGTTAAGTGCCTTTCTCAAGTTCGTGTAACTTTTATGACAATATCAAAGTCCTAGATTGTGCTCATTGTTCCACATCAAAGTCAGGATTTTGTTTTATTTTTCTGATTTCAGAATACCGATTGCACAATGGCAAAACTCAATACAAATTATAATCTGGATTATACACATATATAGATAATTGTATATTGTGTATATATTACATGTTATTAAAGATTGAATTTCTCTGAAATCTGCATTATGGATTAGGGAAAATTGTGATGATAATGCTTTACTGTGTGAATACCTAAGATGTACAACCTATGAGCCAAGGAAATAATTTTATAATAGAATTATTTATTCAAATACAGAGAAGTGCTTGGAAGGGAAACTATGGCCACTTTTGCTAGATACTTTAATGATTATTAACACATGTTATCTGTAGTTTAAATCATGAAAATTTAATTTGTCATGCTCCATAATATATGCATGTTAAATGTTTTTATTTATTCACATTGAAAAATATAGGCAGCTTATTCCCAGTTAGATTTTTGACATATAGCTGTTTTTATTTTTTAATGACGAGGCTAAAATAAGTGTATATTATACACCTAAGATTTTGTTATAAAACACATTAACTTCCTTGCTAAAGTTTTCAAAATGGTATCATTTTTCATAATTTCCTAAGTTTGGTATGTTTTAAATGGCTGTTAATTTGAAAACAAACTATACTTTCTTTTCCATATTTAACTTGCTGCTAGAGGTGGGAATGTCCAAATTTAGCAAAGAGATGCTTATAATGTTGCTGTATTTTGTGCCTATTTGTCCTTATAGGAAATCCAAATATAGTTCTGTGTGGTCTTAACATACATTTTTTTTTCTTGAAATATAGTTGATACACAATGTTACATTAGTTTCAGGTGTACAACTTTGTGATTCAGCAACTCTATATGTTGTGCTATGCTCACCACAATTGTATCTACCATCTGTCACCATACAATGCTATTATAATACCATTGACTATTTCCTTATTCCAGTGACATGTTCAATCCAAAACTGAAAGACTATATCTCCCACTGCCCTTTACCCATTTTGTCCTTCCCCCAACCCCCTCCCCTCTCGTAACCATCAGTTCTCTGTATTTATGGGTCTGTTTCTGCTTTTTGTTTGTTTATTCATTTGTTTTGTTTTATAGATTCCACATGTAAGTGAAATTATTTGGTATTTGACTTTCTTGGTCTCACCTATTTCATTTACCATAATATGCTCCAGGTCTATCCATGTTGTCACAAATAGCAAGATCTCATTCATTTTTACGGCTGAGAAATATTTGTCTGTGTGTGTGTGTGTGTGTGTGTGTGTGTGTAGCACATCTTTCTCCATGCATCGACACTGAGTTGCTTCTGTATCTTGGCTATTGTAAACAATGCTGCAGTAAACATAGGGGTGCGTATATCTTTTTGAATTAATGTTTTTGTTTTCTTTGGGTAAATACCCAGTAGTGTGATTGCTGGATCATATGGTAGATCTATTTTTATTTTATTTTAATTTAATTTCAGCATGGTTAACATACTGCTATAGTAGTTTCAGGTATAAACTTCTATTTTAATTTTTTGAGGAACTTCCATACTCTTTTCCACAGTGGCTGCACCAACTTACATTCCCACCAACAATGCATGAGAGTTCCTCTTCCTCCACATCCTCTCCAACACTTGCTATTGCTTGTCTTTTTGATTCTAGCCATTCTGGCAGTTAAGAGATAATATCTCAGTGTGGTTTTGATTAGCATTTCCATGATGATTAATGATGTTGGGCATTTTTTTCATGTGTCTGCTGGCCATCTCTATGTTTCCTTTGGAAAATGTCAAGTCCTCTGAATATTTTTTAATTGGATTATTTGAGTTTTTTTGGTGTCGAGTTGTTTAAGTTCTTTATAGAGTGTGGATAATTAACCTCTTATTGCCTGTATCATTTATGAAAATCTTCTACCATTGAGTAGGTTACCTTTTCATTTTGTTGATGGTTTTTTTTTGCTGTGCAAAAGCTTTTTATTTTGATGTAGTCCCAATAGTTCATTTTTGCTTTTGTTTCTCTTGCTTGAGGAAACATATCCAGAAAAATGTTTGAATGGCTGATGTCCAGGAAACTATTGCCTATGTTTCTTCTAGGAGTTTTATGTTTTCACATCTCATATTTAGGTTTCTAATTTTTAAGATTTTATTTATTTATTTGACAGAGAGAGACACAGCGAGAGAGGGAACACAAGCAGGGGGAGAGGGAGAGGGAGAAGCAGGCTTCCCGCTGAGCAGGGTGCCCGATGTGGGGCTCGATCCCAGGACCCTGGGATCATGACCCGAGCTGAAGGCAGATACTTAAGGACTGAGCCACCCAGGCACCCACAGGTCTCTAATTGATTTTATTTTATTTACCTTAAGATTTTATTTTTAAATAGTATCCACGCCCAGTGTGGGGCTCTAACTCACAACCCTGAGATCAAGAGTTGCATGCTCTATCGACTGAGCCAGCCATGCAACCCATTTTGAGTTTATTTTTGTGTGTGATGTAAGAAAGTGGTTCAGTTTCTTCATTTGCATGTAGCTGTCCAGTTTTTTTCAGCAGCATTTATTGAAGAGACTGTCTTTTTTCTATTGTATGTTCGTAGCTCCTTTGTCGTAGACTAATTGACCATCTAAGCATGGTTTTATCTCCGGGCTCTCTGTTCTGTTCTGTTGATTAATAGTCTGTTTTTGTGCCAGTACCATACTGTTTTGATTATTACAGCTGTGTGGTATATCTTGAAATCTGGAATTGTGATATCTCCAGTTTTGTTCTTTTTCAGGATTGTTTTGGCTATTCAAGGTCTTTTGTGGTTTCATACAAATATTAGGATTATTCTACTTCTGTGAAAAATGCTGTTAGTATTTGATTACATTGAACTGTAAGATTGCTTTGGTTAGTATAGACATCCTAACATTATTAATTCTTCCAATCCATGAGAATGGTATTTCTTTTCATTTTGTTTTTATGTGATCTTCAGTTGCTTTCATCAGTATTTTATAATTTTCAGAGTATAGGTCTTTCACCTCCTTGGCTGGGTTTATTCTAGGTAATTTATTCTCTTTGCTGCAATTCTAAATGGAATTGTTTTCTTAATTTCTCTTTCTTTTACTTTGTTGTTAGTGTATAGAAATGCAGCTGATTTCTGTGTATTTATTTTGTGCCCTGCAACTTTACTCATTTCATTTATTATTTCTAGTAGATTTTTTGTGTAGTCTTTAGAGCTTTGTATGTATAGTATCATGTCATCTGGAACTAGTGACAGTTCAACTTTTCCTTACCAATTTGGATGCCTTTTAGTTCTTTTGGTTGTCTGATTGCTGTGGCTAGGACTTCTAATACTATGTGAATAAAAATGGTAGGAGTGGACATCCTGGTCTTGTTTCTGATCTCATAGAGAAAAATTTCTCAGCTTCTCACCATTGAGTATGAGATTAGCTGTGTGGTTTTTACATAATGGCTTTCATTATGTTGACTTGTGTTCCCTCTAAATCCATTTTGTTGACAGTTTTTAATCATGACTGGATGTTGAATTTTGTCTAATGCTTTTTCTGCATCTACTGAGATGATCATATGATTTTCATCCTTCATTTTGGTGATGTGGTGAATCATGTTAATTGATTTGCAAATATTGAATTATCCTTGCATCCCTGGAATAAATCCTATTTGATCATGGTGAATGAATTTTTTTATGTATTGTTAAATGTGATTTGCCAATATTTTGTTGAGGATTTTTTCATCTGTGTTCGTTACAGATATTGGCCTGTAGTATTTTATATATATATAAATGTGTGTGTGTATATATATATGTATATATGTATATATAAATTATTTAGTGTCTTTGTCTGGTTTTGGTATGAGGGTAATGCTGACCTCATAGAATGTATTTGGAAGTTTTCCTTCTTCCAGTTTTTGGAATAGTTTGAGGAGAAATAGTTATTGACTCTTTAAATGTTTGATAGAATTCACCTGTGAATCCATCTGGTTTTAGACTTGTTGGTAGTTTTTTGATGACCACGTCAATTTCATTACTAGTAATTGGTCTGTTCAGATTTTCTATTTCTTCCTGATTTAGTTTTGGAAGATTGTGTATTTCTAGTAATTTTTCCATTTCTTCTAATTTGTCTAATTTTGTGGTGTGTAACTTTTCACTGTATTCTCTTAAAATCCTTTATATTGCTAATGGTGTAAGTTGTTACTTCTCTTTCATTTCTGATTTTATTTATCTGAGTTCTTTCTCTTTTTTTTCTTAATGAGTCTGGCTAAATGTTTGTCTGTTTTGTTTATTCAAAGAACCAGCACTTAGTTTTATTGATCATTCATTCATTCATTTCTATTTCATTCATTTCTTCTCTGCTCTTTATTATTCCCTTCCTTCTATTCTTGGGTTTTGTTTTTTTTTTTTTTTTTGTTCTTCTAGTTCCTTCATATTACATTACTAACTTGAAAGTTTTCTCATTTTTTGAGGTAGGCCTCTATTACTAAAAATATCCCTCTTAGAACTGCTTTGCTTCATTCCAAAGATTTTGGAACATTGTGTTTTTATTTTCATTTGTTATCATGTATTCTTTTTATTTCTTCCCAATTTCTTTGTTGACCTCTTGGTTGTTTAGTATCATGTTGTTTAGCTTCTATGTGTTTGTATTTTTTCCAGTTTTTTGTTGTTGTTGTTTGTTTTTCCCTTCTGATTGATTTCTTGTTTCATGTCATTGTGGCTGGAAAAGATGTGACTTTTATCTTCTTAAATTTATTGAGACTTTTTATGTGGCCTAACATGTAATCTATTTGGAAAATGTTCTATGTGCACTTGAAAAGAATGTGTATTCTGCTTTTTGGGGTGGAATGATCTGTACATATCTGTTAAGTCCATCTGGTCTAATGTGTCATTCAAAGACACTGTTTCCTTATTGATTTTCTTTCTGGATTATATATGCATTGATATAAGTCAAGTTAAAGCCCCATGTATAGTTGTCCCTTGTGAAGATGATATATGCCTGGTGACTTTGGCTAACTGGCCAGAGTTGTGATTGGCATGGGCTGGTGTCCCAAGGCACTCTGTGCTGGGGCTGCCCTGGTTTCTTGGCCAGAGCTGAAGTGGGCATGAGATGGGGCAGTCTCTGGGATCTCTGTGTAGAAGATACCCTGGCAGGACAGCCAAAGCTGAGGTAAGCATGGACTAAAATGGTCCCTGGGCTCTCAGTGCAGTGGGAGCCTGGTAGGATAACTGAAGCAGAAGTATTTGCAATCTGGGGTGTCCAAGGTTGCTCAGTGCAGGGGACACATTGGTGAGGCATCTGGAGCCAAAGTAGGTGTGAACCAGGAGGTCCTAGAGCACTCCGTGCTAGGGGGCCCTAGCAAGCTGTCTGGATCTGGATCTAAAGTGGTGCAGGCCTGGAGTGGTTCATAGCGCTCTGCAACTGTGTCACCTTGATGTGATGGCTGGAGCTGTAGTGAGTGCTGGAAAAGGGTGTTCCTGTGTCTGCCACACTGGGGCTGCCTTGGTGGGACAGCTGGGCCTGATGTGGTCCGGGACCCAGGGCTCACAGAGGTGGTAGGCCAGCTAGAGTTCCCAGACCATACTCCTGTTCATACTATCAAGGTGAAGGGGGAACATAAACCATGGTGCTTACCAGCTCCCCCAACCCAGAAAGAGTTCCAACAGTCCCCCCACCACCGCCCCCATTTGGCATGGGTCTGGAATTAGTTCCTCTATATTCTAGCTGTCTGTTGTTGTTGTTGTTGTTTTGTTGTTGTTTTTAACACTGTGTTTTGTTTGTTTGTTTTTCTGTGCCCCAGGGTGTGTGGGGCTGGTGTGGGCTAGGGGCCTTGGTCTTGCTAGGTGGCAGCTGAGTATGGTGCCTGGACCCTGCTCCCATCTGCACTATCAAGGTATATGACGAATGTCAGCCATAATGTTCCAGCAGCTTCCCCTGTATTTGGTGGAGTTCTAGGGCTGCATATTTTATATACTAGTTGCTCTTCTAAACTATGGCCTTTTTTCTGTGCCCCAGGGCAGACAAATCTGTTCCAGTCCCCTCAGTAATATCCCTCCTCAATGCATTTCAGAGGGTTGCAGGTGGGAGTTTTCCTTACTTACCATGTCTTTCTCTCTCCTGCCATTCTCTGTGTGGTCTTTTGTTGTACACAAGCTGTTCAGTCAGCCCTCAGTTCTTCAGGAGGAATTGCTCTATAAATAGGTATAGATTTGGTGTGTCTGTGGAGAAAGTGAGTTCAGGGTCTTCTTGTGTTGCCATCTTATACCTCTTAACATTTTATGTATGATTACTATTTCTAAAAAAAAAAAAAAAGGATCGGTCTTGGTGCTTTTTTTGGTAACAGTAATTACCATTATGATACACTGGTAACTTAAAAAAAACTATAGCAAACTTACTTCAAACATGAAAATTCATTTGCTGTGGTTGAAACAATGATAGATTGACATGTATATCCTTCATTGAAAAGAGTTGTTATTTTTTGTATTACTAAACATTAAGAACTGTTAGAATGTTCTAAGCCTTCCAAGTGATGTCTGTTAGATATCTGAATTTATGTAATATGTTTATAACATTAATTGTATTAGAGAAGAGTAGGATAGGCTGTAAAATAAGGGAAAAAGACCAAGATGTAAGCATCTTCCTTATTTTTTACCTCAAACCAAACATTCTGAGTATATTTACTGGATATTGTCTTTTATTTTTTTTTTTTAAAGATTTTTTTATTTATTCACAAGAGACAGAGAGAGGCAGAGGGAGAAGCAGGCTCCCTGCTCAGCAGGACTCGATCCCAGGGACCTGGGATCATGACCTGAGCCAAAGGCAGACGCTTAACCATCTGAGCCACCCAGGCGCCCTGGATATTGTCTTTTATTTTGTGAACGCTTTTCTCTGCTTGTTTGTTTTCCTCTATAAATGCTATATGTTGTTACACATATAGGAAATGATGAACAGGAGGCTCAAATGATAAAGTATTTTCTGGTGACTGTTTCTAGTGTCTGAAAGATAATCATTGAATGTTTATTTTATAAACATCATGGTTCAGTTATACACACATGCATATATGAAATGAGGAACCCTTTATTTTAAAGTTTATCTTTTTAAAAAAGGAACTTGATAAGATGAAGGCAATTTGTAGGTTGCATAAGCATTTCTCAGGAAGAAGGGAAGAGCTTTCTGAGTCCAGGGAACATCAATGATGAATGAATGCTAAGTGGATTCTGATGGAAGAAAGCAATTATTGTAGCAATGGTAAAATCATTGTAAAATCTTTTCTCTAAGATATTTTTTAAGTTTTTATTTATTTTTTTATGTATGTATGTATTTATTTAAGACTCAGGGGATGGAAGAAATATTCTCTCCCCACATAAGGAAAAATAGCCAATAACTTAAATTTTGATAAACAGTCTGGAAGGTTTGTGTACTAATAAATTTTGAATATAATGATCATTGAGAGTGAATAAATGTGTCAAGTTCTACTCAATTTCTTCATGGAAGTTTCTTCTTCATAGGGCTGGCAAGATTTCTGATCTGGAAAGATATTTATTTCTACCTTTTTCCACTAAGGATAGCAGAGTAAACTTGAAAGAACAAGTAACTTCACTTAGCAATAAATTTTCTCTGCAAATTTTAATTTTCTTTACCTCATGGTTTGTATATGTTTTAAGAAGTGATTGTGTTATTGCAGATTTAGGGTTCAATTTCTATTTTAACACAGTTTTATACAATTTTATGATTTATGTTGTTTGAGATCTCTGTCGTCTGGCTGCCATTTGTTTGTAGCCACATGAATTTTAAGAATAGGACCCTGAAAATAAATGACGAGTCTCTTGAAAATTACCCCATCCATTTCAGTAATGCAAATACAACACAAATAAACATTTATATATGTAAACAAATACTAAATATTGTTTTCTAATGCTTTGTTACCAGAATGTAAGCTTTAGAAACCTTAAAAAACTTTTTTTATTAATTTGTTAAAAAAAAAATAAAAAGCATCTAGTAGAATGTCATATAGATTTTATACATTAGAAACGTATCATTGGTTTTTAATGAAAAAGAATATTCGATATCTGATAAGCTGGATCGGATTCTCCAATTAGATTCACACAAACTATAGATCTTACCTAATATCAAGCTTTACTAATAATTTCAAAGGTTTTGGCAATCAAGTGCAGATGACAGAGGGACAGGTCTAGGATATTGAGGGCAGCTCTTCAAACTCTTTCATCCTGCACTGAACACCTACTATCTGGTCCAGAATAGTAGATCAGATATCCAAGTGAGGTTTTGTGGAGTTACTTATATGGCAGAAAGAATGTTTCATCCATGAAACATCTTCATTTTATATTCCAACAATGACATTTTTCAAAGGGAGCCATGTTTATAAACCCATAGATTTTTAAGTTTTTCAAATCACTCCTTAATCAGGGACAGCTATGAAAATTTCCATAGTTAAGGACCCTCCTGCTAGCAAGTATTATTAGTTTATTTTCTTAGAGATCTCGTTTTTATGTCCATAAGATCATACAGACTTACCTCCCTTCTTCCCTGGAGAAAAGTCAGCTGCTTTAATTCCTCCTTGTCACCTGTTCTATTTCCATCATTTACTGAGAAGGATACTTGATTGGAATGGATGGTAAATCCAGTCTCCTGGATTTTTCATTTCTCTTTAATTGTTAAAAAAAAAAATGCTTTTTAAGAAAAAGTTTATCTGACTGAGATTGCAGTTATTTTTGGTTTTTCTTCTGTGTTTTGAATGTTCCAAAGCACAGTTTGAGGCAAGAGATAGAAGATTGCTTCGCTTTTCTTGGAGGTTATTTCTTTGTTTCCTTTTATTTTTCACTTAAGGCAAACTTTCAGGAATTGCAATTTTTGAAAGTCAAGAATTTCATGATTGGAGAAAAAAAAGTAAAATTCCTTTAAAAAGATAACATTGTGTGTTAACTATACTCAAAAAAAAAAACAAAAAACAAAAAAACCAAAACCAAAAATAACTGAAAAAAGTTGTCTGGATATATGGTATAATATACTATATAAGAGAAGAGCCAGTTATTTAGCTGCATAAATCATATTTAAAATTATAAATATTTACTTGTTTTATTGTTTGGTTCCATTTGCTATTTATACAAAATTACTCCTACTAGAGCAATGATTAGAATAGAGTATATGCTTTCTTTGTTTTCTTCTTCTAGTTACACTGTATATACTTTATTATATATTTTACTGAATATAAAATACCTGGTCTTAGATATTTTGGACATTGGCTTATTTCTGTAAAATGTCTCCTCTTTTTATACTTCATTTTCCCCACTTGGTATGTATCAAAAGTACAGTAGAAAAATTCCCATAAGAGAAAACACATATAAGAAAAACTGAATCTAACATTTGCAACCTGATTTGTATGTTCTCCTGCTGTTTCACAAACTGTGTAATTTCTACCCTCAAGTCTTAGTGCCTTTACTCACATCAGTCCCTTAACCAGTGGAGCTATTTCTTCTCTCTTGCTTGTTCATATGAAGAGGAAAACAAGTTCGATATTCCCCATTCCACTCCAACATATTACCTGGCTTCTTTAGGTATAATTGAACTCCATCTTCTTTAAAACACTCTAGTTCAATAATGGCTAACATTTCTGGCTCTTACTATATGTCAGGTGCTGTTCTAAAGGCTTTACATAGGGCGCCTGGGTGGCTCAGTTGGTTAAGCGACTGCCTTCAGTTCAGGTTATGATCCTGGAGTCCCGGGATCGAGCCCCGCATCGGGCTCCCTGCTCAGCGGGGGGTCTGCTTCTCCCTCTGACTCTTCCCTCTCGTGCTCTCTGTCTCTCATTCTCTCTCTCAAATAAATAAAACCTTTAAAAAAAATAAAGGCTTTACATATTTTAAATATTTTAATCCTTACAAAAGTTTATGAGCTAGCTGCTCTTATACCCTTTGCAAGCAAAATACCCAGAAATATAGGGAAATTAGGTAACTTGCCCAAATCACAGTACTAAAAAGCTGCTAGGCTGTATTTAAGCATAGGTCCTCTGGACCCAGAGCCTGCGCTTTAAAGCGCACTTCTCTGTAAACTTGTAGGTGATTATGGAATACTTGAATTTATCTGTGGTTATTTCATGTGTGCTACTCTTATCACCCTAACTGAGGTATTAGCTCTTTAAAATTAAGAACATGTTGTAAAGGATTTATCAATTCTCTTTAAAGATGGTGGAGGGGTGGGGAGTGGTTAGAGGCAATTTAATTCAACCTCCTTGCTTTACAGATTTACTGAAGTAACTTAACAGAAAATGGATTCAAAAAGTTTACTTATTTGTCCAAAATCACGACAAAAAAATTATTGGAGCATAGACTGAAGTGCTATTTTGTTTTTGTTGTTGTTTTGTTTCTTTTTTGGTTTTTGTTTTGTGTTATTTTTAGAGAGCAAAGACAGGCCAGCCAACATTCAGAATTGAAATATAAATCCTCATGGACCTACGACAGGACACTAAAGAGAGTAGTATTCATATTCTTTGTTCTGTAAGGTTGAACAAGTATCTAGACTTTCGAGAGCTGGCTCTCAGTAGGCTTTAACACAGTGATTTTCAAGGTAGCAAAAGTGTTGGAAAGCCATATCAAGGATTGAAAAACTGAAGGGGTCAAAGCTGCCTCCCAACTGCAGTATTATTCTTCAGAATCTTAGTCCACAATACTTTCTATTACTCATGCCATGTCTACGTGTGCTACGCTCACAAGGAACGTGCTGGTACACTCATACCAGAGTAAAATAAATATTTTCCAAATGATGAGAGTTAATAGTATTGGTATCACTGCTCTCATGCTCACTCCTTATCCAAATTAGAAGAAATAGGGGCACCTGCATGGTTAAGGTTAAGCATCTACCTTCTGCTCAGGTCATGATACCAGGTTCCTGGGATCAAGCCAGAGTTGGGCTCCTTGCTCAGTGGGGAGTCTGCTTCTCCCTCTGCCATTCCCCCTTGCTCGTTCTCTCTCTCTCTCTCTCTCAAATAAATAAATAAAAGCTTTAAAAAGTCAGAAATAACATTGTGTGCCTGGGTGGCTCAGCTGTTAAGCGTCTGCCTTCAGCTCAGGTCATGATCCCAGGGTCCTGGGATCGAGCCCCACATCGGGCTCCCTGCTCAACGGGAAGCCTGCTTCTCCCTCTCCCACTCCCCCTGCTTGTGTTTCCTCTCTCGCTCTGTCTCTCTCTGTCAAATAAATAAATTTAAAAAATCTTAAAAAAAAGAAATAATATTATAAATCAAATATTCTATTTAATAGGGAGATAGCACATACTCATCATTCTGGGGTATGATACTTCTAAAAAAACAATAAAACAAATTCTAATAAGGTAGATTTTGCATTTGATTTTTACAGTTATAATTATGAATAATCATAGTATTAGAGTTATAAGCAAATGCAAAGCACCATAGTTCTTCTAAGTGAACAGAATAATGGCTAATATTTATTAGGTGCTACTACATGCTAAGTAAACTTTGAAGTGCTGTGTGTGTGTTGACTCATGTAATCTTAAACAAAAACAAGGTAGATCCTATCATTCTCATTTTACAGAGGAGGAAATTAAGGCATAGCAAGTTGACATGAAATTCCCACATTGATATTAAATACATGGTGACAAATCTGGGTTATAAAACCAAGCAGTCTTAATTCCAGAATTAACAACCTTAAGCACTACACTGTATGGTCCCCCAAATAGAGGGAAATAGACTGAATCCATGGTTATGCTGCAGAAACAACAGTTCCCAAATTTTAGTGACTTTAACATCATTTATTGATGGATTGATTGCTCACTTACGCTATACATATATTGCTGGCCAGCAGGCACCTGCCTGCCCTCCCTGTAACACTCAGGTTGATGGAACAATCTTTATCTTTTTAGGTTATGTTGCAGCCTTTGAGGGAAAGACAGTAAGTCACAAATTGCACATTAGATCTTTTTTTTTTTTAAGTTTTATTTATTATTTGACAGAGAAATAGAGAAGGCCAGAGAACACAAACAGGGGTAATGGCAGAAGGAGAAGCATGCTCCCCACTGAGCAGGGAGCCTGATGCGGGACTCAAGCCCAGGACCCCGAGATCATGACTTGACCTGAAGGCAGATACTTGACTGAGCCACCCAGGCACCCCCCCCCCCACATTAGATCTTATATTTCCATTCAGAAGTAGCACATAACACTTGTCACATTTTATTGATCAAAACAAAATGAGTCATATGATCATAGGTAAGGGGGCAGCGAGGGCCCACCAACCAACCATATGCCCAGAAGTGGGAAAACCATGAAAAACTGGCAAACAACACCAATGCCTATTACTGTATTTTTTTCTGAACTAATCTGCTTTTGATTAAAATGTAAAAACTATCATTTGGTAAATATGCTGACATAAAAATCCTTTGATTCTGTTGGTTTTTGAGAAAAACCCAGTGTAAAAGTTTGTAAGCCTATAAGTGAATACCTTCTCTTTAAAATGTCATGTATACATGATGCTATCTCAAATTTTAACATATGATAGAAACATTTACATCATATTCTTCAAATATGTTTGAGTCACTCCACTAGTTTTTCAAACACTTCTATTTTTATAAAAATATCTCTGCTTATAATCAACAGTCTACTGAGTTGCCCAGGATTTGCTGATGTTATCTCAGTCTTATTTCAACTTATTTTAACTTTTTTTTAAGATGAATGATCATACCCGTATCGATAATAGAGGTTTTATTTAAGGCTACTTGACAATATATTTCTTTTTTTTTTTTTTTTTTAAAGATTTTATTTATTTACTTGAGAGAGAGAGAATGAGAGAGAGCACATGAGAGGGGAGAGGGTCAGAGGGAGAAGCAGACTCCCCGCCGAGCAGGGAGCCCGATGCGGGACTCGATCCAGGGACTCCAGGATCATGACCTGAGCCGAAGGCAGTCGCTTAACCAACTGAGCCACCCAGGCGCCCTTGACAATATATTTCTAAGTATTATTATTGTACTTGTCAGAAAAATTCATGGTGTCAGTGTTATTCTAACAACATTTTTTAGCCATTTACCTCCTTACAACCTTACCATTAGGCACTTTTTTCTTCTGTAATTATCTCTAGAGATTTTAAGTGACAAGTATAACATTTTAAATGTGTGAACAAAATGACTTTCTTGTTCCCAAACAATATGTTATGCTTGATCCAGAAATAATTTGCACCAAACAAAATGAATAGATTTCATGTAAGTTTTTCTCCCTTCTAATTTAATGTTAAAGCCTTCCCATGTTATCTCCTAAATCGTGTATTATATTTCAAACTTTTTGATAAAAATATGTTCACAATCAATTCCCACAGTACACAATTTACATTTTTTTACTTAATGAGAAAATTGTCTATTGGAATTTTAATTTGTAAGCAAATCAAGCTTTATCTTTCTAAATGTATTTTTACTTGAGTATAAAGTGACATCCTTTGCATTATTTACTTCCATACAGTCCATATTATTAATTTGCTGATTCTACTATACTAATTGATTCAAAAACTCTTTGCCTTATAAGTAAAACAAATAGGTCAACATCAGTATGATAGCATTACCAAAGCTATCACTTACTTTTACTTTAGTCTAAATATAATTATAATATATATGTATATATGTTAAATTGGGGTTCTCGTATTTTTAGGCTGGTATTTTTAAAATTCATTATCAGAATATAGAAAATAATTATGTAAGTTGGAAGAAAGCATTAATCAAAATGTTAGAAAAGCATATTTTGTGTTCTCACATTTTATTCACATTTATACTTTTTAAATATTTATACAGGATGAAAAGAAAATTTGTAAATACTAGAAGTACTTTCAGCCTCTGTTTTACTGTCACAATTTCAAATCTTATAATAGGATTTTAACTACACAAATTATAAAAAGATATTAATTCCCATTGCTTGGTCAATAATTAATTTTCCAAGTTTTAAAACATAGATTTTGATATTCATAAGCAATCTTTATGCATTATAAATGTCAAAGCAAAAATGAAACCACCAAATCAATAAACAGTAATTAACAAGAGTTTGTTGTGCATATAAGGTAGAGTTTGTACACTGAGAGCCTCAAAATTCAAAGACTGCTGTGTAGCTCAGTGGCATGAAGTTATAGGATGACTTAAAAGTGAAAATGAAGTTATTTACCTTTTTACAAGGATTGGTTATTACAATAGAGGTTTCCAGTTTGGTTGAGTATTATATACCATTTTTAGGAAGGTGACTTAAGTTTCTTTTATAACTGTCAAAGGCATTTACAAGAAATAACCTAGGTTAAATTTCACTCATGTTTATGAAATAAGATAGATTTTGTTCTGCTTATGTGGCTTAAATGATTTTGTCTGCTCAGGGAATTCTCAAGTCTAGTTTCTATTTTATTCAATTAAAAAAAAAAGGTAGAGTTAGGTGAAATACTTAGAATATTGGGTTGAGCATAAGTTTGATTTGTCAACCGAGCTTTTCTAAGACATCATGATTTGCATGAATTGACATTATTTTAAAATATTATTTAGGAAATGTTTACTAACTTACACTGTGTTGGGCCCTGGGGTATAAAACCATATAACACCACATACCAATCAATCACAAATGAGTAGAGACTGTCAGAATACATAGGTATAGTCATAATGTCTTTCGGTGTTATTATAATTACCATAACAAAAATGTCCAATGTGAGATGTGATAATTTCAGATAATTTGAGATCTGCTATCAGCTTGTTGATTTTTAGGATTATTTTACAGATTTTTATAGAGGAAGAAGAAATGCTAACTTATGAAGTACCTCTGAGTATCAGACACAGGCACACTTAGTGTTTTTCAGTATGTTCTGTTTACTTTTCTATATTTTTTTATTTCTATATAAAAGAAACACATTTCATATCTGTTTATATGAGCAACAATGCTGCATAGGAACCCAGCTTAACCCTTTTAGTCCCATCAAATATTTAAAAATGACTTCAAGTTTAATAAGAATAAAGCAATCATAAAATAGGACTGAATGAGATAAAAAGCACATAAATAAGTAAATATTTAACTTGAAAGAATATCATATTCCCAAACTGGTAAAATATGGTAACTACTAAAAAGCAGAAAACATTGTGGTAAATAGAAAAAGGATGTGGTCGTGATTATTGTCACTGGGTGTCAGAGGCAGCACTAACAGTACCCAAATGATAGTTAAATATCTTCCTGTAGTTACATGTTTAGTTCTCGTGTGATATATTCAGAAAAACAAATCAGTACAATGCAGTAAATGCCATGCATTTCATACATTTGTTTGACAAAATACATAATGAGTATGTTCTGTGCCAGGTACCTATGTAGGTGTTGGGCATACACAGTAAACAAAACAACTGTAATTTCCACTCTATGGCATTTTCATCTCATTCAGGCCCCATAACAACTAAGTGGCAGGCCTTGTCATTCCTACTCTACGGACAAAACCATGGAGGTTTAGAGAAGATAAATAACTGGCCTGATTTCACAATAAGCACTAAGTATCCCCCGTATTAGTCTGATAGCAGAGACTAAGCCCATTAACATCACACCACACCTCTCCAACAGGTACAGTGTTGGAAGAGTAATTACCTGAAAAGTGCAAAAAGATAGGAATGATGCTTTTGTTTCACTGAGAGACCATTTGCTAGGATCCCCACTAACACTATATTAAAAAAAAAAAAAAAAGTAAAGTGAAAAGGACAAAAGACAATAGACACTTTTGATAACATTTTGTTGTATTATGTCCTGGATTAATGCCTCAAAGATTGATTTAGTTTGAATTTCCTTTTATCATAGTGTATCTACATTTCTGAGCAATCACACTGAGGTTATATATATGTATATTTTTTTTTCCTAAGACTAACTTAACTTGATGGAGACTAAAATGTATTTTTATGATCAATTACATCTGCTGGTAAAGACCCTAATGAACAAAACTGAATTATGGTGCTGCATTCTAATATCATAACCTACTAATCAAATCTAGAAATTTAAAAAAGGAAAACATGTTAAGTTACCACAGCTCTAGCCATCTGATTCAGAAAGGTAAGGTAGAAGTCATCTCTGTTCTTTGTACAAGCTTTTGTAAAACCGTAGAGCAAGGGGTATATTTATAGCCCTTTAACAAGCATGCATGGTAATTAAAAACAGCGAAGTTCCTGCCTGCATAGCCTGGCTCTTGGGTATGGAGATAACCACTTCTAGCTGACTCCAGGGTACTCTTGAAAGCAATATGATTGCACCGTGGAGTCTCTTATTTGTTTATCCTACATGTAATTGAAACAGAGCTGACATGCTACTCTGGTGCTCTCTTCTGCCCTACTCTCATAGGGAACCATATGTTCCAAGTTTCAGAAATATGGTTAGCATTGTTCATCACAAACAAGTATGAGATCTCTCATTATCATTGACTTCCATTCAGTAATCATTTATTGGGTATCTCCCCTGCACCCGGGATAGGCACTTCTGTAAGCAGAGTTAGAGGGAGTATAAAACCAGAAATTTCACTCAGGATTGGTATAGATTAATGGGATGAATTATAAATGTCATCTACTAATAAGTCCCTGAGAGTGATTTCATAAAAACATTGACATCATGAGTCCTAATCGCTCACCAAGTCACTTCAAAGGGTTAATGAACTAATGTCTCATCTCTCAATAGTTCTAGAGTTGTTTACTTAGTAAAGTATGAAAGGAAATGACAGTGTGACCTTAACACTTAGCTTCCGGTCTAGCACTCTTGTCAAAGAAGAGGTAATAAAATTTACTTTAAAAAAAAAATTTATTTGAGAGAGAGAGCATGAGTGGGGAGGAGCAGAGGGACAAGCAGACTCCCAGCTGAGCACAGAGCCCTACTCAGGGCTCCATTCCATCACCTGAGATCATGACCTGAGCTGAAATCAAGAGTTGGATGCTTAACCTACCGAGCCACCCAGGCACCCCTAAAGTGTACTTTTGTAAAAGGTACTCAGTAATTAAAAAGTTTGTCAAGGAATTCTGTTGAGAAGAGAGATCTTTGGGCCAGAAGGTGGGGGGGGGGGGAAATGCCCTCTTTTCAATAGAGAAAGTTAGAAAGTAAGGGATATTTTTAGTTATTTTTCTTCCTTTTATAAAATAAAGAAGAGTACTGAAGGTGGAGGTAAAGTGTTCTCTGTGACTTTTCATAAAATCTACTGGCAACATATTCTATAGAAGGTTCACAAGGTTTGTTAGAAATCAAATACAATTTTAAAAAGTAAGAAACATATTTTGTTAATATTAATGAAGAGAGGTTATAAAAAGCCACATTTTATTAACTGTTGGCATGTCCTGCAAAGAGAAACAGAATTTGATATCTGGCTTCCTACAGGCACATTTAGAGGCTTTTAGTGAGCGTGGATAATTGTAATTTTTATTCTGAATGCTTTCTAAATTTGTTATTTTGGCTTTTAATATTGCAGGTAGAAGTTAGATTTTCTGAGGAGGAAATAGTGAAGTTATTATTACACACAAACTAATGTTTAACTTTTTCAGTCATATATGATAACTCTCTAGGGATTCTCTGGATGTTAATTTTACACACACACACACACCCCTTTTCTCACTTTACTGTCCTGAGTAGGGATAAAATATAACTGTCCCTTTCTCATGGAATATTAAGAAAAACTACAACTTAAGTCACATTTCAGAAAAATTCACTAGTAAAAGAGATTTTCATGGATGCATAGATCAATCAGAGATGATTAAAGGCATTTCATTTTTGTTGATTCCATATGAAGGCATTTGTTAAGTGTTCATAAAAGTGGTAGAGCAAATACATGAAAAGAAAATATTAAGTCAAACTAAGAGAGGAGAGCCAGGAAAAGAAATCCTTAGGTAACCCATGTTAATCTTTTTTATTACCCCATTTAGATCAGTGATACTCAATTAGAAGCAATTCCACACTCCCCACATTCCCTACCCTTCCCAGGGACACTGGGCAATGTCTGGAGATATTTTTGATTGCCACAACTGGGAGATACTACTGTAATCTAGTGGGTAGAGGCCAAGGATGCTGCTTAATATTCCCACAGTGCACAAGAGAGCTCCCCTCAGCAAAGAATTATCCAGCCTTACATGTCAATAGAACCAAGGCCAAGAAACCCTGCTCTAGCTGGTAGTTATTAACACTGAAATCTATTAGTAACTAAGCTGTTTTTCAGCACTTCTCAGGAAAATAACAAAGGGACTTGTTCACTCTCACATAGTGTTACTTTCTACCTGGGGAGGCACCGTAAAGTCATACTCCTAGACACTTCTTTCTCTAACTTCCCTTCTTACAACTGACTCAGAATTGAGGGTCTCTTAGTTCAAAGTAGCCTGTATTCTCCAGGGTTACCTCTGAACAGTTCTTTTTTCAGCCCATCACTTTCTTAGGACAATGTTTGAGTTAAGGTCTCTAGGGAAATAAAATTTGGTTACAGACTGTTTTTCTATGTGCTTCTACCTGCCCCTTTTAGGC
>NC_138370.1:111291081-111357202 GCF_054177405.1 Leptonychotes weddellii | reverse complement strand
CTCTAAATTCAGGGACCATAGGAAGCAATTATTTAAATCATGTTATTTTAATATTTTCCTTCTTAGAGCTATCCCCTAGTATCTTGTTTTATATGCTATTTTTCTGTATAAAGGATTTTCATGTGTAACTTCATATTGCATATTGACATCCATATGTGTTATATTCATATATTATTTTTATAATCCAGTTAACTCTTGTTATAGTTACAAAACAAAAAAATTAGTATATTAGTAATAAACTTTTTATATAAACCAGAAATACTTGAAATAAAATTAATCATCTTATAAAATCAAGGAAAACATTTTTTCCAGTTTAATTTTAGGAATGCAATTCTCACTTAAAATAGTATTTCAGTATTTTTTTAATTTTAAAAAATAGATTTATAGAATTAAAATATTCTTTTCAATGAATTTTTCCGTACTAGTAATAACCATTCAGTAAATATTCATTGAGCATTTATTGACATGGCATTGCACAAATTATCCAGCCTAGACATATTTCAAAATATACTCATATTTAAATAATAATTGAAGTTAAATAGATAATGAAGGTAAGGAAAGGAATATCCATTTTGATACACACACACGCACACACACATTCATACATATATATGTTTAAAAATTATAAATCAATATTTTTTTCTTTTATAGATCGATTTTGAGATATATATACATGTATGTATATATATGTACAAACACATATATACACATTCATACATATATATGTTTAATATGGTTACAAATCAATATTTTTTTCTTTTATGGATAGGTGTATGTATTTACACTTAAGTATGCCAGTTTTTTGTAGGTAAATGCATATAGAGATTTGTATTGACTCACTTTTTTTTGGTTCTTCACTGAATAATCCGTAGTACAGTTCAGTGAATTATTTAGACCTACAAACCTTCAAATAAAAAGCAACATCCCTAAAAGAAAAAAAAAAAATCTCTTATCTTTAAGCCCACAGCACTTTTCTAGTAATCTCCTTAGCAATATGAGAGTTCTTTAGGATTGTCCTAACAGAGGAGGTTCTTAATTTTTTCTTTAATTGCATTTTATGCTGCTTCTCAGAAAAGTCATGTATACACCCCCTATAAAGTTAGCCAATTATTGAAAAGCTTGTTGATTTTTATTGATGAATACTTCCACTAAGTCATGAATTTTATAACTCTTCCCTTTAGTGATGCATTTTATAGACCCATTTGAAAGCATATCCTTCCTATAATATTTTGCTTATTATTTATTTCATATGTGACTGCCTGAAACAAAATATTTATCTTGTATTTGTCATGTAAAATATATTTTGCATGCTTCAAAAAGAGAAGATTTTAGAGGACTGATAATAACACTTCTATATTCTTTCTCTCAAAACCACATTTTATCATAATTAGGACGTTTTAGTAAACATTTTAATTTTATTGCATTTCAACAGTAAGTTAGCCAATTTTTTAATTTATGCAATTTTAAATTTATACTTAGAGTTTACATAATAGCTCAGTGGGATTTATCTTATGAAAGATGATTATATTTGTATAACACAAGAAGTTGAAAGAATTCTTAACGTAGTTCTCATTCCAAATATCTCATAAAATTGGTAATATTAGTTTAATATTATTCCATGTTAGTTCACACAGTGCTTCCAGCTTCTACTTAGTGTGGCACTGAATGGAAAACAAAAAATGCACAGGTAGTTTCAATCTCTGTGAATGTTTGTAAATCCTAGCAAAGCAAGTTTCACGTAATGAAATGTGAAGACATTTGTAGTCTGTTATGATTAGTTACTGCAGATGAATGGCAACAGTCTATTTATTTAAAAATGAAGAATGATTACTAAGTCATAGTGGCTGATTTTTGTTGAAACTACTATTTTGTAGAGTGGGCCATTGACTAAATCAGAACAAACATTTCTGTGAAGGAATTTTTAGCATGGACTGAAGAGTGAAGAGGTATACACACACACACACACACACACACACACACACACAGATATGGGATGGGGTGGGGTGAGAGACAGAGAAAGGCCTCGAAAGATATATTCCAGTATTTCACTGTTGTTTGTTAGTGTTACGACTATGTGATTACTCTCTCTTAATTTTTGGCCACAAATTTTTTCCATAACGGACACCTGTGTTTTATGATAATGAAATGAAATTTATTTTTAAAATAATATGTGAAGATGAACAAGTTTGATAACATAAAAAGTTAAATGTGTTTTGTCCATTACAATCATCATGTAGCTGTTGCTCTTTTCCCCAGTCTCTAAGTCACCTTAATTCTCAATAGATCAGCTAGAGGGCTACTTACTACTCAGGACCTCTCCAGTGACGTCCAGTTTCACAGTGAGTGAAATGTGAAGCCCTAACAGAGTTTGACCCGCCTACCACCCCCACCCCATTCACTTCTCTAAGCTCTTTGACTTCCTTCTCCACATATACCCACTTTATAATTACTACATTCATTTCTCTTTTGTGCACCAATGGCAGCCCAAGGATTTTGCTTCTCTTATCCCTCTGCCGGGAATTATCTTTCACCTGATACTTTCATGCTCAGTACTTCACCTGTTAGGGCTTCTCATGACCTAAATAATTCTGTAAATATCCAGCTCATATTATTTCCCTTTCTTGCTTAATTTTTCTCCTCAGCACTAGTCCCCATCTAACATGTTAGTATTTTAAGTATTTATTCCCTTTCTCCCCATTTGAATGTAAACTCAAAGAAGATAGGAATTTTAATGTTTTTTTTTCTTCCATTGCTTTATTCTTGAATTTAGAAGAGTAGCTGGTCACAAGTTGACACTCACTAAGTGTCCTATGTATAAGGAATGCCAACGGCTTGCAAGCACAGAGCTGATATCACTTTTCAGAAGTGTCACACTCGTGGGCTTTTTTTTAAAAGATTTTATTTGTGAGAGACAGCGAGTAGTAGAGGAGCAGAAGGAGAAGGACAAGCAGACTCTGCACTGAACGCAGAGCCTAATGTGGGGCTTGATGCCATGACCCTGAGATCATGACCTGAGCCAAAATCAAGAGTCCGACACTTAACCAACTGAGCCACCCAGGTGCCCCACACTTGTGTTGGTTTGAATGGTACAAAATCTGGAAAATCACTCCTAAGAGATTGCAGCAGGCAAGCATTAGCCCACAGAATAAGGCAAATTGACAGAAGGAAATTAAACCAACAAATATAGGGGCGCCTGGGTGGCTCAGTAGGTTAAGCATTTGCCTTTAGCTCAGGTCATGATCCCAGGGTCCTGGGTTCGAGCCCTGCATCGGGCTCCCTGCTCTTGGGAAGCCTGCCTCTCTTTCTTCCTCTGCCTCTCCCCCAACTTGTGTGCTCGCTCACTCTCTCACTCACTCTCTCTCAAATAAATAAAATCTTTAAACCAACAAGTGTAGACATCCTGAAACTCCAAATCACATTAAATCAAAGGCTCAACAGTAAGCACTCTCTCACAATGATTCCTAATCTTTTCATGTTGTAGTAAATGATATTTGAATAGCATATTGAAGTTAATGAACAAAGCTATTTGTAGTCAGAAGATACTGCCCCAAGACATAACACTGTTGGTATCTCATCACACTGTATAAAATATAAAATGTAAAGGTATAAATATGTATAAATATAAAATCCTCTATCATCAATAGCCAAATTATGGAAAGAGCCCAAATGTCTGTCAACTGGTGAATAGCTAAAGAAGATGTGGTGTGTATATGGATTATTACTCAGTCATCAAAAAGAATGGAATCTTGCTATTTACAACAACGTGGATGGAACAAAAGTGCATTATGCTAAGCAAAATAAGTCAGGGAAAGACAAATATTGTGTGATTTCACTTATATGTGCAATTTAAGAAATTTAAGAAACAAAACAGATGAATATAGGGAAAGGGAAGGAAAAATAAAATAAGGTAAAAACAGGGAGGCAAACCATAAGAAACACGGAGAGCACTTGTTGGGATAAGCACTGGGTGTTACATGTAAGTGATGAATCACTACATTTTACTCCTGAAACCAGTACTACACTGTATGTTAACCAACCTGAATGAATGAATGAATGATTGAATGATTGAATGAATAATAAAATCTAAGATACTTTATTGTAAAATTTATGACTCCTGATTGCCTTTCCAACTTCAGAAGCAGACCTTACTCTTCTTGCCCTCATGATGGCCTCACTTTTTTTTTTATTAAAGTATAGCTGACATACAATATTACATTAGTTTCAGGTATATAAAATAGTGATTTAACAATTATACACATTATGAGATGTTCACACGGTATAGTTGCCATCAGTTGCCTGACAAATTTATTACAGTATTATTGATTATATTTCCTATGGTGTGCTTTCCATTCCTATGAATTATTTATTTTAAAACTGAACATTTGTACATCTTAATCCCCTTCACTTATTTTGCCCATCCTTCAGCCCTCTTTCCTTCTGGTAGTCGCCAGTTTGTTCTCTATTTGTTTTCTTTTTGTTTGTTTTTTAGGTTCCATAAGTAAGTGCAGTCATATGTTATTTGTCTTTCTGAGTTAGTTCACTGATAATAATACCGGTTAAGTACTTTCATGTTGTAATTGATGGCAAGATTTTATTCCTTTTTATGTCTGAATAATATTCCATTGTATATATATGTATATATATCATCTTTATTCATGTATTAGTGAAAACTTAGGTTGTTTCCGTATCTTGGCTATTGTGAACAATGCTGCAATAAACGCAGGGGTGCATATATCTTTTCAAATTAGTGTTTTTGCTTTCTTTGGGTAAATACCCAGAAATGAAATTAATGGATCATATGGTAACTCTCAGTGTAAAAAAAAAAGGTGCAGTTTCATTCTTTTGAATGTTGCTAGTCTAGTTTTTGCAACACCATTTGTTGAAGAGGTTGTCTTTTCCCCATTGTGTGTTCTTGCTTTCTTTGTCATAGATTAATTGACCATATGAGCAGGGGTTTATTTCTGGGCTTTCTATCCTGTTCTACTGATCTGTCTATTTTTGTGCCAATACGATCTATTTTGATTATTGTATCTTTGAAGTAGTTTGAAATCTGGGTTTGTAATACCTCTAGCTTTGTTCTTTTTTCTCAATTTTGCTTTGGCTATTCAGGGTCTTTTGTGGTCCATACAAATTTTAGAATTATGTGTTCTAGTTCTGTGAAAACTACTATTTTGATAGAGATTGCATTGAATCTGTAGATTGCTTTGGGCAGTATGGACATTTTAACAATATTCTTCTGATCCATGAGCAAAGTATATCTTTTCATTTATTTGTGACATCTTTGATTTATTTTATTTATTTATTTTATTTTTTTTATTATTTTTTAAAGATTTTTATTTATTTGAGACAGAGAGAATGAGAGAGACAGAGAGCACATGAGAGGGGGGAGGGTCAGAGGGAGAAGCAGGCTCCCTGCCGAGCAGGGAGCCCGATGCGGGACTCGATCCTGGGACTCCAGGATCATGACCTGAGCCGAAGGCAGTCGCTTAACCAACTGAGCCACCCAGGTGCCCTCTTTGATTTATTTTAGCAATGTCTTGTAGTTGACAAAGTATGGTCTTTTACTTCCATGGTTAAATTTATTCCTAGGTATTTTATTCCTTCTAATGCCATTGTAAGTGGGATTGTTTTCTGAATTTCTCTTTCTGCTAGTTCTCTATTAGTGTATAAAAAATGTGACAAATTTCTGTGTATTAATTTTATATCCTGCAACTTTAATGAATTCATTTATTCTAATAGTTTTTTTGTGGAATCTTTACAGTTATATATCACTATATATGTAGAACTATATATATGTGTGTGTGTGTACTATAATGTCATCTGCAAATAATAACAGTTTAACTTCTTTACCAACTTGAATGCCTTTTATTCATTTTTGTTCTTGTATGATGGCTGTGCATAGGACTTCAAGTACTATGTTGAATTAAAGTGGCAAGAGTCGGTATCCGTGTCCTGTTCCTGATCTTAGAGAAAACGCTTTCAGCTATTCACCATTGTGTAGGATGTTAGCTGGGGGTTCATCATATATAACCTTTATTTTGTTGAGGCATGTTCCTTCTTAACTTATTTGTTGAGTGTTTTTATTGTAAATGAATGTTAAATTTTATCAAATGCTTTTTCTTCATCTCTTGAGATGAACATATGATTTTTACCCTTCATTTTGTTAATGTGGTGTATCACATTGTTTTATGTATGGATATTGAACTATATCCTTCCATCCCTGGAATAAATCTTGCTTGTTCATGATAAATAATCCTCTAAATGAATTATTGAATTTGGTTTGCTATTATTTTGCTTTTATATTGTACCTATGTTTATCAGGGATATTGGCCTGCAAATTTTTTTTTTTTTGAGTCTTTGCTTTTGGTGTTGGTAATTCTGACTTCATAAAATGAATTTGGCAGCATTTCTTGCTCTTCCATTTTTTGGAATAGTATGAGAATAGGTCTTAACTCTCATTTGGCTATTTGGTAGAATTCATCTGTGAAGCCATCTGGTCCTGAATTTTTCTATGTTGTTAGTTTTCAATTACCAGTTCAGTATTGTTACTGGTAATGAGTCTATTCAGATATCCCTTTTTTTTTCCCCTGACTCAGTTTTAGAAAATTTTGTATTTCTAAAAATTTACCCACTTCTTATAGTTTGTTGGTATACAATTTTTAGTAGTAGTCTCTTGGGATCCTTTGTATTCCTGTAGCATCAGTTGTAACTTCTCTTTCATTTCTGAGTTTGTGTCCTTTCTCTTATTTTCTTGATGAATCTGGGTAAAGGTTTATTAATTTTATTTATATTTTCAGAGGACCAACTCTTAGTTTCATTGATCTTTTCTATTATTTTTCTAGTCTCTATTTTATTTTATTTTTGCTCTGATTTCTTTTCCCTTTCATTGACTTTGAGCTTTATTAGTTCTTCTTTTTGTAGTTTCTTTAGGCGTAAAGTCAGATTGTTTGAGATTTTTCTTTTGTCTTGAGGTAGGTCTATATTGCTATAAACATCTCCTTTAGAACTGCTTTTGCTGTGTTTCAAAGATTTTGAACCATTTTGTTTCCATTTTCATTTGTCTCCGTGTATTTTTATTTTTTCTAGTTTTTTTTATTGTAATTTCTAGTTTCATATCATTGTGATTGGAAAAGATGCTTGATATGATTTTAAGTCTTCTTAAATTTACTGAGACTTGTTTTGTGGCCTAACATGTGATCTATCCTGGAGAATGTTCCATATGCACTTGAAAAGAATGTGTATTGGGCACCTGGGTGTCTCGGTTAAGCAACCAACTCTTGGTTTCAGCTCAGGTCATGATCTCAGGGTTGTGGGATCAAGCCCTGCATCTAGCTCTGTGCTGTGTGCAGAGTCTGCTTAGGATTCTGTCTCTCTCACTCTGCTCCCCCCACCGCCCCAAAAAAGAATGTGGATTCTGCTGTTTTGGGGATGGCATGTTCTGTATATATCTGTGAAGCCCATATAGTCTAATGTGTCATTCAAAGCAACTGTTTCCTTACCGATTTTCAGTCTAGATGAACTATCCATTGAGGTAAATGGAATATTAAAGTCCTCTATTATTATTATTATATTGTCAGTTACTCCATTTATATCTGTTAATATTTGCTTTATACATTTAAGAGCTCATGTGTTGAGTGCATAGATACTTAAAATGGTTACAGGGACACTTGGGTGGCTCAGTCGGTTAAGCATCTGCCTTTGGGTCAGGTCGTGATCCCAGGGTCCTGGGATGGGGCCCCGCATTGGGCTCCTTGCTCAGCGGGGAGCCTGCTTCTCCCTCTGCTTGTGCTCTCTCTCTGACAAATAAATAAAATCTTAAAAAAAAAAATAAAATGGTTACATACTTTTGTTGGATTGATCCCTTTATCATTATGTAATGCCTTTTTTGGTCTCTCTTTATAGTCTTTGTTTTAAAGTCTATTTTGTCTGATATAAGTATTGGAACCCCAGCTTTTATCTTTTTCCATTTCCATGGAATATCTTTTCCATCCCTTTACTTTCAGTCTGTATGTGTCTTTAGGTTTGAAGTGAGTCTCTGACAGGCAGCGTATATTGGGTCTTGTTTTTTTTATCCATTCAGTTACTCTGTCTTTTGATTGGAGCATTTACACTTAATTATCGATAGGTATGTACTGTTGACCCTTGAACAACACTGGAGTTAGGGGCACCAAAGTTCTATGCAGTAGAAAAATTTACATATAACTTTGGATTCTCAAAAAACTTAGCTACTAATATCCTACTATTGACTGGAAGCCTTGCTTATAACCTAAATAGTTGATTTACTCATATTTGTATGTTATGTGTATTATATACCGCATTCTTACAATAAAGTAGGCTTGAGAAAATAAAGTGTTATTAGGAAATCGTAAGGAAGAGGAAATATATTTAGAGTCCTGTACTGTATTTATTGGAAAAAACTCGCATATAAGTGGACCTATGCAGTTCAAATATGTGTTGTTCAAGGGTCAGCTCATAATATTGGCATTTTGTCAATTGTTTTATGGTTGTTTTGTAGTTCTTGCTGTTCTTTTCTTCTATGCTCTCTTCCCTTGTGATTTGATGACTTTCTTTAGTGTTATGTTTGGAGTCCTTTGTCTTTATATTTTGTGTATCTATTATAGGTTTTTGGTTGTGGTCACCATGCGGGTCATATATAACATCCTATGTATATAGCACTCTCTTATCAAGTTGATGTTTGCGTAAGTTCAAATATATTTTTTTAAAGATTTTATTTATTTGTCAAAGAGAAGAGAGAGCGAGCACAAGCAGCAGGAGCAGCAGGGAGAGGGAGAAGCATACTCCCTGCTGAGCAAGGAGCCTGATGGGGGACTCTATCCCAGGACCCTGGGATCATTACCTGAGCCGAAGGCAGACGCTTAATCAACTGAGCCACCCAGGCATCCCAGTTGAAATACATTCTTAAGTGCACTACGTTTTTTACTCTTTCACTCCATACTTTATGTATATGATGTCATATTTTACAACTTTCCATTTTGTGTATCTCTTAATTTTTGTAGATATAATTGATTTTACTGTTTTTGTTTTTTAACCTTCATACTAGCTTTATAAGTGATAGATCTATCTTTTCTTTTAGCAGTGATTTTTTTTTTTTAAATAATTTTCTTCTAGCTATGACCTTTCTTTTTCTGCTTGAAGCAGTTCCTTGAACATTTCTTGTAAGGGTGGTTTTGGGATAATGAACTCCTTTAACTTTGCTTTGGGAAACTTTTTATTTCTCCTTCAACTCTGAATGATAACCTTACCAGGTAGAGTATTCTTGGTTGTAGTTATTATCTGTTCAGCATTTTGAATATAACATGCCACTATCTTCTGGCCTTCAAAGTTTCTGGTAAGATATTAGCTGATAGCCTTATGGGATTTCCCTTATATGTAACTTTTTGCTTTTCTCTTGCACTTTTAAGATTCTCTTTAATTTTTGACATTTTATTTTTATTTTTTTTTAAGATTTTATTTATTTGAGAGAGAGAGAATGAGAGAGAGAGAGCACATGAGGGGGGGAGGGTCAGAGGGAGAAGCAGACTCCCTGCTGAGCAGGGAGCCCGATGTGGGACTTAACCCAGGGACTCCAGGATCATGACCTGAGCTGAAGGCAGTCGCTTAACCAACTGAGCCACCCAGGTGCCCAATTTTTGACATTTTTAAAAAAGAATGTGTATATTTATTTATTTTAGAGAGTGTATGTGTGGGGGGGAGGGGCAGAGGGAAAAAATCTCGAGCAGACTCTCCACTGAGCATGGAGCCTGACATGGGGCTCACTCTCACAACTCAAGAGATCATGACCTGAGCTGAAACCAAGAGTCGGATGCTTAACTGAGTGAGCCACCCAGGCACCCTGAAGTTTGGCACTTTTATTTTGTGTCTTGGTGTGGTTCTCTGTGATTCCTAGACTTGGATATTTTCCTTCCCCAGGATAGGGAAGTTTTTAGCTATTATTTCCTCAAATAAGTTTTCTACCCTTTTAGCTCTTTTCCTTCCGGGACGCCTATAATGTGAATGCTAGTGTGCTTGATATTGTCCCAAAGGTCCCTTAACCTACCCTCATTTTTTAAAATACTTTCTCTTTTTGCTGTTCAGCTTGAGTGATTTTCACTACCATATCTGCCAGGTCACTTATCTATTCTTCTTGCATTCTCTAATCTGCTATTGATTACCTTTAGTGTATTTTTCATTTCAGTGGTTGTATTCGTCAGCTCTGATTGGTTCTTTTTTATATTTTCTTTCTCTTTGTTGAAGTTTTCACTGAGTTCATCTACTCTTCTCTCAAGTCTGGGTGGCATCTTTATGACCATTTCTTTGAACTCTTTATCACGTGGATTGCTTATCTTTGTATTATTTAGTTCTTTTATCTGAGGTTTTTTTTTTTTTTTAATTACTGTTTTGTTTGTCTCATTTTGTCTGACTCTTTGTATTTGGCTTTATGTGTTAGGTAGGTTAGCTATGTTTCCTGATCTTGAAAGGAGTGGTGTAGGAGGTGTCCTGTGGGGCCCAGTGGCACAATCACTTCTGGTCACTGCAGTCAGACACTCCAGGGGTGCCCTCTGCATGGGCTACATGCTTCTTCCTGTTGTGACTGGCCTGGGATGGTGCACTGTTGGGAGGCGCTGGCCCCTAGCCCAGGTGTCTAGAGTGACTGGCTCAGAGGACTATAGTCACACTGACAGACAGGGCTGGCCCCAGCATGATGGGCTGGGTGGCCTGGCTATGACTGCTGTAGGAGTATTGGTGGGTAGGGTTAGCTCCCAGCACAGCTGGCTGAGAGGCCGTAGAGAAACTAATTTGTAGCAATCTTCATTATGTTTCTTATGGAGAGAAACAGGTAAATAAGCAAGTACCATACATTATAAGAAGTGCCATGCTATTGGTTTATAGATGCATTTCCTGGGAAGCATGAATTTAGAACTCCATCTGATGAAGGCAAATTGAGGGCAAATCTAAAAAAAGAATAGCAGTTTGCCTGATGAACAGGGGAGAGAAAGTTAATTGCAGGCGCATGAAATAGCAAAGACACAGAGAGAGGAGAGAACATGGAGAATGACAAAAATTTTTGGAACAACTAGAGGAATTACTGGTATAGATGACCAAAAAGTTAAGGTTTAGATTTTTTGATTAACAATGTCCCCTGGTGGAGAAGCTTCATTTGTGTCCCTTTTTGGGTAACACCCAACTAACAGAACATTACATATTGACAGGCAAAATGGTCAAGGACTAGGACCTCTGTCTTGGGTCCTGAAGATAATAAATTAATTTAAACTTGCACCTGCAGGGAGCTTGAAAAGTCATATTCATTCAGTTGGGAAAAATAGAGAATAATGTATTACACTAGGAAGAGGCACTTTCAGTTACTTGAGAGAGCTTCTAAATTAGCTAGGGGACCTATAAACTCCAGTGCCTGATTAAGAGCACCTGTTGGACATTTTTGTGGAACTATTTTGGAGATATTTAGAAAATGTGTTTATAGTTGGCATCAGGTTTTATTTAATGTTTAAGACCTCTGGATTTTCTCTGAATTAGAAACATTGTTGTTTTTTTTTTTTTCTGGAAAGCTATTATCCTTTATAATCCACATGGTCATGGGCAAAGTAACTGCTCATTAAAGTAACTGTCAGCCTCTGCCATACCAGCTTGTTGTGGTAAGATCCAGCTCTCTGCTGGGTTTCCTCCTATCTCTTTATAAATTCTGCAAGGAGCTAAAAACAAAACAAACAAACAAAAAAACACACAAAAAAATTTTAAAACCCAGCAGAGTAACAGGTCTTCACCCTTCAAAATGCTATGGATATTGTCTATATCTCATGTGGTCTCCCTTCTTACCACTTAGGTAAGATCTGCTGTCTGATAACAGTAGCTAGCATGTCCTTGCTTGAATTTCTACGAAAACTCTTTACTTACTTACTTGCTTATTTCCTGCACTGGCATCTGGGAAGGGTATGAGTTGTGCGGGAGGGGATTCTGCACTGCAGTCTAGTCAGTTGGTTGTGGCCTATTTGCCAACCTTAGAAGCAGGCCTCTGTCCTTCTGTCCCAATTTGTGTTTGGATTATTAAAGTATACTTTTCAAAGAGCTAAAAGCATGCTCACACAAATATGAAATGCATACCTATCAAAGATTTTGTTCAACACGGTAATTAATTACATAGTCAGTGAGATGGTAAAAATGTTTCCAAAGGGGCACCTGGGTGGCCGAGTTGGTTAAGCAACCGACTCTTGATTTTGGCTCAGGTCATGATCTCAGGGTCATGAGATCCCTGTCGGGCTCTGTGCTGGGGGTAGAACCTGCTTAAGATTTTCTCTCCTCTCCCTTTGCCTCTCCCCTACTCTCTCTCTCTTTCTCTCTGTCAAAAAAAAAAAAAAGTTTCAACAAAGACATTAGAATAACATTGTGGGGTTATCTGTTCATCAGGCAGAAATTTGCATCTCTACTGTAAATTGTATAAGGTAACATCTGTTTCTACTGAATTATAAAATAGCTTCACCAGTAGCAAGTGAGTGTATCATGCTATATCATAGTACTTACAGTGAAAGAACACCCAGTAATCTCGTTTCCAGCATTTATATTGTATTTCTGAAGTTATGTCTTCAAACAGTTCCCTAAAGTTGTTTTTGAGGAATATGGACTGTTAGATGTTTAGCTCTTTGTTTAGATTATGTTAACAGTCGAAATTGGCTTTGTCTGTTATTGTTATTTTGCTTATTTCCTGATAGTGTTCCCCAGGTTCATTTTCTTTTCTCCTAAGTATCCTTGGTGCTAATCCTGACAGTAACAAACACATACCTCAGACCCAAATGACCAACCCTGATGGCCTCCATCAGATACACAGTAGGTTCTCAGAGAGATTCTGAGAAATACACTGCACCATACCTGCCCTGACTCGAACACTCTGTCTATTTGCTAGGCATTTTATTCATCTCCTTGCCATAATAATGCTGCATAATAAACTCCCCCCAAACCCAGTGTCAAAAAGTGTTTATTTCTTCACTCATGGGACTGTGGTTTGGCTGTGGCTGTGTTGGCTTCTGCTGGGATTTACTGGATTTGATTCTAGGCTGAGATTGTGTATGTTTCCTCATTTTCCTTGGACTGGCAGCCATCTAAGGTATAGTCTTCTTGTACTAGATTGTTAAAGGGCATACCTATGTCAAACTGCATTATCATTGCGTCATGTTTGATAATATCCCTTTAACGAAAGCAAGTTGCAGGGCAAGCCCCAATACCCAAGGAGCAGGAAGTATACTTTGCCCCCAGTGGGAACAGAGGGAAATTAATATTTGATTAACAAAAATCCAAGCTATCACAGACCTGCATTTTATAAGACATATATTCCCAGTATACCAATTCCTAGGTAGTGTATCTTAACTAAGATAAGCATCCCTTAGGATGAACATTGCACCAAAGGAAAAAAAAAAATCTTTTAAGATTCTAGGTGGATACATAGAGGTTAACAGTAATGGTTGTTTTATTTCTTCAGCGCTTATTCCATGACGGGCACTTGGTCAAATGTCGGGATCCATTTTCTCTGATGCTAAAAAATAACCCACCAAGTAAATTTTTATAGATAAAGAAACCGAGACTCAGGAAGGGGAAGTTATCCTTAGTTCACACCATTAGAAAGCAGCAGACGTGACCTGTCCTTTTTATTTATAACCTACTCATGCCAGGCACTGTACTAAATGACTTCTAGGTCTTGCACCTTTTAATTATTTTAAAAATAGTATCCCCACTTGTTATGAGGAAACTGGGCTTAATAGGATTGACTAGCATGCCAAAGATAAATTAGACACCATTACGTAGGACTTCAATGTATAATCCATGATTAGATGCAGGAGTAGACCTCACTTCCATGTCTCGGGCTTTTCTTTTTGTTTCTGATAGCAATCAATTTTGTTTGCCTCCCTCATTCAATCCATATCAGAACCTTAAATCATAGTAACTCTCTTTGTGCCTGTGACCTTTGAGCTCTTTACCTTAACTTTGCCATTTGATACCGACCCTTTGTACTCTGGACCTCACTTCCACTGTGCTATGTCTGCTTCACATTAATAACCTAGTTCAGACTGTTGGTCATACCTTTTACTTCAGCATTAGCTTTGCCTATGCTTGTCTCTGAATTGTGCTCCAGCATGACAGCTCAGCAAAAATGTCCTAAATCCCATTACTTGAAGCTAAGAAAATAGCTTTCCTTTGTAATAATTGGACATTCAATGCTGTGAGTTAGAATAGAAAGATACCTGAAATTATATTTCACAGGGAGTGTCTATTCACATTATTTTATGAATCATTCATTCTTTAAAAAAAAATTCATTTAATGCTTTTATATGCAGAACACAGAGAAGCATAGTTCAGGAATTCAGAGATGAAAAGTAGGTATTACTCTGAAATGAATTCACCTATTAAGAAAATTATACTCCTAGCAAAACTATAGTAAAATCAAACACATTTCTAGCCTTTGCATCCCTCCTTTTCCTATAGTATAGATATTTGATCCCTCATCTCCATTCTGCTATCCTGTCAGTCATTATTTGTTGCTTCATTTCTGTTCCACCCAGTTTCATTAGGCTCAGTAACACCCTCTACCGAAACCATAATTGCATCTTAACTCTTAAACCACTTCGGACTGAAGTAGATAGTAAATTTGTGCGATCTGAACCCCTCTCAGCCTACTTTGAGTCTAGGTGAATTAATACTGTCTTCCTCCTTTGCCATCTTTCTCTGCACTAGTTCCTCACTGCTAACCAGTGCGCTTTCATTTTGATTCAGTGTCAAAGCCCCACTTGACCTTTGGTAATAGAGCTGCTGTATTTAGAATCCTGACTTTTTTTTTTTTTTTTAAGGTAGGCTCCCTGCCCAACATGGGGCTTATACTTAAGACCCTGAGATCAAAAGTCGCAGGCTGTACTGACTGAGCCAGCTAGGTGTGCCTGGCCTTCTGCCTCTTGACTCCTTGATACAAGAGCCAGACTGTGTTTCTAGTCTGTTATTAGACAAGACTGGGTCTAGAGGTTTCCATAAAGTTGCAAAATACTTATTTAGCACTTTAACATAATTTAGCCACTGCTGTACGTGCTTTACAAATACTGTGAGGGAGTTGACTTCAAAATCACATTTATTAAATTTTTCATTTAAATTGTAAGTTAAAGTGTTTACATTCATAAATATTAAACTCAAACATGGGCATTCATTGAATTATTGCTCAACATAGTAGAAAAATATTGCAATTACAGAAGATTAGAATACGTATAATAGGCTTTAGTATCAATATAATATAGAATTATCTTAAATAGTTTGTCTGAATTGAAAGCAGACAATTGAGTCCTGAAATTAATTAATTTGATTTGATCTTTTTTCTTCATTAACGTGATGGCACTAACAGGAAAAATAAATAAGATCAGAAAAGACTCAGTAAACGTGATGATTAGATAATCTCATTTCAGGAAAAAAACATTGTTTAAAGTCCTTGTTGATTGAGTACTTTTCTGTGCTAATGCAAATTTTCATTCACTTCTCACAATCCTATGAGAAAGGCTTTGTCCCCATTTGAGAAGAAGCTGGGATTTAGAGTGGTTCAGTAATTTGTCCAAGGTAACACAGCCAGTAAGTAGTGGAGCCAGGAATAAGCCCCAAGATTTCTAAATCCCTGGGCATTCTGCACCATTTACATTCCCTCCATCTCTTATTTATGGAGCCAATGTAAAAAAATCTCTTCCCGTGATAAAAGATTTAAAAAAAAAAAGAACAGTAGTAAGATATAAGTGAGTATGAGACATGGGAGATGGTAAAATTATTGATCTCTCTTTGTCATAAAGCTGAAAAAATAGCTTTTGCCAAATCATGGGCAAAACCCTGAATAAGAACTTATTGTTCCTTCTGCATTTAACGTGCTATTTAAACAAAGCAATGAAATAATACTATTTTGACTGCATTGCCTTACTATTTAAATAGGGATATTTTTAATCTAAATTTAATTTGACAGCAAAATAAAGGAGCTGTTGAAATTATGAATATTTATATGCCCTAAGCTTGCTTCTCAGAATGCACCTGAGTGGGTTACGTAGCTAATACTTTTAACTAAATATAACCATATTATATCTGGGATAAATGTAGGGCTTTGTAATAGGTGTTTGAAATATGTAATGTCCAGCCAACCAATGTATAGTAATCTACATTACAGATGACAAAATAATAAGTAATGGCAAAAGGCAAGATATCTTGGGGTCTTCAATTTCTAGATAGTATTATGGGCATAACAGGATTGTTTTTCCTTATTCACTGTAAACAGAGTGTGCATGTTTTTAATATAGGCTATTTTAAAATTCATTTATTTGCTTTTGGATAATGAAAAATTCCACTAGTCACTGAAGGCAGTTTATTAGCATTAATGATAATTCAACCAGAGTAGCATGAAAGGAATAAATTATAGCATGAATTTAGGTAATTATATATTATTCTATTTTAGAGGAGGAAAAATCATCTTTAAATCTGAATTTTTTTTTATAAAATGATAAATCATATTGGATTTTAACATATTGCTAATCAGATATTTTTCATTTAAAGTATATATTTTTATAAGTAATCATTATTGGGTATTTACAGTTTTATTGAAAAGCTCTTACCAATATATTTTCATACATTCTGTTTGAGGGCATTTGTATAAACTAACATTGACTTTAAAATTATAAAATAAATTTGACCTAAAGATCTATTGAATAGCATCTTGAATCTCTGATGATGTGATCAAACAGAACACTAAAAGTAGGTCCCCTGAGTACTAGAATTTTCAGTCTGTGATTATGGAATTTGATATATAGATGATAGGTAGATTTAGACATAGACAGATATAATATTTTTTGTATCTGTTATGGACTGAATTGTGCCCCCCCCCACCCTCATATGTTGGAGTTCTAACTCCCTGTACCTTAGAACATGATGCTATTTGGAGTTTGGATCTTTAAAGGGGTGATTAAGGTTAAATAAAGTCACTTAAATGAAGGTGGGCTCTACTCCAATGTAATTGCTGTCCTCATAAGAAGGGGGAGAAACACCAGGTATGTATCTGAATAGAGCAAAGGTTACGTGAGGGCATAGCAAGAAGGTGGCCATCTGTTAAGCCAAAGAGAGAAGCCTTGGGGAAACCAAACTAACCAACACATTGGTCTTGGACTTCTAGCCTCCAGAACTGTTAGAAAATAAGTTTGTATCATGTAAGCCACCAGTCTGTGGTATTTTGTCACGGCAGTCCTAGCAAACTAATACAAGTTCTTACCATCTATAGAAAGATTCAAATAAAATACCTATTCAGGAGGGATTCAGAAAGGAAGTACTGTCAAATATTTTATTTTTATTCCTTTCCTCCTCCTTTTTTTTTTTTTTTAAAGATTTTATTTATTTATTTTGACAGAGGGAGACACATCAAGAGAAGGAACACAAGCAGGGGGAGAGGGAGAGGGAGAAGCAGGCTTCCTGCGGAGCAGAGAGCTCAATGTGGGGCTGGATCACAGGACCCTGGGATCATGACCTGAGCCGAAGGTAGACGCTTAAGGACTGAACCACCCAGGCACCCCTCCTCCTCCTTTTTTTTTGATAAAGATTTCATGTAGGCCATTTATTAACTGTATGAGCTTAAATTTCTCACTTAACTCCCCATGTATTGGTAACTTCATTTTAAAAAGTCAGTAGTTTATCTCTGCAATTAGTTGATTTTGCTCTAAAATTTTCTATTTTTAGTATTACAAATGTAAGTATATAAAAGGCAGTTAACCTGAGGAAAATATTTGCTACTGGTTTGGGCAGGTAGAGTTAATAGCTTATATTAAAATACAAGGCACATTATTAAGAAAGGTATTGATAATAAAATTAATAAATTGGAAAAGAGAATGAATGTATAGTTTAAGAAAAACAAATTTAAATACAGCTGATGAGGGGTGCCTGGGTGGCTCATTCGGTTAAGCATCTGACTCTTGATTTTGACTCAGGTTGTGATCTCAGGGTTGTGAGAGCCCTGTGGGCTCCATGCTCAGTGGGGAGTCTGCTTGAGATTCTTTCCCTCTGTCCCTCCCCCTGCTTGCATGAACTCTGTCTCTCTTTCAAGTAAATAAATAAATCTTACTGATGAAGAAACAAGCAAACAAAAAAAAGAAAACGAAAAAATGTTCGGTCACCAAAATGCAAATAAAACAAGGTTTTATTTTTTTGTACACAAAACTTAAAAGGGTTTAAAATTATGCCATCTAATTTATTTGTAGATCATATGATATTTATTGTTTTTGTAAGAGTAATTAGCAATAATTTGTTAAGTAACTGGGCAGTAAAAATCAGGAAAAGAGTATTCACAGCTTTCAATCCAGTAATTGTATTTCTGGAAATCTATCTTAAAATATAAACCAAAATAGTATAAACACTTTAAAAGTAAAATTGATTGTAGTATTATCTGTAATAGTAAAAATAAGAACCCAAGGATACAATAATAATTGAATATTTAAATAAAGTATGTTTGGTAATTTTGTAAATAAATAAAAATGAAGCAGATGCACCAAGGAAAATATTGTTGGGGAATTTACTATTATTTTATCAGTAGTTGTGGGTTATAAAAATGAGTGATTATCTTCTCCACAAGCTTTTAAACATTTTCAAGTTTTCTATGACGATTCCTTATTGTGGCATACACAATTTGCTATCCAGAACTATTTTTCAGGGTGCCTGGGTGGTTCAGTCTTTAAGTGTCTGCCTTTGGCTCAGGTCATGATCCTGGGGTCCTGGGATCCAGCCCCGCATTGGGCTCCCTGATCAGCGGGAAGCCTGCTTCTCCCTCTCCCACTCCCCCTGCTTGTGTTCCCTCTCTCGCTGTGTCTCTGTCAAATAGATAAACAAAATATTTTTTAAAAAATCAAACAATTTTTCATTTCTTCCTAACGAAACCCTGAGTTTTTTAGACAGACATTATACTCAGCTAAAAATCTTAATTTATAGCATCCCATGAAGATAATGATGTCATGAGACAGTTGTGCCTAAAAGAAGCAGAAGAGATTGAGTGAGTGTTCCAAGAAATTTCTCTGAAATGGGTTAGTCTTTTATGGCAGCCACGGTTTGTTCTCTGTCCTTCCCCTTTTGTGCCGGGAATGAAAATGCAGTACTGGAGATGAAACAAACTTGTGACCCCAAGACCACAAATAGGAAGCTAAAATTTCATGCTAAGATTAGAAGCTTCGCAGAAAGAATGCATCTGAATTTCTGATACCATTTTGGAGACTCTTTCAGTCCTGAGCTACCTACCTCCAGACTTAAGGAACAAAAATTAAATCCCTAATCTGTTTAAGCCATTATTTACATTTTCTGATACTTGCAGCTAAAAGCAATCCCTGACACATTTATGTATGTATTACATATATAAATACATATATTAATTATTTCATATAATTGTATATATTTAAATTGATGGTACTGTTCCTATATAACTGCAAATTACATATAAATTGAATATATATTTGCAGTATGTATGTGTGTATATATATATATATATATATGCATATATAAATGAATAGGAATATACTGACCAGAGAAAGAACTAGATAGATGCATATATATGAATGAGTGTATATATATATACATGTATATATGCAGTTTTTTCTCTGTTCTGCATACTTATTTACATATATATATATATGCATGTGTTTCTATATATAATTCTCTGTCTAGTGTACTCTTCGTCATTCTTCGAGATTTAGCTCTAAGTTATCTCCTCTAGGAAGTATCCTCATTCTGCTTTCTTATAACTTGGATGTACCCTATTATAACATGTGTGAACTTGTAATAATTTGTGTATGTATGTGTCTTTCCACTTCCACTCCCTTTGATTATCAGTTGATGATGGACAGAGATATTTTCTCAGTCATCATGATGTGCATTTAATTTTTTTTAATTTTTTAAAATTATTTTTTATAGAGAGAAAGTGGTGGGGGGCAGAGGGTGAGGGAGAGATAATCCCAAGCCGACTCTGTGCAGAGGGCAGAGCCCCATGCACTCCATCCCACGACCCCGAAATCACGACCAGAGTTGAAACCAAGAGTTGGTCACCCAACCAACTGTACTACCCAGCTGCCCCGTGGTACACATTTTAATAAATGGTAGTTAGGTTTTAAAATTTTAATGATTCACTTAATTTTCATTTGGACTATCTCTTTAATTAGATAGTGTCCTCAGTTCCATTCCAGTGCCCAATGTGCTATTACCTACAAAACAGGCATTCAGTGATGTCATTCATTAACTGAGAACATATGCAATGTATATTAGGGTTTCTGATATATACAACCTGCATTGGAAACATGAAGCAGTAGACCTGATGTTCCTGTTGTATTATCTAGAGTCAAAGTGTGAGAGGATATTTTCAAATATTTACATAGGATGCCTTTTTGAGGAATGTGCTAGCAACAGTGTTGCAAATGGCCTGGCACACAGATTCTGAAACCAAACTATATGGGTGTGGACCTGAGCCCCACCAGTTAGTAGCTCTGTGAAATCCCATTAAGTTAAGCAAGTCACTTAACTATTTATATCTTAGACTCCTCATTGGAAGTAGAAGGATGATAATAGCATTCCCTTATATATTTTTGTGAGAATTTAAGCACTTAGAACAACATTAGGCATTTAGGAGGTTCTCAGTAAATGCTATCTATAAATAATGGTTTGCAGTAAATGTGCGTACTTAGATCCTAATCTACCACTTAAAAAATACCTTTCAGGAGTTTGTCTTTCCAGAATGTCTATTTTTTTTTCTTTTTCATCACTTCATTAAATATGCAATTAATTAATACACTTATGTTATAAGAATCTAATTTAGATTCAGCACTTAATGCTGAATTTCTTAACATGGCTTCCCAATGGGAAAAATAATAATTCCTTAGACTGAAGAAAAATGAGTCAGAGTGAGATTGTAATTTTGATCTCCAAGTTAGCTTGGGTGATGAGGATCTGTAAACTGTAATTCATTTTTTTCTTTTTGTTTATGTTGTTAGATGATATTCCTTGGGGACATGTGAAGTTTACATATTTTATATGCATGATTCATATAGAAGTCACTGATGGAAGTTGTTTATGTGATAGTCTTTAGAAAACTTGTATGACAAACTTCAGTTCTTAAAAGATTTTACTTCAAAAACAGTTCTCTGAATTCTGTTTCCCATTTTATAAGGAAATTTTGCTGTAACTACATATGATTTAAATATTATAGGGGCACCTGGGTGGCTCAGTTAGTTAAGCATCTGCCTTTGGTTTAGGTCCTGATCTCAGGGTTGTGGGTTTGAGCCCCATGTCGAGCTCCCTGCTCAGAGGGAAGCCTGCTTCTCGCTCTCCCTCTGCCTCTCCCCCAGCTTGTGCTCTCTCTCTCAAATAAATAAAATCTTTAAAAATAAGTAAATAAATATTATATACATCAAAGACAAGGTTGTTTCCATGATTACATTAAATGTTAGATAGAACTATGAATGTATTCTGGAAGAGAATAAAACATCAAACAACTACTTTTAAGGATACTAAAATAGATATCATTCTTGCTATCTTCCTAAGTAAGTTATAATTCCTAATGTGAAATGAGTAATTGTAAATTGTTTTATTTATATATGTATTTATTTGTATGTGTACACATAAATATTTAAAATTTGTATCTTTGAAATCACAGACAAATTGGACACCTGTACATTTACCAAATTATGCTGTTTTATTTATTATTTATTTATTTATTTATTCATCAACGATTTATTGAAGATTTATCACATATTGAGCATTCTAGATGCTCTAGGTATGAATAGAACAGATAAGGTCCTGTTCTCATGGAGCTTAAATACATACTAACATTTTATATATATATTTTTTCTTATGTGGCATCTCTCTTTTTAATTCCTTTTTTAAATTTTAATTCCAATATTGTTAACATACAGTGTTATATTAGTTTTAGGTGTACAATGTAGTGATTCAGCAATTCCACACATTGTGATAAGTATGCTCTTTAATCCCCATCACCTGTTTCCCCTCTCCCCTCTGTTAACCATCAGTTTGTTCTCTACAGTTACAAGTTTGTTTCTTGTTTTGTGTCTCCCTCTTTTTCATATTTTATATTTTAAATGCAATGTATTTCTGAATATGCCTTATTAGATGTTAAGAAAAATGTCTCCAAATTTGTTCATTTGGTGTGTGGCTTATTCAACTTGTTTATTTATTTGTTCATTCTGCAAATATTGGTTATCAAATAAGAGCTAAGTATTTGTGGTAGTTGCTAAGGCTGTTCACAAGGACACTTGAGATTACACTTTTCTGCCCTCTGCCGTGTGACTTATTTGGCTAACAAGTACTGACTAGGAGTTGTGACTTCTGTCACTTCTTAGTAGATTTAAAAGTCAAACTGATCCTGGAAGACCTGGCAAATGGTACCTCGATTTAGTTTGTGTGACTGAGTGACCATGTTGAGTAGAGCTGCACTCCAGATTCACATTGCCTGTAGAATGAAGTGAAAGGTATTTTTACTGTGTTAGGCCATGAAACGTTAGGGTTGTTTTTGTTAATGAGACATGACATGTGCTGATAGATACAGCATCATTCTAGGTGCTGGAGATAAAGTAATGAGCAAAGCAGATGAAATCCCTGCCTACATGGAGATTACGTTCAAGCGGTAAAATGAATTACTAAAAATAATAATGATAAATTGATACATAATATGAAAAGTGCAATAAAAATAAAACTTAGTAAGGAGATAAAGAATGGCAGTAGATGCTCTTTTAGATAAAATGGTCAGAAAAGTCCTTTCTGCAGAGGTGATACTTGATCAGAGCCCTGACTTAAAGGAGGTCGAGGCCCAGGCAAATGTGTGGCAACTGTGTTGTGAAAGGCTGAGCACCTGGGTTCTAAAACCAAACTGTGTGGTAAAGACCTGAGCCCACCAGTCACTAGCTCTTGAAAATATCTGGAGAAACAATGAGCTGTGGAGGTTCTGAGGCAAAAGAGTGCTCTGTGTGAACAGCATAGAACCCAACATGCCTGCAGAGGACTGAGCAAAGGGGAGACTTATAGGAGTGAACATTGAAAGGTTGTGTGAGTACACAGATCAAATAAGGCCTTGTGGACCTTGATAATAAGTAAGAGAAGAACATTTTGAACAAAAGAACATGATATGACTTATGATTTATGAGATCACTTTGAATTTTTGGCAAAAAGTAAACTAGAGGGGCAAGACTGGGAGCAGGGAAACCAGTGAGGTTGCTTTTGCAGTACTGGATAGTTGTGATAAGGGCAACACAAAGTGTCAAAATACGAATATTTATAGATGAAGCCAGCAGGATTTACTCTGACATTGTGGTTATGAGATGAAGGGAGTATGGCAGGGACAGGGAGAAACAAGAAGGGGAGGAGGGGATGTAAAGAGCAATTAGGGAGAAGTCCTGCAGACATGCATTAGAGGAAGGAATACCAGGATAAATACCTGGAACAAATGGAATGAGAAGTCAAATCTCATTCTGAATTCCAGAGCAGGTGTGACCGTAACACTCTCTCAGTTTTTCTTTCTTTACAATGAGCATTATCTAAGATTCATGGAGTGCAGACTGCTGATACACTGCCCATACTCCCTTGGTAAGGTACCATTGCTATGTTTGTAGCTCCAATTCCGAGTCAGTCAGCACCTTTGCCTGAGAGCATTACAGGTAAATGCAAAGTGCCAGGGAATTCATTCCCTCTGGGGGAAGCTCTCAAACAATTACTTCCAGAAGCTGGTGGTGAATAACCCAGTTTCTTAACCCCTTGAGCAGAATAAGTCTGAGGTACAGGTTCATCATTGGCACCTAGAGTTGCGTGGTGGAATTAAGCTCCAATTGTCCAGATTGGTAACATGTTTGATCCTGTACCCTCTATATGTTTCCTTTTCTTCGTGCCTCACCTGTCCATTCCCTGATGTTATTGCCTATTATCAGCTTCCCAAATAAACAATGGTACTCAAATCCTTTTCTCAGGATCTGCCTCTAGTAAAGCTCAAATTAAGACAGTTCATACATAGATAAAAATTTGTTGAGTATTTTCTAAAATAAAACCTATGGATCAACACTGATGGTTCATAGGTGCAATATTGCAAATATTATCAAACTTGATCCTCAAAACACCATATAATATTGTACTTGGTAGCTACTAGAAGAGGAAGTAACTAAATATTGAAATATGATGAGGGCAGTGGTTCTTTTTTTTTTTTCCTCTTTATTGATGAATCCCCAAAACCTGGAAGAGTCCTGGTCATATACAAGCACTCAGTGAGTATTTTCAAGGAACACTTAAATTAATAATAATTCACCTCCATCTGGTAACGATGTTGTTTTGATGGGGAACTCAGATTCAAAGGGTAATTACCTGAGCTATAAAGGAAAAAGGAACTTTTAAGAGAGCTCAGCAGGAGTAATCCCAGCAGTCAGTGGGACAGCACATACAAGGCCACCTCAATTTTGTGGATATTATAAACATAGTTTAAAGATACATTAACTAAATCTCAGAGAAGTAAAACAATTTATTCACCATTCATCTATCAATGGACACTTGGGTTGTTTCCGTATCTTGGTTATTGTAAATAATGTAATAAATATAGGCATGCATATATCTTTTTGAGTTAGTGTTTTCATATTCTTTGGGTACATACCCAGTAGTGGAACTACTAAATGATATGGTATTTTATTTTTAACTTTTTGAGGAACCTCCATACAGTTTTCCAGAGTGGCTACACCAGGTTGCATTCCCACCAATAATGCACAAGGGTTCTGTTTACTCCAAATCATTGCCAACACTTGTTTCTTACGTTTTTGATCTTAGCCTTTCTGACAGGTGTGAGGTGATACCTCACTGTGGTTTTGATTTACATTTCTTTGATGATGAATGATGTTGAGCATCTTTCCATGTGACTGTTGGCCATCTGTATGTCTTCTTCGGAGAAATGTCTGTTCATGTCTTTGACCATTTTTTAATTAAATTATTTGTTATTTAGGTGTTGAGTGTTTAAGTACTCTATATATTTTAGATACTACCCCTTTATCAAATATATCATTTGCAGTGTCTTCTCCCATTCAGTGGCTGCCTTTTTGTTTTGTTGATTATTTCCTTTGCTGGGAAAAAGCTTTTTTATTTTGATGCAGTCTCAATAGTTTATTTTTGCTTTTGCTTCCCTTGCTTTAGGAGACATCTAGAAAAATGTTGCTGTGGCTGATGTCAGAGAAATTACTGCCTGTGCCCTCTTCAAGGATTTTTATGGTTTCAGGTCTCACATTTAGTCTCTAATTCATTTTGAGTTTTTGTGTATGGGGTAAGAAAATGGTCCAGTTTTCTTCTGTTGCATGTAGCTGTCCAGTTTTCTTAAAAACATTGATTGAAGAGACTGTCTTCTCCATTTCATATTCTTGCCTCATTTGGCATAGATTGATTGATCGTATAATTGTGGGTTTACTTCTAGGTTCTCTGTTCTGTTGATCTATGTCTCCATTTTTGTGCAAGTACCATACTATCTTGATTACTATAGCTTTGTAGTATATCTTGAAATTTGGGATTGTGATACCTCCAGCTTTGTTCTTCTTTTTTCAAGATTGCTTTGGTTATTCTGGGTCTTTTGTGGTTCCATACAAATTTTAGGATTATTTGTTCTAGTTCTGTGAAAAATTCTGTTGGTATTTTGATAGGGATTGCATTAAGTCTATATATTGCTTTGGGTAATATGGACATTTTAACAATATTTGTTCTCCCAATCCATGAGCATGGTACATCTTTCCATTTGTTTGTGCCATCTCCAATTTCTTACATCAGTGTTTTATAGTTTTCAGAGTTATTGGTCTTTCACCTCTTTGGTTAAGTTTATTCCTGGATATTATTTTTGGTTCAATTATAATGGGATTGTTTTCTTAATTTCTCTTTCTGTTACTTCATTATTAGTGTATAGAAAGGCAACAAATTTCTATATATTGATTTTGTATCCTGTGACCTTACTGAATTAATATATTAGTTCTAGTAGTATTTTGGTGGAGTCTTTAGGGTTTCCTATATAGAGTATCATGTCATCTGCAGATAATGAAAGTTTTAGTTCTTCCTTGCCAATTTGGATGCCTTTTATTTCTTTTTGTTATGTGATTGATGTGTCGAGGATTTCCAGTACTATATTGAATAAAAGTGGTGAGAGTAGACATTCTTGTCTTGTTCCTGACCTTAGGGGAAAAGCTCTCAGTTTTTCACCATTGAGTATTATGTTCACTGTTTTACATATATGGTTTTTCATATATGGCCTTTATTATGTTGAGCTATGTTCCTTTTATCCCTACTTTGTTGAGGGTTTTTATCATGAATGGATATTGTACTTTGTCAGATGCTTTTTCTGCATCTAGTGAAATGATCAAATGTTTTTTATCCTTTTTCTTACTGATGTGATGTATCACATTGATTTGTGAATACTGAACCCCTCTTACATCTGAGAAATAAATCCCACTTGATCATGGCGAATGATTTTTTTAATGCATTGTTGGATTAGGTTTGCTAGTATTTTCTTGAGGAATTTTTTGCATCTATGTTCATCACTGATACTGGCTTTAGTTGTTTTTTTGTTTTTTTTTTTGTTTTTTTTTGTAGTGTCTTTATCTGATTTTCGTGTCAGGGTAATGCTGGCCTTGTAAAATGAATATGGTATCTTTCTTTCCTCTTCTATTTTTGGAATAGCTTGAGAAGAGGTATTAACTCTTCTTTAAATGTTTGGTAGAATTCCCCTATGACACCATCTGGTCCTGGACTTTTGTTTGTTGGGAGTTTTTTGATTAATGACTCAATTTCATTGCTGGTGATTGGTCTGTTCAAATTTTCTATTTCTTCCTGGTTCAGTTTTGGGAGATTGTATATTTCTAGGAATTTATCCATTTATTCTCAGTTGTTCAATTTGTTGGCATATAATTTTTCATAATATAATTCTTTGTATTTCTGTGGTGTCAGTTGTTATTTCTCCTCTTTCATTTTTTTTAATTTTGAGTTCATTCTCTCCCTCTCTCTTTTTAATGAGTATAGCTGAAGGTTTATCAATTTTGTTGATCTTTTCAAAGAACCAGCTCCTGGTTTCATTGATCTGTTCTATTGTTTTTCATTTGTTTTTGTTGCTGGCATTTGAATTTCATTTATTTCTTCTCTAATCTTTATTATTTCTTTCTAGTGGCTTGGGGTTTTGTTGGTTCTTTTCCTAGCTCTTTTAGGTGTAAGGTTAGGTTATTTATTTGAGAATTTCTTCTTGGCTTCTTGAGATAGGTCTGTATTGCTATAAACTTCCCTTTTAGAACAGCTTTTGCTATATCCCAAAGATTTTGGATTATGGCATTTTCATTTTCATTTCTCTCCATGTACTTTTTAATTTCCTCTTTGATTTCTTTGTTGACCCATTTATTGTTTAGTACCATGCTATTTAACCTTCATGCATTTGTGTTTTTTCCAGATTTTTTTTCTTGTGGTTAATTTCTAGTTTTATAGTGTTTAGATCTGAAAAGATGCATGGAATGACTTTGATCTCTTTGAATTTGTTGAGACTTGTTTTGTGGCCTATTATGTGGAGAATGTTCCATATGTGCTTGAATGTGCATGTTCTGCTTTAGGATGGAATGTTCTGAATATATGTGTTAAATACATCTGGTCCAATGTGTCATTGAAAACCACTGTTTTCTTATTGATTTTCTACTTGAATGGTCTATTCATTGATGTAAGTGGGGTGTTAAAGTCCCCTAGTATTATTGCATTACTATCCATTACTTGCTTTATGTTTGTTATTAGCTGCTTTATGTATTTGGGTGCTCCCATGTTGGGTGCATAAATATTTACAATTGTTATATATTCTTGTTCGAGTGTTCTCTTTAAGATTATATAGTGTTCTTCTTTGTCTCTCATTATAGTCTGTTTCAAAGTCAATTTTGTCTGATATAAGTATTGCTACCCTGGCTTTCTCTTTGCCTCCATTTGCATGATAAATGCTTCTCCATCCCTTCGCTTTCAATCTGCCTGTGTCTTTAGGTCTGAAATAAATCTCTTATAGGTAGCATATAGATGGGTATTGCTTTTGTATACATTCTGTCACCTTATGTGTTTTGATTGAACTGTTTACTTCATTTATGTTCAATGTAGTTATTGATTGGTTATCTTTCATTGCCATTTTGTTTCTTGTTTTATATTTTTGTAGTTTTTCTCTGTTTCTTTTTTCTCTTCCTTTCTTCTCTCTTGATTAGTTGCCTTTCTTTAGTGATATACTTGGATTCCTTTCTCTTTACTGTTTCATATTTGTGGTTACCATTAGGTTTGTATATAACAAATTCTGCCTATAGCAGTCCATATTAACTTGATTGTCACTTAAGTTTGAACCCATTCTTTACTTCTCTCATGTTTTAGATATATGGTTTCCTACTTTATATCCTTTAATTTTGTGAGTCCCTTGACTAATTTTTATCGATAGTATTCACTGCTTTTGTGCTTTCTACTTTTCTCATTCTTACTTAATGTTCTTTCTTTTCCACTCAAAGAGTCCCCTTTACCATTTCTCATAGGGCTGGCTTAATGTTGATGAATTCCCTTAACTTTTTTTTTTTTTTTTTTAAATCTGGGCAGCTATCTTTCCCTTTATTCTGAGTCATAGCTTTGTTGGATACAGTATTCCTGGCTGCAGATTTCTTTTTTCTTTCAGCACTTTGACTATATATATCACGCCACTTTCTTCTGCCCTACAAAGTTTCTGTTGATAAATCAGCTGATAGCCTTATGAAGTTTCCCCTATATGTAACTGTATTCCTTTCTATTGCTGCTTTTTAAAAATTCTCTCTTTATGACTTCTTTTTGCCATTGTAATTACCATGTGTCTTTGTGTGGACCATTTTGGGTTGATTTTGTTGGGGGCTGTTTGTGACTCCTGGATCTGGATTTCTGTCCAGATTCGGGAAGTTTTCAGCTATTATATCTTCAAATAAATTTTCTGCCCCATTCTCTTTTCTCCTTTTGGGATCCCTGTAATGCAGATGTTATTACATGTGATGGTGTCATTGAATTACCTTAATCTATTCTCATTTTTTATTTATTCTTTTCTCTCACCTGTTCAGCTTGATTCCTTCCCATTACTCTGTCCTCCAAGTCACTCTTTCATTCTTCTACTCCTGCTAGTCTACTATTTATTACCTAGTGAGTTTTTTTTTTAATATCAGTCATCGATTTCTTCTACTCTGATTAGTTTTTTTGTTGTTTTGTTTTCTATTCCTTAGTTGAGGGACTCACTGAGATTGTCAACTCTTTTCTCAAGTTTAGTGAGTCTCTTTCTGACCATTATTTTAAATTCTGTCTCAGGCATATTGCTTAACTGCATTTTGTTTAGGTCTCTTGCTGTGATTTTTGTCCTGTTCTTTCATTTGGGACATATTCTTCTGTCTCCTAGTTTTGCCTAGTTCTCTGTGTCTGTTTCTATGTGTTAGGAAGCTATGCCTCCTGCTCTTGAAAGTGGTGACCTTATGAAGAAGAGGTCCTGTGGTGCCCTGCAATGCATTGTCCCCTAATCACTAGAACCTAGCACTTCATCAGTGTCTCCTATGTACATTACATGTGCCCCGCTATTTTGGTTGACCTGTGTTGCCCTCAGTATAGTCATCTGCAAAAGTTCTGTTTGCCTGTTGTGGGCAGGGTTTGGTCCCTGTGTTGTTAGTTGGCCAGTATGGGGCTGCCTTGCGCTTGAGTTGGGTCAGACCAGGCATTTTCCAGATCTGTGGTTGCACTGAACTGCAGAGCGCTCTCCTTGTGTTGTTCCCTGAGTGGCTTTTATGAGTGAGTGGGGCATGCAGTCAGACCAGATGTCTGCCCCGAGGCTACTTCTGGAGCCATGGTGGAGCTGGTGTGTGTGTGGTTATCTTCCCTTCTCCCCAGGGCAGGAGTCACTTTGGAATAGTGCTGTCCTGTCAGGTCTGCTTGTATAATGCCATGCTTGTGGTGCTGCTTTGGATGGATTTCTGCTGAAGATGGGTGTATAGGGGAGGTCTGCAGGAGAATGCAGGAGCAGGGTGTGCGGTTAGCAAGATAGGTGGAGAGTGTTGGTACTGTTTCCTGCAGGTATCCCTGTACCTAGGCTGGGGGTAGAGGAGGGAAATCTCATCCGCCAGCTCTTTTATTTTGGTGATGTCTCCTAAAGATCCCTGCCCATCCTGTCTGTGCATGTCCTGAGATTAGTAAATAAATATTCTTGTATACCCCAGGCCTTTTTCTATTCTTTTTTTTTTTAAAGATTTATTTATTTATTTATTAGACGGAGAGAGAGAGAGAGTATGAGTGGGTGGGAGGGACAGAGGGGGAGAGAGAGAGAGAGAGAGAGCATCTCAAGCAGACTCTGAGCTGAAATCAAGAGTCAGACACTCAACCAGCTGAGCCACCCAGGCATCCCTACCCCAGGCCTTTTTCAAACTATTGCTTCTCTGCTGTATCCCAGTGGGGTGGTTTTTTATGCTGTCTCTTTAAGGGTGGGAACTCAGTTTCCAGTTGCCCACAAGCTTTCCCAGAGGTAAGCCCACTGATGTTTAAAGTTCCAGGTGATGAGCCCCACTTATTGTAAGAACTCACAAAGTTAAGCCTCTCTGGTTTTCAAAGCCAAATGTTATAGGGATTTATCTTCCTAGTGAAGGTTCCTCATGCCTGTGGTGCCTGTTGTAGGGTCTGCCTTTCTCCCTTCTCCACACTTGTGGGGCATCTCCCTCCCACAGATAGTCTTGCAGGTCAGTTTGATTCCCAACCATTGTCTTGCCCTTCCTACCATTTTCACTGTGGACTCTTCTTTATGTTTAGCTGTGGTGAGTCTGTTCTGCCAGTCTTTGGGTTATTTTCTAGGTTATTTATACTGATGTGGGTGTTATCTGAGTGTATTTGTGGGACAAGGTGAGCTTAGAATCTTCCTACTCTGCCATCTTCCATGGACGTCTTCCACTTCCTCATATTTTAACAAATAAATGGTAACACATAAAAAGTCCTGCGAAATATGAAAAATTATAGCATACTTAAATAAAAGTGCCTGAAGTAAACAATTATCAAGAAGGAAGGTAAAATTCAACAGGTGTTTCCACAAAGGAGAAAAGAAGGTTATTCCTTTGAACCTAAGATGCTGGAAAGAGCAAGAAATGATCTTCTTTCATAAGACTTTATAAAAGTTCCTGAGGCTTGAGGCCCTAGAGCCAAAACAAAACAAAGCAGAACAGAAAAACAAAAAATGGGCAGAGTCCTTAGAAGCAGACCAGTGGACTTACACTCACTTGCATCCTCAGGCTGAGAACACAATTCATACTCACAGGAGTGCATCTAAGTGCATCTCCTCAGGTCTTCCATGACCTCAAACAACTGCTCTGTCCTCAGTCTCTTTCATTTCCCAGTGAGCAGCATGACTTATGTTATGCATATTCATTCTACACTTGCCTCCAGCACAGGGACCCAAGCACATTCTTTCATGAATCACTATCATAGCCTTTTAATAGTTGGGAGTATTTTAAAATAAAAGCAAGGAGGAAGTAGAGATTTTTTGAGCCCTTGGATAATATCAGTTAAGGTATCAGGTTTTTATAGAGGACATCTCATGTCATTTGAAAAAAATCTACATATCATTTTCTTTGTCTAAAAAACATGTTTTTGTAACTCTAATTTCCATAGTCTAATCTTAGTTTTTCCTCTTTCCATACTACAAAAATTGTTTTTATAATGCTTTTATTTTGTGAACTTTGTTGTAAGTAATTTGAATAGAAAACTGAATATATGACCTCAAACATCTCTCTGTCACTGAAATTCTCTGATCCTCTGCCTAACTCTTTTTTGAACCCTCTTCAGAATTGCTCATTATTAGAAATACCTAAAATATCTTGTTTTAACACTGTTTACTGATAGAACTGAACCCCAGGGACCCTAGTATCACGAGGTTTTGGTGTATTCACGCAAGACTAACAATCCAAAGGAATTTAAGAAAACAAATAACCAAAAGAATTTAAAGCAAGAAATAACTTACAAATGTCACAAAACAAAATAAGCACTAAAGGGAAGGAAATACAGATTGTGTATTTGAGCTATTAGACATTCTTTTATCACATACTTAGTCTTTAATATGTTAGTTAAATAAAACATAACACCCAGACATTTTTCTCCAGTGTATATTTCATCTTACAATTTATTGTCCTTTTTCCTTAGTGGATCATCTATGATACTTATTTGCCTAAGTATCACACAGTTTGGCACATAATCACATACTGTTTATATGATTCTCTAAATGCTTGTCTCCCTGGGAGATTACAGGTAATTAAATTTGCTAAAGTACTCCCTCTCTTTCTTTCTTTCTTTCTTTCTTTCTTTCTTTCTTCCTTTCTTCCTTTCTTCCTTTCTTCCTTTCTTCCTTCCTTCCTTCCTTCCTTCCTTCCTTCCTTCCTTCCTTCCTTCCTTTCTTTCTTTTTCTTTCAGCTACAGTACTCAAGTAACCATTATTATACTTCTTATTTTAACCAGTAGTTCTGGGCACAATGCCTGTTCATAATAAATTCCCTAATATTGGTGGAGTTAATGAATATGAATAAGTGCTGACTGATTTGAATTAAAATAAAATGCATGCTGGAGAAGGCACTGCTGGTAGAAATCAATGAAACTATTGTTGTTGCCTAAACTGCTTACATGCCATTCATCCTTAGATGTGTATCATTGAGAAAGTGCTAGGTGGCAAGTATTGTTAAGTGCTTTTCTTATATCATCTCATTTAATCCTCACAATAACCCTAAGGGAATAATTCATCATAAATCTTTTATTTCAGTTGATAGAAAAGTCAAATAAAATTGGCTTAAACAACAAAGGGGTTATGGCATAACTTCATTCTGGGCCCACATGATCAAGGATAAGTCTCCTAGCTCTGTATTATCTAGATAGGCTCCTTATAGTGCTTTTGGTAGCTTCAGATTCTCCCCTCTGGTTGCAAGGTGATTATAGTTATAGATAAAACAACTTCACACCTTCAAAACATTGGAAATATATGAAGCCTTCATTCTAGGAAGTCTCAGCAAATGTCTTTTCAGATGAGCTATGTACCCATCCTGAATTAATCACTGTGAACAATAGCATGGAATATGTGACTGATTTCAGCTCCTCAGTATCTCCTGGAATGGACTGATGTCAGATGACTTGGAATCATGTAGACAAAGTATATATGTCAGGGGTGGGCGAGTGGATTGACAGGAATATAAAAGTATATTCATTAAAGAACATAGATATGGACACTAGACTGCAAAATAAAAGAAAACCACTATGTCCAGTACCTCTGTTTTAAAGTTAAGGAAACAAGGGCTCAAAGGATTTATGTCATTTTTCCAAGATCATGCAGTTAATACTGGCAGAAGTGCAATTCAAAATCAAATCTGTCTCCAACACCAATATATTACATGACCTCCCTTAATATTTATTACTGTCCTTAACTCTGCATTCTGCCATCACAAAAGTGCTTCTAAAGTCTCCTGCCAATGAAAGAGTATCCAGTGGACTATGAGTACTAGAAATAAATATATTTTCTTTTTATAATACAACTTTATTTTGAATGACATCTCTCTATTCTGCTATTCATCTCTATTTAAATAATAAAATCATCATTCACTAACTAATTTTTCTTCCAGGAGCTAATTCCCACCCCTTTATATTTTAGGAAGATGTTGATTGGGAAAAAAAAAATGTACAGAAAAGAGAAAAGAATTATTTGTCTAAGCAGCAGTGACAGAAAATTGGTAGAAGCCATGGGACACCTGGGTGGCTCAGTCAGTTGAGCGTCTGACTCTTGATTTCAGCTCAGGTCATGATCTCAGAGTCATGGCATAGAGCCCCACATTGGGCTCTGTGCTGTGCATAGAGCCTGCTTAGATTCTTTCTCTGCCCCTCACCCCATCTGCTTGAGTGTGCGCTATCTCGAAATAAAATTAAATTTTAAAAAAATTGATAGGAGCCATATTTATGACAGAATGTATTAGAGCATTAACCAATGTATTCAGAGTAGGATTTTTTTTTGTTTTACTTGATAATTTTTGTGATGAGTCTACCTTAAGTGAAAGCTTAAGGTAAAGGAAATCAGTCAGCCCATTCTGGGGAATATTATTTTTCACTGTGATATTCCATAACTACAAAACTATTCACTGACTGTTTAGGTGAATACATGAATTGAATTGATTAGAATACTTTTAAAAACAAAACAAAACAAAACAAAACAAAAACCTCATAAAACTAAATCAGTTTAATTTTAGACATGTTAAATACATCTTAATATTTATAATTTGAAGAGCATATATTCAGGCCATTTTCCCTAAGGTGAGATTTATTAAATCTGAAGGTGTTTCCTTTGTCTGCTTTCTCCTAATTCCAAAGAGAATTTTTAGATCAAGTTTTGATAACTTTTTGGAGTCCCGATTTCTTTGTGATTTTCTCTCACCTTTTATGAGGGAGATTGCTTCACTGATAGGTTTTTTGTTGCTGTTTTTTGTTTTGTTTTTAGAGGAGAGGAGGTGCAGAGGGAGAGGGAAAGATAGAATCTTAAGCAGGCTCCATGCACAAAGCTCATAGTGGGGCTTGATCTCAGGACCCTGAGATCATGACTTGATCTGATATCAAGAGTCAGAAGCTTAATCAACTGAGCCACCTAGGCACCCTGCTTTGTTGATGTTTCTTATCCAAGATTAAATTGACTAGTTTTAATCTCAATGTTTTTAGTGTACTTTTAAGGCTAATGTTTATAAACAGTTCTATTTGAGAAGAAGGGTAAGTTTGGACAAGTTAGTCTAAAAATCTCAATGTCTTCAATTTTATAATTTAATTTAAAATCCTAATTATTTCTAAAACAAGAACATTAAAGAAAACATAGAGTATATATATATGAACATGTGTTTAAATATATTATGCACCTGGATCTGTTAGAAAATCCCTAAATCAAGGAAGCCTGCAGAGCCAAGGAAAGCATAGAGGAGGAGGTAGAGGTCATCAGACCTAGAGAGAGGGGCCCAGCTAGACACCAAATCACAAGGACTAAAACATATCCTAAAATCTTAGAACTGAGTCAACCATCAAGTTTGGGTTGGTCTTGGATAAAAACCTGACCATAGAGGGACTAGCCTTCTGTGACATGGAAAGTGTTACAGACTCAATATTGTATTAGCTCAAGCAGAATGCTGTTAACAAGTACCTAAAAATATGGGAGCAGCTTAGGAACTGGGTAATGCATAGAGGCTGAAGGAGTTTTGAGGTGCATGCTAGGGATAACCTGGATTGCTGTGAAGTGTGTGTAAGTAGAAATATGGAGGTTAAAGGCCATTCTGGTGATGTCTCAGAAATGACAAACATATTATTGCCAATAGAGAAAAGGCAATTCATGCATGTTATAAAGGGTCAAAGAATTTGGCTGAATTGTGTTCTTGTATTTTGTGGAAGATAAGATGATGATAACTATCCAATAGTTAACTCAAGAAATAGTTAGTTCACTCAAGAAATTAGTTAACTCAAATCTCTAAGCAAAATGTTAAAGGTGCAGCCTAGATTCTCTTGATTGTTTATAGCAAAATGCAAAAGAAGAGAGATGAAATGAGAGAAACTGCTACACAAAAAGGAGCCAGAACTCAATATTTGGACAACTCTCACCTTCTCCATATTGTGTATTATGGAGAGCAGTTTCTAAGAATGCAAAGTGTGGCTGGACTACCACCTCATAAAGAAATCATGAGGTTATATGAGCAGAAACTGACAGTTTGAACTGAAGTAGTAGGAGATGAACAAAATGAAAGAAGGCTATCAGACTTAGATTCTGTAGGATCAGACAGTAGAGCTACCTGGCTGTGAACATGTCATCCTTGAAGAAAAAGGAAGAATGACACCAAGGCAACTCATAGATCTGAAGGGCTGCCCAAGGGACATGGCTGGTTCCTACTGGTTTCAAAGGATAGAGCCTCTCTTTTTGGTGTGGCAGTATGCCACCAACTGGTTCCTGAGGGGCAAAGGCAAAGCCCATTGCTCAAGGGGTAACCTGCCCCACAGAGCTGAAGGTGCAATGCTTCCACACAGAACCATGGGGGATAAGACTGCCATCCCTAGTGGGCCTGGAGGGCATAGTAAAGATATTTATTCTTGAGCCTTAGGATTTAATGGAGTTTGCCCTAAGTTTAGACTTACTTGTCTATGCTAGTCCAGACTTGTCTAGTTTAGACTTATCTTTCACTCCTTTCTTCTTCCCAATTTCTTTCATTTGCAATGGGAGTGTCTATTCTATGTCTACCCTATCATATTTTGGAAGCACTTGTATGGTTTCACAGGTTCACAGCTGGAGAGGAGTTTTGCCTCAGGATAAACCTTACCTCAAGTCTCATTCATACCTGATTTAGATAATAGATGAGACTTGGGCTTTAGGCTTTCGAGTTGATGTTAGATTGCATTAAAACTTGGGCTCTTGGGATGGGATAAGTATATTTTACATGAGAGATGGGCATGGATTTTGGGGGACAGGGGTAGAATATTATGGACTGAATGTGAGTATATACCCAAATTCATATATTGAAGCCCCAATTTGAAGTGTGACTGTATTTGGAGTAAGAAAGGAAAGTTAAATGAGGTCCTATAAGTGGGACCCTGATTTGATAGGATTAGTGTTCTCAGAAGAAGAGATACCAGAGATCTTTCTCTCTTAACCACCATTTGAGGACACTAAAAGCCAGGAAGAGAGTTCTCATTGGAACCCCACCAGACTGGCATCCTAATCTCAGACTTCTAGCCTCTGAACTATGAGAAAATAAATATCTGTTGTTTAAGCACCCCCAACATGTGGTATTTCTTATACCAGCCTGATAAGATTAATGCATCAAGGATGGCTAAATTTAAATTGCAAGAGAAAAATCACAAATCATTGGCATAATTTTATTTACAATTTCAATAACACTAGAAAATATCTGTCAAAGCCCCCATATCAAGACCCCCATGGAAACTTGTGGATCACAGAAGTCTGGATTTATTAAACTTGCTGAGTAAGGGATAGTGTTCATATTTGCAGAGGTAAAGTTAAGAATCATACAGAGTTTGTGGGGCTGGGATTAGTATCAGGGTAGTTTCAGGTTAGATGCTTGTTGTTTTTTTTTTTTAAGATTTTATTTATTTGCGAGAGAGAGAATGAGAGACAGAGAGCATGAGAGGGAGGAGGGTCAGAGGGAGAAGCAGACTCCCCGCTGAGCAGGGAGCCCGATGCGGGACTCGATCCCGGGACTCCAGGATCATGACCTGAGCCGAAGGCAGTCGCTTAACCAACTGAGCCACCCAGGCGCCCCAGATGCTTGTTAATAAGGTCTGGGGAAGGACTGATCAGAATTTGTAAGCTAAGTGAGTTGATGAAACTGTCCATGGTCTTATATTAGAGCACATGAACCCATGCTATTTATGGAGTTAATCACTAAATCAGTTTGTGGTTATAACTAGGAAAATATATATGTGAATGAGCTGGCATTAAAACAGTTGAGGCTCAAGGAAGATGGTGGAAGAGTAAGTTGACCCATGTTTCATCTGGTCCCTTGAATTCTGCTAGTTATCTATTAAATCATTCTGAACACCTGTGAATTCAACCTGAGATCTAGGAGAAGAATTATTGCAATTCTACAAATCAAAAAGCAACCACTTTTTGCAAGAAGTATGAAAAGCTGTCATGGAACAAAAGCCACATAGAGCAACCAGAAGCAGCTTACACTGAGTCTGGCCCCCTGGGAAGGGGTGGTGCAACTCTGCCAAGGCAAAAACACCCAAGAATCAGTGCAACAGGCCCATCCCCCAGAAGGCCAGCAGGAACATCCTGGAAATACCAAGTTTGTGGATCACTCAGACCTGAAAAACTCCTGCACTAAGGGAAAATAATATATAGAATTCGAGGTTTTTTCTCATGAGTCTTTAATCTGTTTAAAATCTTTTTCTTTTTTCTTCATTATCCTTTTCAACTAGTTTCTTATTTATCAACTCTTTGTTTTTAAGTCTTTTTAATTGTCATTTTTACATTTACATTTATAGATATATTCTTCATTTTTGGCTTCTTTTGAATCTATCTATCTATCTATCTATCTATATATCTATATCGATTTTCTTTCTTTACAATTTTGGGATTTAGTGTCTTCTGACAAACAGACCAAAATACACTCAGGACCAAGTAGATCACCCTGTTTTGTTCACCTGTGAGATTATATTTTCTTTTTTGGTTTCTGACTTCTTCGGATTTGTCTAGTGTGTATTTCACTGGGATCATGGTTGATATTTTTGATATTATTCCCTCTTTCATCTATTCTTCTCTGGACAAAATGACTAGAAGGAGAAATTCACAGCAAAAGAAAGAACCAGAGGTAATACTCTCTGCCATAGATCTAATCTGATAAAGATGAAATCCTGAAAGTAGCTTGAGACAAGAGGTCCTTAACATACAGGGAGGAGCATTAGACTGGCAGAAGACCTTCCACAGAGACCTAGCAGGCCAGAAAGGGCTGGCATGATATAGTTAGGGCACTAAATGAGAAAAACATGCATCCAAGAATACTTTATCCAGCAAGGCTGTCATGTAGAATGGAAGGAGAGATAAAGAGCTTTAAGGACAAACAGAAACTAAAAGAATTTGTGATCACTAAACCAGCCTTGCAAGAAATATTAAAGGGGATCCTGTAAGCAAAGAGAGAGCCCAAAAGTAACATAGACCAGAAAGAAACAAAGACAATCTACAGAAACAGGACCTTTACAGGAAATACAGTGACACTAAATTCATATCTTTCAATAGTTACTCTGAATGTAAATGGGCTAAATGCCCCAATCAAAAGAACCAGGGTATCAGATTGGATAAAAAAGCAAGACCCATCCATATGTTGTCTACAAAAGACTCATTTTAGACCCAAAGACACCTCCAGATTGAAAGTGAGGGGATGGAAAACCATTTATAATGCTAATGGACATCAAAAGAAAGCTGGGTTAGCAATCCTTATATGAGGCAAATTAGATTTTAAACCAGACTGTAGTCAGGAATGAAGAGGAGCACTACATCATACTTTAAGGGTCTAGCCAACAAGAAGATCTAACAATTCTAAATATTTATTTAGAATTAAATAAATTGTAAATAAATAATTATAATTAAATTAAATTCTAATTATTTATTTAGAATTAAATTAAATTCTAAATATTTATTTAGAATTAAATTTTCCCTTCTAACTTGGAAGCAGCCAATTTTATAAACCAATTAATAACAAAAATAAAGAAACACATTGATAATAATACAATAATAGTAGGGGATTTTAACACCCCACTCAGTGCAATGGACAGATCATCTAAGCAGAAGATCAACAAGGAAACAAGGGCTTTGAATGACACACTGGACCAGATAGATTTGACAGATATATTCAGAGCATTCCATCCTAAAACATAAACCAAGTAGGAGAAGAGGAATAATAAAGATTAGAGCAGAAATCAATGAAATAGAAACCAAAAGAATAGTAGAACAGATCAATGAGACTAGAAGCTGGTTCTTTGAAAGAATTAATAAGATCTATAAACCCCTAACCAGACTTATCAAAAAGAAAAGAGAAAGGACCCAAATTAATAAAATCATGAATGAAAGAGGAGCTACAACCAACACCAAGGAAATACAGTTTTAAGGATATATTATGAGGAACTATAGGCCAACAAATTAGGCAATCTGGAAGAAATGGATGTGTTCCTAGAGATGTATAAACTACCAAAACTGAAACAGGAAGAAATAGAAAACCTGAACAGATCCATAACCAGCAAGGAAATTGAAGCAGTAATCAAAAATCTTCCAAGGAACAAGAGTCCAGGGCTGGATGGCTTCCCAGGGGAATTCTACCAAACATTTAAAGAAGAACTAATACCTATTATTCTGAAGCTGTTTCAAAAAATAGAAATGAAAGGAAAACTTCCAGACCCTTTCTATGAGTCCAGCATTACCTTGATCCCCAAACCAGACAAAGACCACCAAAAAGGAGAATTACAGACCAATATCCCTGATGAACATAGATGCCAAAATTCTCACCAAGATACTAGTCAATAGAATCCAACAGTACATTAACAGGATTATTCACCACGACCAAGTGGGATTTATTCCTGGGCTGCAGGAGTGGTTCAACACCCCACAAATCAATCAATGTGGAACATCGCATTAATGAAAGAAAGGACAAGAACCATATGATCCTCTCAATTGATGCAGAAAAAGCATTTGACAAAATACAGCATCCTTTCTTGTTTAAACTCTCCACATTGTAGGGATAGAGGGAACATACCTGAACATCATAAAAGCCATAAACGAAAGGCCCACACTCTCAATGGGAAAAACTGAGAGCTTTTCCCCTAAGGTCAGGAACACAACAGGGATGTCTACTTCTATCGCTGTTGTTCAACATAGTACTAGAAATCCTAGCCTCAGCAGTCAGACAAAAAAAAAAAGGAAAGAAAAGGCATTTAAATTGGCAAAGAAGTCAAACTCTCACTCTTTGCAGATGACATGATACTTCATGTGGATAACCCAAAAGACTCCTCCCCAAAATTGCTAGAACTCATATGGGTTTTCAGCAATGTGACAGGATATAAAATCAATGCATAGAAGTCCATTGCATTTCTATACACTAACAATGAGACAGGAGAAAGAAATTAAGGAGTCAACCCCATTTACAATTGCACCCAAAACTATAAGATACGTAGGAATAAACCTAACCAAAGAGGTAAAGGATCTGTCCTCTAAAAACTACAGAACACTTATGAAAGAAATTGAGAAAGACAGAACAAAATGGAAAAACATTCCATGCTCATGGATTGGAAGAACAAATATTGTTAGAATGTCTATGCTACCTAAAGCAATCTACACATTCAATGCAATCCCTATCAAAATACCATTGACATTTTTCACAGAACTGGAAGAAACAATTCTGAAATTTGTATGGAACCAGAAAAGACCCCAAATAGCCAAATGAATGTTGAAAAAGAAAACCAAAGGTGTTGGCATCACAATGTCGGACTTCAAGCTCTATTACAAAGCTGTCATCATCAAGACAGTATGGCACTGGCACAAAAACAGACACATAGATCAGTGGAACAGAATAGAGAACCTAGAAATGGACCCTCAACTCTATGGTCAACTAATCTTCAACAAAGCAGGAAAGAATGTCCAATGGAAAAAAGACAGTCTCTTCAATAAACGGTGCTGGGAAAATTGGACAGCCACATGCAGAAGAATGATACTGGACCAATTTTTTATACCATACACAAAGATAAACTCTAAATGGATAAAAACCCTAAATGTGAGACAGGAATCCATCAAAATCCTTGAAGAGAGCACAGGCAGCAACCTCTTCGACCTCGGCCACAGCAACTTCTTGCTAGACACGTCTCCAAAGGCAAGGGATACAAAGGCAAAAATGAACTATTGGGACTTCATCAAGATAAAAAGCTTTTGCACAGCAAAGGAAACAGTCAACAAACCAAAAGGCAATCTTTGGAATGGGAGAAGATATTTCCAAATGACTATCAGGTAAAGGCCTGTATCTAAGATCTAGAAAGAACTTATCAAACTCAACACCCAAAACCCAAATAATCCAGTCAAGAAATGGGCAGAAGACATGAACAGTCATTTCTCCAAATACATATAAGTTACAAACGGACACATGAAAAAATGTTGAACATCACTTGGTGTCAGGGATATATAAATCAAAACCACAATGAGATACTACCTCACACCAGTCAGAATGGCTAAAATTAACAAGACAGGAAACAAATGTTGGCCAGCATGTGGAGAAAGCAGAACCCTCCTACACTGTTGGTGGGAATGCAAGCTGGTACAGTTACTCTGGAAAATACTATGGAGATTCTTCAAGAAGTTAAAAACAGAGCAACACTATGACCCAGCAATTGCACTACTAGGTATTTACCCCAAAGATACAGATGTAGTGATCCAAAGGGGCACCTTCACCCCAATGTTCATAGCAGCAATGTCCACAACAGCCAAACTGTGGTAAGAGCCTAGATGTCCATCGCCAGATGAATGGATAAAGAAGATGTGAGATACACACACACAACGGAATATTACTCAGCCATCAGAAAGAATTAATACCATTTACATCAATATGGATGGAACTGGTGGGTATTATGCTGAGCGAAATAAGTCATGCAGATTAAGACAATTATCATATGGTTTCACTCATATTTGGAATATAAGAAACAGTGCAGAGAATCATAGGGGAAGGGAGGAAAAACTGGGAAGTCATCAGAGAAGGAGAAAAACCGTCAGAGACTCTTAATTATAGGAAACAAACTGAGGGTTGCTGGAGGGGATATCGATGAGGGGATGGGGTTACTGGGTGATGGGCATTGGGGAGGGCACATGACGTGATGAGCACTGATGAATTATTGAACTCTACATCTGGAATTAATGATATACTATATGCTGGCTAATTGAATTTAAATTAAAAAAATAGAAAAACAGTTTAGGCTTTAGATAGTTTTTCTGTCAGGACATGGTTTGTACAGTTTATCCATGTTGCAAGTCATAGTAGAATTTTTTGGTTTGTCTTTCATTTCTCATCTGATACTCAGAATAGTGTCTTCCCTTTTCAATTTACTCTTTATCCACAGCCCTTTCATATCATCTGGCTAGATCTTTTAACCTCTTGATTTAAATATTTTATAGTTCACCTAAAAGTCAAGCTAAACTATTATATTATTCTCCCCCAATTTTATTGAGATAAAATTGACATATAACATGGTGTAAATTTAAGGTATATGAGATGTTGATTTCATACACATATATTGCAAAATGTTTACCATCATAGGGTTAGCTAACATGTCCACCATGTCACATAATTAGCATTTCTTTTTTTGTGGTGAAAATGGTCAAGATCTGTCTTAGCATCTTTCAAGCTAATAATATACTATTAGTAACTATAACCATGTACATGAAATCTACAGGACTTATTCATCTTATGATTAGACATTTGTATCCTTTGACCAGTATCTTCCCATTTTCCCCATACCCTAGCCTCTGGTAATCACATTCTACTCTCTCTTTCTATGAGTTAGGTTTCAAAAATTCCACATATAGGTCATATCATACAGTATCTATCTTTCTCTGACTTATTTCACTTAGCATAATACCTTTAAAGTCCATCCATGTTGCAAATGGCAGGATTTTTTTTTCTTGTAGTTAATAATATACCATTGTGTGTGTGTATGTGTGTGTGTATGTATGTATATGTGTATATATGTATATATACATGTGTATACACACATATATGTATATGTATATATGTGTGTATATATGTTTATATATGTATATATGTGTGATATTATATATTATGTATATATGTGTGATATATATATATATATATATATATCACATCTGCTTTATCCATTCACCCCTTGACAGACACTTAGCTTATTTCTGTATCTTGCTATTTTGAATAATGCTGCAATGAACATGGGAGTGCAGGTATCTCTTCAAGATCCTGTTTTAATTTCTTTTGGATATATATTCCAGAAGTGGGATTGCTGGATCATAAGGTAGTTTTATTTTTAATTTTATAAGGGACCTCCATACTGTTTTCCATAGTGGTACCAGTCTACATTCCTACCAGCAGTGCACAAAGTTTCCCTTTTCTTCACATCCTCACCAACACTTACTTCTTTTGATGATAACTATTCTAAGAGGTGATTCCTCATTGTGGTTCTGATTTACATTTCCCTGATGATTAGTGATGTTGAGTGCTTTTTCATGTACTTGATGGCTATTGAGGTCTTCTTTGGAAAAATGTTTATAGACCATCATATTCTTCATTGCAGTTGCTTAGGATTCTTATCTGTTCTAGACTTCCTTTTCCTGTAGACTTTAACTCTAAGCACTCTTTTTACCTGGTTAAAAAAATACAATTGTATACATCCTGATTAAATCCTCTGGAATGTAACTTCCCTCAGTATTTCGAGATTTTCAAATATTGGGCAGTTTCTTAAATATATGCTTCTTATACCAAGGTATTAGTATGCAAGACTATTAAGAGTGCTAGATAATTTAGGATAAAAATAATTTAATTCTCATTTGTAAATTAAGTACATATTTGTTGCATAAAATTATGGTTTTTTAAATCATTAGAACTAGACTTAAAATTATGTTTGCTTAGATTACAGCAGTGTACTTTGTCCCATAGATCTTTGGGGATGCAAATTCATTTTCTTTTCCTATTAATTAGACTCCAGAGGAGAAGTTTGATAAGCACTGCTATAGCAGAATCATTATTAATAGAGTCTAATTTATTTACATGATTTTATAAGGTTTAATATTTTTTAATGTTTGAAATATTCATAATTTCATAGTTTTCATAGGCTAAGTCAGTATTTTATTTGACATATTAGAAAAGGGGTATCTGGCATGAAATCAGAGCTAAAATGCACACTTTGATAGGTTGGAATAAATAAGTACAAACTTAGATGTCTTTGTCTTGACATTTTCATTAGCTAATATGACATGTCATTGACATTTTTTTCCTTTATCCTGCCAGTTTACCTTACTCAGGAGTCCTATCTTCCTGCAATGCCAAAGGAAATTTTGATTATGTTATAATAAATCAATTATTACTGATATTAGTCATCATATTTTTATCTGATAAAAGAAAATGACAAAATGATATTTCTAAAATTATCACTGTATTGTTGGAGGAGTACCAGTGATATTTATACTTAATATTTGTTTTTAAGAAATGTAAGCTATAAATATTTATAATATGTGATAGATTTAATTTGTTTCATTTCCATCATTGCAACTCTCACATATTTCCATTTGAGGCTGATACTTTAACTATAAATCTTAAGCTTTCAAAAAGAATGGGAAATTATAAGCCATAATAACAAATGAGTAACTTAATGAGATTCTACTCCTAAATTTGGCATAAGTCAACAGCTTGCTTTTGTTTTGTTTTGTTTTCTTGAAAGCGAACAAAGCAACAGCTGTGGCTAGACACAGCATCTCTAAGTTAGAAAATGAAATATTGAACACTGGGATGAAATATGAAATTCATACCTTATAAGTCTACTAAGACTTCCATTTAGCAATCCATGAGGTCAGAACTCAGAAGTTCCTACAGTTTGCTAAGGTTTTTAACACTTTTAGGTTTACTGTTTTCAGGCAGATCCTGAAATTCTGAGAATATGAAATCATCTCTATAATGAGTATGTGTGTGTGTGTGTGTGTGTGCGCACGTGCACACACACACATGCTTAACAGTTGTCATCCAGTCTCCTCTTGAATATTTCAGCAAAAGTAAACCTAGAACTCTTCAGTATGGAACAGCTTGAATTGCTTGGAAATATAGTCAATATGGATATTTGTGAATGTTTGCCATTTATGTGTCCTTCATCTAAATGATGAAGTGCTCTGGGGTATAATGTTTTAAAGGAAAAAAAAAAAGGGATCTGTTTATCTCCATTCAAAATGCACTCTATCTCTGACAGAGCATTTGAAAAGATGGAGAAACTAGCTCGGGATGGTAGAGGCCGTGTGGCGTTGCCGTTCCTCTGAGGAGAGAACAGTTGGTAGAGGGGTGCAAAAATGCAGAGCAATAAAACCTTTAACTTGGAGAAGCAAAACCATACTTCAAGGAAGCAGCAGCAGCAGCAGCCGCCACCGCCATCTTCCTCCTGACATCACTGAGGAGGAGATGAGGAAACTATTTGAGAAATACGGGAAGGCAGGCGAAGTCTTCATTCATAAGGATAAGGGCTTTGGCTTTATCTGCTTGGAAACATGAACCCTAGCGGAGATCGCCAAAGTAGAACTGGACAACGTGCCACTCCGTGGAAAGCAGCTGCGTGTGAGCTTTGCCTGCCATAGTGCATCCCTTACAGTCCGAAACCTTCCTCAGTATGTTTCCAATGAACAGCTGGAGGAAGCCTTTTCGGTGTTTGGCCAGGTAGACAGGGCTGTAGTCATCGTGGATGATCGAGGAAAGCCCTCAGGAAAAGGCATTGTTGAATTCTCAGGGGAGCCAGCTGCTCGGAAAGCTCTGGACAGGTGCAAGTGGAGGTTCCTTCCTGCTAACCACATTTCCTCGGCCTGTGACTGTGGAGCCCATGGAGCAGTTGGATGATGAAGAGGGAGTTCCAGAGAAGCTGGTTATAAAGAACCAGCAATTTCACAAGGAGCGAGAGCAGCCACCCAGATTTGCACAGCCTGACTCCTTTGGGTATGAGTATGCCATGAGCTGAAAGGCACTCATTGAGATGGAGAAGCAGCGCCAGGACCAAGTGGACCGCAACATCAAGGAAGCTCGTGAGAAGCTGGAGATGGAGATGGAGGCTGCTCGCCATGAGCACCAGGTCATGCTAATGAGACAGGATTTGATGAGACGTCAAGAAGAACTTCGGAGGATGGAAGAGCTGCACAACCAAGAAGTGCAAAAACGAAAGCAACTGGAGCTCAGGCAGGAGGAGGAACGCAGGCGCCATGAGGAAGAGATGCAGCGGCAACAGGAAGAAATGATGCGGCAACAGCAGGAAGGATTCAAGGGGACATTCCCTGATGCAAGAGAACAGGAGATACGGTTGGGCCAGATGGCTATGGGAGGTGCTATAGGCATCAACAACAGAGGCGCCATGTTCCCTGCTCCAGTGTCAGCAGGTATCCCAGCTCCTCCAGGACCTGCCACTATGATGCCAGATGGAACCCCACCAACAACTGAACGCTTTGGCCAAGCTGCTACAATGGAAGGAATTGGGGCAGTTGGTGGAACCCCTCCTGCATTCAACCATGCAGCTCCTAGAGCTGAATTTGCTCCAAACAAACATCGCCGATACTAATAAGAATTTCAATGTCTGGTTTCCCAAAAACCCTTAAAAGAAGGACCCTTTTTGGACTAGCCAGAATTCTGCCCTGGAAAAGTGTTAGGGATTCCTCCCAATAGTTAGGTCTTCCTTGCCTGTACTACTCTGAGGGAGTTTGCTGGAGGCTGAGGGCAAGGGAGGGGCGATATTTAACAAATCAGTTCTGTGTGATAATATTGTTTAACTAATTGATTTTGTGTGGTGCATTCCTGAGGTCTCATGTGATTGTTGAGGGCCTGTGGAGATGGGGGGGGGAACCATCGCCAAATGGATCCAGTTAGAGCCCCCATTAATCTTGATCATTCCATTCTTTGTCCATCCTGTTCTATTTGGTTTCTCATTATACCCCCCAAACCCCAGAGACACTACCACATACACCACAAAAACAAGCATCCCCCAGTGACCTTAGCCCCATTGTTCCATTCACTCGCAGGTGGGAATTCAGGCCAATGGCCACAGAGGTCACAGACAACATACATACAGTTCTGTTATATCCCATATATTACCCCTTCATATCCTAAGGAAGATATTTTCTCTTAGAGATTTTCATTTTAGTGTATCTTTAAAAAAAAAATCTTGTGTTAAGTTGCCTCCATCTTTTTTCTTGGGTTAAGACAACCCAGGAATGGCCCTTTTGTGTCTACGATGTTGCTGTTCATAGCTTTTCTTGATAGGCCTAGTACAGTCTTGGGAACAGGGTTGCTGTATGCTGAAGGTCAGACAGTAGCTCTTAGCCTTGCCTATCTTAGGTAGTTATGCTGTGCATTTTTTTTATTGGTGTACTATGTTTGATTTGTCCCTGATATCTTTGGAGTTTTTCTGAGAAATGGAGCAGTAATACAGCATCAACTTATTAAAATACATTTTAAGCCTTTAAAAAAAAAAGAAAGAAAGAAAAGATGGAGAAACTAAGCTGTCTGGAAGACTGTGAGAATTGTGGTTTCATTTTGAATTGTGAACTATTGAGTAGATTTCTAATCTAAAGGTAAATGAAAGACTAAATATAATGAAGAAACAATGTCTTAGAGTAAGATGAGTGAGGTTCCTTTTGAGGTGAAGCAGAAAGAATTACTAGCAGTTCCAGATGCATAAGACTAAAAATGGAGATGTTTCCCTGTCTTAAATTTATGGCAATTGTTTTTAATCTCTATGTTGGAGTCTCAGATGTTTGAAGTGTTAGAAGCTCCCCAGGTGATTCTAATCCCTAGCTGTATTGAAAACCACCAGACTGGAAAAATAGGTCTTCCATTTGCTAGGAAAGAGAGCGAGAGAGAGCTGAGATAGGGAGATAGAGAAAGCAAAGAATGGAAGAAAGAGGTTGGTGGGAGGGGGATAATCTGGAAACATATAAAGCATTAATATCAGAAATCTTATGGCTCTAGCAGTTGGTTATTGATTCCTCAGAACTTTAAGTGGCTTGGAATGCCTGGAAAAAAGTCTTGTCCCTGGGATTTTTAGACCCACATGAGATCTTGAAGCATGAAGTGGCTTTAAGATTGTGGGACAGATGAAACCATCATCTCAAAAGATATCTGTGTTCCCATGCTCATTGCAGCATTATTAAATTATTCACAATAACCAAGGTATGGAAACAACCTAAGTGTCACTGAATGAACGGATCAAGAAAATGTGATATCTATATTATTATCTATCTATAATGATATTATTCAGCATTAAAGAGAAGGAAATCCAGACATTTCTGACAACACGGATGACGGTGGAGGGCATTATGCTAAGTGAAATAAGCCAAATAGAGAAAGACAAATACTATGTAGTTCACTCACTTATATGTGGAATCAAAACAAACAAACAAACAAACAAAAAACAGAAGCTGAACTCCTAGAAACAGAAGAAAAGTATTTTCCAGGATAGGGGGGTGAGGGGAATTAGGGAGAAGGTGGTAAAAAGTGCAAACTTGAAGTTATAAGATGAGTAATGTCTGAGGACCTAATGTTTAACACGGTGATATGGTTAACACTGCACTGTGTGATTGAACTTTACTAGAAGAGTAGGATCTAAATGTTCTCACAAAAAAAGGTAAATATGTGAGGTGATTGATGTAATTGATGTATTAACTAGATGGGTGGAATCCTTTTACTGTGTGTACAGATATAAAATCACCACATTGTACACATCAGTTATTTTATTTGTCAGTTATACCTCAGTAACGCTAAAAAGAAAAGATTGTGGGACATTATGAAACGGATCCTTAGTTGTCATACTATTCCTGTTGCAGACTGAATGTATTAATTAGTCCTTTTTAAAAAATGAAGCAGCTCTACAATGTAGATCAAAGAGTACTTGCAGATGGAGAGTACAATGTGGTATTTCCCAAGTTTCTGGGACATAGCTGCAGCTACAAGATACAGGAACACCACCCTGACAAGGACCTGAACTCTGTACCCCATACCCCATAGGCATCAGTGATATGAATTGCACTCACTGGGTCAAAAGGAACCACACAGTAACACATATTCTTATTAAAATATGATGTGTGTAACCAAACAATATTTCAAACTCAGTTTGGCCATCGCAGGGAATAGAAACATAACTTTCTTGATCTGGATATTATATAGCTCTTAATGCTGCCAAAGATTTCATTAATATTTCTGGCTGCTTTGTCAGGCTCTGTAATCATTTTGAGCTTGCAGTGAATACTCCTCACCCCCTGGGGAGTGTTTCCGGAAATCACATCTGGGTTGCTCCTATTTCAGCATCAGGTGAAATACTTTCTGCAAGTTCAGATTCTTGGACTCAGATACTCAATTAGAATCTTGGAGGGTAGGGCTCACGTATATACAAGTACTATACATTCCTTAGGTCTTTGTAATGTACTGTGCTTGAGAACAGTTCTTATGTTCCACTGGAAAAGTTGGAAAGGCTATTACCACCTATAAATATGTAGATTTGAGATGAATTTGGTATTTATGGGAAACAGTAAGAAATTAATCAAAACTGGTAGTTGAGTCTGAGACTAGTTAGTGTAAGTGTTGTGGCGGGAAAGAACAAAAGAACAAATTGAGAGGCTTTACTTAGATCCAGAAGAATAATCCACTTTGGAAAACAAATATAAAGCAGGTATCATGACATATAACAAAGAAAAATAAGCAATAGTCAGAAAGTCATATTTAAGAGCAGGGAAATAATTTAAGATAGTGACTGCACTGCATTTTGTGCTGCTGCAGAAAAAGACAGGATCAAAGACAATTATTTCCAATAATTCATGGACCCAATCTTGTTCCCAATGTTTTGCAAATCTAATACAAATCTAGGATTAACCCCCATTCCCATCTTCAAGAGCTACTTATTTTAAAAATTTAAATAATCAATTTTCACAATTTACCTACACTATAGATCAGTTTCTTTTTTAAAAAAATTATTTTTATTGAGTTATAATTGACATCCAACATTATATTAGTTTCAGAAGTATGACTTAATGATTCAATAATTGTATATATAAAAAATGATCACCATAATGTCTAGTTAACATCTGTTATCATACTTAATTTTTTCCTTGTGATAACTTTTTTCACATTTATTAATATTGTTATTTTAATTCCAGTATAGTTAACATACAGTGTCATATTAGTTTCAGGTGTACAATAAAGTGATGCAACATTCTACACATTACTCAGTACTTGTGATAAGAACTTTTAATATGTATTCTCTGAGTAACTTTCAGTTAAATATAGTATACTAACTATGGTTACCATTCTGTACATTACACCCCCATGACATTTATTTTATAACTAGAAGTTTGTATCTTCTGAGTCCCTTCATGGATTTCACTCCCCCTCCCCTGCCCCCACCCCCACTCTGGCAGCTACCAATCTATTCTCTGTATCTATGAGCTTGGGGAGGTTATTTTTTAGTTTTTAGTTTTTTTAGATTCCACATATAAGTGAGTAGATCAGTGTTTCTTAAACTTTACTGTGATCAGATCACAATTGCAGAAACCCAGACTCCACAATCAGGCACAATTTTTTTTTACATTTTTGAAGGGCCCAGGAATCTGCCTTTTTAAACAATCACTCAGGTGGTTTTGTGAGGAAGTGATCTATACATTGAACATTCCTCTTGATTCTGTCCTCTTGTCTCTTCCAGGATATTCCTCCTTTAAGGTTTTCCCTTTCTAATTGAATCTATAACTTCTCTATTGCCTTGGCTTCTTCTCAGTATGAATATATTTAAGAAACTTGCATCATAAGATTATTTCCTTTTAAACTTGTGTTAGTTTCCTAGAGGTGCCATAACAAATTACCCACAAACTGGGTGGCTTAAAACCACAGATATTTATCTTCTCACAGTTCCGGAGCCTAGAAGTCTGAAACCAAGATACTGGAAGGCCATGCTTCTTCTGAAGCCTCTAGGGAAGGACATTTCCTTGCCTCTTCCAGCTTCTGGTAGCCTCAGGCATCCTTTCATTTGCAGCATAACTCCAATCTCTGCCTCAGTCTTCAGATGGCTGTCTTGTCTTCCCTTTATGTCTACATGTATCTGTGTCTTTACATGGTGTTCTCTTTTCTGCATTTCCAGTCATTTTGGACTAGGGCCCACCCTAATATAGTATGACCTCATCGTAACCCGATTACATCTGCAAATATCTTATTCCCAAATATGGTCACATGTGTATGAATCTCACCTTCATGTATGATTTCAACTGCTAGCTATACACACACGTCACATAAGTTTGCATGTGACCTTATTTGGGAATAAGATCTTTGCAGATGTAATCAGGTTAGGAGATAGGACTTGAACAATTCTCTTGGGGGACATAATTCAACCCATAATGAAACCATATGTTACAATCTACTTTTTCCCCTATCTCTCTCCTTTCTTCAGCTAAGGTTCTGGAACAAATAGTCTACACTCATCGGTACCACTTCTTTGTCATCACCTGTAATCTGGCTTTGAACCCCACTAGCCCACTGAAACTGTGTTTTCTGGAGTAATTTTTGAACTCTTAACTGACAAATCTGAAGGGCACTTGTTAGTTCTTGTCTTGATATCTTTTCTGTATTCCAGAGTATTGAGCATTCTCTTCCTAAAGCTCTTGCTATTTGAATAAACCTAAATCAACCTGGTTACATACAACTTTTAGTTTCACTTTGGTAGATCCATATAGCCATGAAGGAAGCTCTAATAGAAGTAAATCTTAGATAATATTATACCACACATGCAGGTTATTTTTATTGAACTCTAGAAACACTAGCACAAAAGCAGTTCCTGAAATTTGTGCCATTCACTAGGGGAGCTTTCTGCTCTTTGTCCTTTCAGTGCTCCAACAATCACTTTGCATGTTAGGTTTACATGAAGCAGATGCACCAAAAGGCAGAATTGTATACTTTGGATACATGTATCCTATCACACTGCCTATACAATACCATTCAAAATTAAATAATAGAAACGTTATAATGTAACTGTAACCTTGTTTTCTTTCCACATCTAAGAATACTGCCCTTTTCCTTCAGTGATCCTTTTACTCATTTTATTAGTTATGTGTTGCTGAGTAATGACATTACAACTATTTTAGTAGCTTAAAACATATGCATTTATTATCTCACAGTTTCTGTGGATCAGGAGTCCACATATGACTTAGCTGTGTCTTCTTAGAGACTTGCAAGGCTGTGATCAAGGTGATTATCAAAAATGTGTTTACATATGAGGCTCAACTGAGGAAGGATCCACTTAAAAATTCAGATTGTTGGCAGAATTCAATTCCTTGCAGTTTCAAAGCTGAAGTTCTCAGTTCCTTGTCGGCTGTTAGCTGGAAGCCACCTTCAGCAACTAGAGGTCACTTGTGTTTTGTTTTGTTTGTTTGTTTATATTGTTTTAAGTTTATTTAGTTAGGTAATCTCTACACCCAAAGTGAGGCTCAGACTCACGACCCTGAGATCAAGAGTCATGTGCTCTTCTGATAGAGCCAACCAGGCGCCCCTAGCGATCACTTGTAATTGCACACTGCATGATGTTCCCCAACATGACCACTTGCTTTTTCAAAGCCAGTAAGAGAAAGAAATTCAGTAAGATGAATGCTATAATCTTATATAGTCACATAATCATATGTAGACCATTATGTCCATTCCATTCATTGTTATAAGCAAGTCCTAAGTCCCTTTCACACTTAAGGAGTGGGACTCCACATAGGCATGAACACCAGAAAGTGAGCATCATGGGAGCCATCTTTTATGTTTTCTGTCTTCTCACATTTAGTCTTCCCACTTTAACTATTCTGCTTAGGTAATCTCACCTTCATATATGACTTCAAACTGCTAGCTATATATTGTTTGTTCCAAAATCTATATCCCTGCCTAAATATCTCTCCTATGATCTCAAACCACATTGTCAGCTCCCTTCCCTTAGATATTTTTTTTATGTGAATGTAGAAATTTCTATGTAGAAAACAATACCAGTCTTTTTCCTTTCTCTCCAAATTTTTCTTCCCTCTTTTTGCCATCTTAGATGATGACACATCCTACATAGAGTGCATGTGGATTGCAAACCTGAGACTGATTTATATGTTCTGGGGTGGAAGCCAAACATCAGTTAATGTGGCAAAGTTATTTACTCAGGGTCACATATTTTTTTTTTAAGATTTTATTTATTTATTTATTTGAGAGAGAGAGAGAGAGAGAAAAACAGCATGAGAGGGGAGACGGTCAGAGGGAGAAGCAGGCTCCCTGCTGAGCCGGGAGCCCGATGTGGGACTCGATCCCAGGACTCCGGGACTATGACCTGAGCCGAAGGCAGTCGCTTAACCAACTGAGCCACCCAGGTGCCCAACTCAGGGTCACATATTAAGTAGAACTGAGATTAAAACCAGGTCTGTATAACTGTAAAGCTCATGATCTTGACCAGTATGTTGTACGTATGCTTTCCAGCTAGTCATGTTTACTGCTCAAATTGTTAACACTTTGAGTATGTTGTTTGTGGTGATTTATTAATCCACTGTGGTAGGATTACAAATCAGATCATCTATTCCCACCAGACTGTATTTTTTTTTTCATTTTGCTCAGTATCCTTACATATTCCATTTTCTGACTGATGGTTATTCTAAATTCAGTTATTATCAAGCATTGCATACTACTTACCACCATATTCTAGACACAGAACAGAAGCATACCATCTGACATGCTGCCCATTCTGCACTTAGATCCACAACTTTTAACCACAACTCTTTGCATTTTACAATCATGAATTCCCAAAACATCCCATGAGGTAAATGAATATTTATTATCTCCATTTTACAGGTGCATAAAGTTAGACATAGACTAATTAAGTAAGTTCTTCAAGGGCAGAGAGTGAGTTGATTAGAAAATCAAGGTTAGCATTGAACATTCCAGATTCTTCTTTTAATGGATGGTGTCTTAAGTTGATTTCACTATACATTGTTGGAAATATTTATTTTCAGCTTTCATGATATATCCTCCATTAGTTTTTGGACATTGCCCAGAAGAATTCACAGTAAGTTGTTATTCAGTCCTTAGGTAGCTATGCAGTTTGTGTCTACTGGCTTCTGTGAGAGATGCAAAAATGAAGCTGAAGAAAGAATTTAGCCTACAGTAATTATATATTCCTGTAGAGATTCTGGTAATTATGTTTGGAGATTTCTTCATTATATAATTTAAAGGCTTTTATTTTGTAATATAGCTCTAATTTAGCATATAGAAGTAACTAGCTAATTAAGCTGAGATTACTTTCTACTCACAGCCAACATTTAGAACATAATCAGTTGTTATTACAAAACTGTTTAAAGTTACATTACTATTTATGAATATGAGCTCAAACCAAAATTCATAGCGTAATAACATAATTAAGAAAAACTATATTATTTAAGTGTATTGCCATTCAAGTAACCAAATTAAAACTATATGTTCTCCATTTCACCAGTGGTAGATCTTTAGACTCATAAAAGATTCTTAGTTGATTTGTAACCTCTTCCATCTGGCTCTTAAAAAAATACATTTTTTCTGGTTCTTTTTCTATTCTTAATTTTTTTAAAATGTAAAAATGATTGAAGAACAATATACATACATATATAGTGCATTACCTCTGCATATAATTTGTTCAGATTTTGAGATTTTGTTGGGTCTAAATATGAATTTAGATGCATGATCAAGATCATTGTGACTGAAATGATCTTTTAGGAAGTCTAACAATACTATAAATAAGAAAAAAATAAATTAACATATGAAAGGGAATTTGTTTAAGGTTAAATAGCATTTTATTTTCATCTGCATGTGTCATTTCAATCACTGAGCATATGCACTAATAGAAGATTTCTTGGTAATATGAAAAAATCTCTTTTGCAGATGTGTATCTTAGAAAGGTAGGCATTAAATATAAATCTTTGTAATGAATAATGTTTTTAATCAGGGGCTCTTCAACTTTCTGTTTCACAAGCTCCTACAGAGAATTGGTTGCAACCGTTTCAGAATATCTTAACAAATTTGTGGGGTTATGCAATTTAAATGTTAACTTCCTAAGACAGCTGCTCCATTAATAGTTAGGTGAGTAGATGATACTTCAATTTATTTCCTATTTCTGAAGGCTTTCCACTTATTTGCATGTACCAGAGGGCCTTGTCTCGAGGAAGAAAATAAAAACAAATTTAATTAGTACAACTGGCAGTGTGACTATTTTGGATTCTAATTAAATAGCCAAGGGAGAATTATATGACTTTCATCAGTTAGACTAAAACTTCAATCATTGTACCAGTAGAAATCCTCTTGCTGATTTACCAAAGTCCTCAACATGAGATTTCACCCCAACTTTCCTCCCTTCCTCTACTATCCTAAATCATCAGTAAAAACACAAACATGTTTATTTGCTAAAATTTTGTCATTTCAAAATACTATATACATGGAATTGTATATTATATAATCTTCTGAAATTGGCTTTTTTTTTCCCCTTTAGTATAATCCCGTGAAGAATAATCCAAAGTGTATGTATAATAATTTGTTCCTTTTTTACAGAATAGTATTCCATGGTACTTATGTGCCACAGTTTGTTTAACCATTCACTCGTTGAGGGACATTTGGGCTGTCTCTGGTTTTTAAATATAAATAAAACTTCTGTAAAATTCATGTACAAATTTTTGTGTCATCTGGTTTCCTTTCCCTGGAATAAATCCCCAAGAGTACAATCTGGGTTGTATGGAATATTAGTTTCCTTCTGCTACTCTAACAAACTACCGTAAGATTAGTGGCTTAAACAGTGAACAATTTGTTAGCTTACAGTTGTGGAGGTTAGAAATCTCACTGGCCTAAAATCCAGGTGACTGCAGAGCTGTGTTCCTTTTGAAGGCTCTACGGAACAATCTACTTCCCAGCTTTCCAGATTCAAGGCTGTCCACTTTCCCTGATCATGGCCCCTTCCTCCATCTTCAAAGGCAGTGGTATAGCATCTTCAAATCTCTTTCTCCCAGGCACCACCACCTCTATTTCTGCCAAGGCAGGTTCTGATTGCCCTGCCCTTTTTTTTTTTTTTTTCCTTTTCTCTTTTCCTTATGAGGACCTTTGTGAATACATTGGATCCATCTGGATAATTCAGTTGACTCTTCCATCTCAAAATGCTTAACTTAGTCATGCCTTCAAAGTCCTTTTTGCCAAGTAAAATAACATGTTCACAGGTTCTGAGGATTGGGATATAGATATCTCTTATTGGGGGGAACAGGTTGGCATTATTCCACCTACCATATATGGTAAGTGCATGTTTGTTTTTATGAGAACTGTTATGTGTGTGGTGATGTTCTCAGGTGGACTGGGGAGACCTCCTAGCCCTGAAGCCTCTGCCCAGCCCAACCCTAGGGACATAGCCAGAGGACCTTAGTCTCATCCCAACAAAAGAATTCAAGGACAGACCAGACAGTGGTTTAGTGATACAAATTAAGATTTTATTAGAGAGAGAAAATGAGAGTACACTCTCGAGATGTGAGAGCAGGCAGAACTCAAAGGAAAGCTGCACACAGAGTTTGGGTCTTCCTTTTTTTTTTTTTAGATTTTATTTATTTATTTGACAGAGAGAGACACAGCGAGAGAGGGAACACAAGCAGGGGGAGTGGGAGAGGGAGAAGCAGGCTTCCCGCGGAGCAGGGAGCCCGATGCCGGGCTCAATCCCAGGACCCTGGGACCAGGACCTGAGCCAAAGCAGACGCCTAATGACTGAGCCACCCAGGCGCCCTTGGGTCTTCCTTTTATTGATAGTTGTTAACTAAAAGATGGAATATTAATTATTTGGGAAGGGGATTTCTTTGGGAGCATGGTTTCATGCTTTTTCTTCTTTAACTTGGTCAGAGTCTCCAACCTTCTTTGTCTTGGGCCTTCTGGTTTGATCTGGTTTCTTGTGGCCTAGTTTGTGGAATGCTGCAAGGGCAGGTTCCTAACTTTCCTAATAATGGGCTTGATTCCCCCCTTTGTTGGTCTCCAAGCATCTTTTTAAAGCCTAACTAACTGCTTACTCCAAGAGTGATATCTCATTGTGGTTTTAATTTACATTTCCCTGATGATTACTGTTGAACATCTTATCATGTGTTTCTTTGCCATTGGTAAAATCTTTGCTAAAATGTCTGTTCACTCCTTTGCCTGTGTCTACTGGATTATTTGGGTTTTATACTGCTGAGTTTTGAGTATTCTTTATATATTCTAGATAGTAGTCCTTAGGCAGCTATGTGGTTTGTAAGTTTTTTATTCCAGTTTGTAGCTTGTCTTCTTATCTCTTCACATGGACTCTCACAGAGCAAAAGTTATTTATTTTGAAGAGCCATAAAACTTATGACTTACTAAATTATTCTTGCTAATTCTTAAAGCCTTTATATTTCAGGAGAAATTTTATTTCATTCTATTCTATTTTGTTTATTTTAATTCCAGTTAATCAGGAAGAGTATTAAAGGAATTATAGGATAATTGACAAATCATAAATAGCTGCATTCAAATAAATAAGACCCCACATATTAATCACTTTACTCCTGGGCATTGTTACATGCACTATGACTGCTTGATTCTTCTGTGACTCTCTTGTCACATATTAGAGGTACCATATAATTTCTCTTATTAAATCAAAAACATGACACTTTGATTTACTGCCAGAATTGATCAGTTTACAAAAAACTGGGCTATGTATATATTTTCTTTAGATTTATTTTTTCCTTGTCAATCAAATAATTATAGTTAACTTTAGAAAACAAGAGTGAATTGTGGGGTAAGAGCCTCTGAAAAATACCAGTATGTGTTAAAAGAACATCATAGGACTTATATTTCTTCTTCTGTGACAATATAATTATGTATTCACTCCTTTCCAAAAGTTTGCAATAAAGAAAACATATGCAATAAAGTGAATAAAATGGAAATAGAAAACAAAGATTTTGGAAGGAACATGAGGTTGGTTAATTTGAGTTATTTATATTTTGTGACTTTAGCTTCCTGAAATTCATCTCACACACGCAAGCACACTCAAATACTAATAAATGTATGTGAGGAATGTATATATAACTTGCATAATTCTTACCCAAATGAGGGAAGCATTTGTGTTCCTGAAGAGAAGCAAAGATTTCCCTCTTGCTAAACTGCTTAAGGAAATTTCTCCCTTGGAAATTTTATGAAGGGTACACTGAAAAAAAAAAATAAGGTATAGTTTTATAATGAACACAGAAATGATTTTTCATTTGGATATTTCTTACAATGATGCCTGATGAAACCTGAGGGTTTAACATTAAAGTACAGCTCTGAAAAGGCATTTATGCTGATATGTTCTTAATATTTAGCTGAAAATAATATCCTCATTATAATTTCTCCAGTTAAATATTTGTTTATTAAGGATAAAAATGTGTTGGGGCACCTGGGTGGCTCAGTGGGTTAAGCATCTGCCTTCGGCTCAGGTCATGGTCCTGGAGTCCCTGGATCGAGCCGCAGCCCCACATCCATGTTGGGCTCCTTGCTCAGTGAGCAGTCTGCTTCTCCTTCTTCCTCTGCCCCTTCCCTCGCCCCTGCTCTCTCTTGCTCACTCTCTTTCAAATAAATAAATAAAATCTTAAAGGATAAAAATGTGCTTTAATCTTCTATTTAAACACTCCATTAAAAAAAATCTTCTATTTAAATACTTTAAAAAAAATCTTCTATTTAAACACTCCTTTGGGGGGATCATTCTTAATGCATGTTGAAGATAAATCTTACAAGATTTAGTTGTCTTGGAGTAAACATTACTTTAAGTATTTTTTGAAGATCAGAATTATTTCACAAAACTACTTCTGGAAGTAATATTTAAAATAAAGTTCCAAAAAAAAAATGACGTTGAGGATGAGATAAACTAGGGATAATTTTTAATAATTCCATTGACGTAAAGAGTTATATGAATGAAGCCTAATTTAAGTGATTTCATTTTTGTCTTGACATTATCAAAATCCTGACACTAAAAAATATGTTTTAGGATGTTTTCTTTGATACAGATTAGGAGGTTTAGGAGATTCCTGTATAATTCCTTGCAGTACATACAATAAGGGAAATAGTGATCACTTAGTTTGCTGTTTAACCCAAGTGGCTTTGTTCTTTTTTTTTTTTTAAAGATTTTATTTATTTATTTGACAGAGAGAGAGACACAGCGAGAGCAGGAACACAAGCAGGGGGAGTGGGAGAGGGAGAAGCAGGCTTCCCTCCGAGCATGGAGCTCCATCCGAGGACCCTGGGATCATGACCTGAGCCGAAGGCAGACGCTTAACGAATGAGCCACCCAGGCGCCCCCCAAGTGGCTTTGTTCTAATTCTGTCAATCTTGTAAAATATAAGGGCCTTCTTGAAGTATGAATATGATCTCTATTAATCTAAAGAAATTCTACAAATATGAATCTTTTGAGTGGTTAATGTTATAAAAGGATCAAATCTAAGGAAAACTCAAATTTGATTCAGAAGAGAAACCTAGTCTATTTTTCCTTATTTCTGATGATAGAGGAAAAATTCAATTTAATCTAGATTACTGCATTTGGATCTCACATTAACTTTTACCATTTCTGATGAATTAAAAAGAATTGTATTCTTTTGATAACAAGAATTTTATTTACTCAGATTATTCACCTATTCCAGAATCAGAATCTCGGATATTGAATAAAAAAAATATATATAAGATTTTATCTTAATGAACAATTACTGTTTTTCATGAAATTTTCTTTCAAGCAAAAGCATTTTACACCAGTTTATTTCCATAGTTTCTTTAAATCATCAACAAAAAGTGAGAAATTATATTTACTTTTTTGTTATATTCTTTTTCTTTCTTTCTTTCTCTCTTTCTTTCTTTCTTTCTTTCTTTCTTTCTTTCTTTCTTTCTTTCTTCCTTCCTTCCTTCCTTCCTTCCTTCCTTCCTGAGAGAGAGCACATGCACATGAGTTGGGGTGGGGAGGGGCAGAGGGAGAGAATAGTAAGCAGGCTCCACGCTCAGCACAGAGCTTGACGCGAGGCTTGATCTCATCACCCTGAGATCATGACCTGAGCTGAAATCAAGAGTTGGTTGTTTCACTGACTGAGCCAACCAGGCACCCCTGTTATATACTTTTCTAAAGGGATTTATGTTTTGTTTTATACCAAATAATCTAATTTACAAAGATATAAATGATTAGTATATAATCCATAAAAATCTATTCTTAAGTGCTGTGAAAATAAACTAAATTTTATGAACAGTGTTATTATTTATACATTGTATCTTGAAAGCTTAAGGCAGCTTGTCATAAATTTGCTTCAACAGATAATTTAGTATTGCATAATATATTCTTCCCATCTCCCTTCCTTTCTTTTTTTTTTAATTCTTCTATTCTGAATTTCCTCCTTTAAATAAATACTTCAGGGACTCCTTCCCACTGTAGAATAGTTCTTCCTGCTCTATGCTCTAATTGAATCCAATATCATAGAACTTAAAATATATTATTTTACTGACATGTTTTATATCTGTTCTGCATGTATGATTTAAGCTCTGTGGTAGCAGATATTCAGTATATCTTCTTCTACTCTCTACCTTAGGGTTTAAACCCAGAGACTGGCTCATAGAAATATGCAATACATATTTGTTGAAAACATACATGAATAAAATTATCACTGTCTGGCAAGAATGGTTAGGACAACTATCATTGGTATTAATTGAAAAATAAAAGAAACTTAGAAAGAAAAATTATTTAAAATCTCAGCTATAGTTTATGTCTTATTAATTCTCCAGATATTTATTTTATTCCTAGATTTTCTTAAAATAGTAAATAAAGCTAGGAGCATATTAGGATGAATAAAAGCCAATCTGTGACTTGAAAAGAATTTGCATTCCGTTCATGGAGATAGATACCTGTCCAAATAACTGTAACATGGAGTCATAAATCCTGTAACAGGCACATAAACTTTGTTAAGGGAGCAAGACCTCACAGAGGACATGGTGTGGAATTGAACAACAACCTGAACTATTTGACTTCCTTTATTTGTTTTGTCTAAATATAAAATAGACAGTGAAGTATTAATTGGCTCATTATTACTGTGTGGTATTGTGGAGCAGATTTTTCAATTCTTTAAAGGATGCTTTCATCATTATTAGTAAATTTGAAGATTTTTTATAGCATCAGTTACTATTCCTTCTGGTTTTCTCATGGCAGTACAAACCATGACTAAAGGAAGATAAGGGAATAATGTTTTCCTGGAACACTGTTTTCTCCACTTTTAATCTTTCTGTGGGTTTTAGCTACTTATGCCTCTCCAAATCAAATGCCATCCACATTGCTCTTAATATTGGTTACAGATACGATTATGAAAGCACTCACAAAGTAGATAAATTTATTATAGTATCTTTAGAATTACCCACAGTAACTGCATTTGGTGACACGGGTGTGCTGCATAGCTCCAGGGAGATTTGCTTCAGGGACACTCCATGTGCAACCACCTTAGTGGTAGGCAGTGATCCCTGACACAGTGCAATAATCCTAAAAAAGAATGTAACCTGAATTGTAAACCCTGGCCCTTGTGCTTTTGTCCTAAAAATTAGCCTCTGTAATCAAAATTTTTCATTTTTTTTCCTATTGGTTTAAATTAAAACAAATAATTCTTGTGGAATGTTTGCATTTGACACTATGAATTGTCTGATGGCCAAGGCTAGTGATTTCCATGATAATACAGGAAACAGAGATTATGAGCCCTGCTAAGAATTGCATTGAGTAATAAATGTAGCTTGAACCATTGCAAATTTTAGAAAACTGCTCGTACTGAGATTAAGAGCCTGAGTTTGATGAAATCTGATCAGTTTTCGTGTTTAGAGAACTGTACTCTTAACCTCATAAAATTACCTCAGTATTGGTTACTATAATGACAATGTTTTAGTGTAGGTGTGATTTAGTGTAGGTGCAGAATAGTTTTGTTGTCACTATCAGGTGAAACATTGTTAGATCACATTTTGGGAATAATCAAAATGATATAGATGGTGTATTTTGAAATCCCATTTAAAATATATAGTGGTAATATTTTATTAGTAGAAATTCAGGAGTATAATAGATTGGTTATTTCCTTCTTATAGTGATAAAGATGCAAATATCTAATATATAGCTGGGTTATCCTTTTGTTTTTAATTTTGTTGTGTTTAATTTACTTCCCAACTTAAAGAGGGTTACATCTTTTCAGTTTCTTAAAATGTCCAGTGAAAATAATGATGAACTCTACCTAATAATCCTTTCCCCTTTCTTTCCATAAAAATAGAAGGTCAAGATGTTTGGAGAGTATTTGTACATGTGACACTCAAGTTAATTAATTATAAATGCCAGGAATCTCTTCTGATAGTATGAGAAATACTAATTTCTGAATATGCTATTTTTAAAAAAGCAATCTAACTTCATATATACAGAAATACTTATGTTCACTAATCTATGGTTTTTTAAAACTTATATTTTTATGGACACAGTTCTGCCATTTGCAAATATAGGAGTCATTTCGCAGCTTTAACATGATGACGTTGCAACTCCGACTTTATACTACTGTTTAAAAATAGCTCTTTTAGCAAAAAGGTAAAAATTAGCAAGTAATAATGGAATTATTTCAGCTTTTCCATAATGAAATCAAGCGTGTATGCACAAAATTCTTTTGGTTAGTACAATTACTTTCTTGAGTTCTGTGCCCTGGCAAATTAAAAATAGTACTGTATTAGACTTAGGAATCTTCCAGAAAGGGCATCTGAATGTGTTGTTTTCTATTTAACATTGAGCATCCTGGTTTATATACATGTATTATACAAATATAATCTTAATGAAAATAACTTAAATAGGAGCTTTCAAACCCTCAAAACCTCTGCTTATAAGAGCTTCTCTGTTCTTTGCAGTTTCATGTTTAAACACTGCCTCATTTGCTCATGAATAAAAAGGCTTTGTCTTTGTTATTAACATTTCATGTATTTCTGAGTAATTTATTTATCCCATAATGGGTATTATTTCTAAGTTCTTACAGCTTTATTCTGGTTGATGAAACAAGGTCACAGAGATACCATTTCAGGTCTTGGCCTCCAAGACCTCAGCCTCTTGTTCTGAATTAGCATAGATGGGAGTGAATGGGAGCACGTTTACATTGTTCTTCACCAAGTAGAAGGACTTCAGGAGAGGAGCATTTACTGAATAGGGAGAGTGTTTTCCTAGGTACCTCTTTCTGTATCCAGTCTGAATATTTTACATCTAATGTGTTGGTATGTTTAAACTCTGGAATTGCCCTAGGAAATAATTTCTTGTTCACCTTTATCCACCTTTCAGGTAAATAGCTCTGAAAGCCACCCTGCCTCAACTTGTGGCAGTGGAGTTAATAAAAGGTTTCCTTCCACCAAATAATTGCCCTGACATTGTTAAGGACAGGTCCTTCTGTCAGATGAGAAAATAAAATATTGATAGTGTTACAGTGTGAAATTGTTGTGGCTATGTAGTCTTCAGTGAAAAATACTATTCTCTGACAGCATATTAAGACCACTTTCCCATTTTATTGTTTTACATATTACAAAGCATTTTCTCACACACACACACGTACATTATCAAAATTGATTTTTTGTAATTCTGTGAGATGGGGATTAATCTTCAGGTTGTTACACACTCAAGGCCTACCTTAGAACTTCCTGCAGTCTGGGGTCTTTTCAAAGGAAGATAATACTGCAAATTAAAGAAATGATCATAGTTAACTGAATGCCTCCTTATTGAAAGGTAAAAGGAGTTTCTCTCAAAGAGAAAATTGCTCAAGGTCACACAAGCTACATCAGCCTGGGGAGAAAGGGAGTCACATTGAGTAGAATTTAAAACAATCCATGTAAAACATTATCTGACATTCACAGAATTTCACTCCACTCCAGAACCACTTAAAGCCACCAACATGATTTTCTAGATCCAAGTCTTTTCTTTGTTTTCTTTTGTTTTATTGAGTATGATTGACATACAACATTATAATTAGTTTCAGCTGTACAACATAATGATTCGATATTTGTATACTGTGAAATGATCACCACAATAAATCTAGTTAATGTCCATCACTGTACATTACAATTTTTTTCTTGTGATGAGAGTTTTTACAATTTACTTTCTTAGCAAACTTTCAAATATACAATACAGAATTATTAACTATATCACTGTGCTGTACATTACATCCCCATGACTTATTTTATAAATGGAAGTTTGTACCTTCTGACTTCATTCACCCACTTCACCTAGCCTCTCACCACCCCCTCTGGCAACCACCAGTCTCTTCTCTATATTTATGAACTTAGTTTTGTTTTTCTTCTTTTTAGATGCCACATATAAGTGAGATCATATAGTATTTGCATTTCTATGAATGACTTATTTCATTACCATTATGTTCTTAGAGTCTATCCATTTTGTTGCAAATTGCATAATTTCCTTCTTTCTTATGGCTGAATAATATTTCTTTGTATGTGTGTGTGTGATTGTGTGTGTGTATAAATATTATTTATCCATTCAGCCATTGATAGACACTTAGATTGTTTCTGTATTTTGGCTTTTATAAATAATGCTACAGTGAACATAGGGATACATATACCTTTTCCAATTAGTCTTCCCCCTACCTTTGGATAAATACCCAGAAGTGGAATAACTAGATAAATACCCAGAAGTGGAATTGCTAGATCATCAATTCAGAATTATGTTATTTCTTGTCTTCTTGATCATAGCCAGAAATAGAAATTTTAGGATTGTTTCTTTTATTTCTGTGAAAAGTGCCATTGGTATTTTGGTAGGGATTGCATTGAATTTGTAAATTACTTTGGATAGTATGAACATTTTAACAAGATTAATTCTTCCAATTCATGAGCACAGAATATCTTTTCATTTATTTGTGTCTTGTTCAATTTCTTTTATTAATGTCTTATAATTTTCAATGTGCAGATCTTTTTCTTGGTTAAATTTATTCCTAGGTATTTTATTCTACATGATGCAGTTGTAAATGAGACTGTTTTCTTTTTCTGCTACTTTGTTATTAACATATAAAAATGTAACAGAGTTTTGTAATTCATTTTGTATCCTGCAACTTTACTGAATTTATTAGTTCTAAAGTTTTTGTTTTTGTTTTTGTTTTTAATGCTGGTGTCTTCAGGGTTTTCTCTATATAAAATAATGTCATCTGCAAGTAGTGAGTTTTACTTTTTTCTTTCCAATGTGGATGCCTTTTCTTTTTCCTGACTAAATTCTCTGTCTAGAACTCACAATATTATGTTGAATAAAAGCAGCAAGAGTAGGCATCCATGTACTGTTCCTGATGTTAGAGGAAAAGCTTCACCACTGAGTATGATGTTAGCTATGTCTTGTCATATATGGCCTTTATTATGTTGAGGTGCATTGCTTCATCACCTACTTGTTGAGAGGTTTTTTTTTTTTTTTTAAAAAAAACTATCTATTTTATTATTTTTTTTATTTTTTATTATGTTAATCACTATACATTACATCATTAGTTTTTGATGTAGTGTTCCATGATTCATTGTTTGTGCATAACACCCAGTGCTCCATGCAGAACATGCCCTCTTTAATACCCATCACCAGGCTAACCCATCCTCCCACCCCCCTCCCCTCTAGAACCCTCAGTTTGTTTTTCAGAGTCCGTCGTCTCTCATGGTTCATCTCCCCCTCCGATTTCCCCCGCTTCATTCTTCCCCTCCTGCTATCTTCTTCTTCTTTTTTTTTTTTTCTTAACATATATTGCATTATTTGTTTCAGAGGT
>NC_138370.1:111191939-111290581 GCF_054177405.1 Leptonychotes weddellii | reverse complement strand
CATCATGTTGCCTATGAAGTCCTTGTTTCTATAGATTGTCTCTGTAAATTTCTGTTCTATATCACTCTTGGGGTCTTTCTCCTTTTATAGAACCCCCCTTAATATTTCTTGCAGGGCTGGCTTAGTGGGCACATATTCTTTCAGTTTCTACCAGTCTTGGAAGCTCTGCATCTCTCCATTCATTCTAAATGACAGCCTTGCCGGATAAAGTATTCTTGGCCACATGTTTTTCTCATTTAGTATCCTGAATATGTCTTGCCAGCCCTTTCTGGCTTGCCAGGTCTCTGTGGATAGGTCTGATGTTATTCTGATGTTCCTCCCTCTGTACGTAAGGAATCTCTTCCCCCTAAGTGCCCTTAAGATGGTTTCCTTGCTTCTAAGATTTGCGCGTTTTACTATTACATGCTAGGGTATTGGTCTGTTCTCCTTGATCTTGGGAGGGGTCCTCTCTGCCTCTAGGACACAAATGTTTTTTTTCCTTCCCCAGATTAGGGAAGTTCTCAGCTACTCTTTGCTCAAATATATCTTCTAGTCCTCTCTCTCTCCACCTGCTCAGGGATCCCAATAATTCTGACATTGGAACGTTTCATGGCATCTCTTATTTCTCTAATTCTGTTTTCATGGATTTTAAGCTGTTTCTCCCAAGCCTCCTTTTTTTCTTCTTTTCTATCAGTTTGTCTTCTAGATCACTAATTCGTTCTTTTGTCTCGTTTACCCTAGCTGTTCTTTTGCCTCGTTTACCCTAGCAGATCTCATTGTAGCATTTTTAAGTTCTGCCAGTTCAGCTTTCATTTCTGCCCTTAGAGACTCTATGTTGCCATTATTTGATTTCTCCATTCTAACTATCGTCTTTGTAACTGTTACCCTGAAGTCTATTCCGACATCTTGCTTATATCTATATCCATTAGGTCTGCAGGAGAGACCATTATCTCTGGGTCTTTTTTTTGTTGGGAGTTCCTCCTTCTAGTCATTCTGTTGAGTTGTGGTTGATGGGATGTACAGTCGAAAATATCAACCACAATCCAGGCAAGGTGCACCCTGTGAAAGTTCCGAGCAATCAGAAGCCACCACCAAAAAAAAAAAACCCAGCCAAAATGAAACCCAAGAATAAGATTTATGAAGTACAAAATAAAAACAAACAAAACCCACACAAAAACCCCCCAAAACTGCCAAAAAAAACAAAAACAAAAAAAGAAATGGGAGGGTGCAGGGACGGTGGCTATAATTCCTCTATGTGGGCAAGGTAGAGTGTTTCAGCTCTTCCTGGGTGTATTTTGTTCTCTTGGTTAGAGAACAGTGCTTCCCAGAGATACAGGGAAATTAAAAGTGGTATATATATATAAAGGTAGTATTGAGTAGGGAAAAAAAGGACTACTTTGAAGCTTATATCTATATATATAAAAAAAGAAAAAGAAAAAAAGTATATGTTTGAAGAAGTTCAAGTTAAAAAGTTACTATGGAATATGCTGTATCAAACATCTGGTTGAAATGATAAGTAGGTAAAAAAACAGAAGAAGCATGAGAAATAATTTAAAAAAAAAAAAGAGAAAAGTTGTATCTAAGAAATACACAGGCTGGGGGCGCCTGGGTGGCTCAGTCGTTAAGCGGCTGCCTTCGGCTCAGGTCATGATCCCGGGGTCCTGGGATCGAGCCCCGCATCCGGCTCCCTGCTCTGTGGGGAGCCTGCTTCTGCCTCTCACACTCCCCTTGCTTGTGTTCCCTCTCTCGCTGTGTCTCTCTCTGTCAAATAAATAAATAAAATCTTTAAAAAAAAAAAAAAAAAGAAATACACAGGCTGTGAGGCAACACCAGGAGCTTAATATACTAATTTTCCCCTGGTGTTGGGGTTTTCCAGTTTTATGGGGACCCTGGAGTTATTGTCCTCTTGTTCTTCCAGCTTGTCTTCTAGGGGAGGGGCCTGTCGCCTTGTTTTTCAGTCAATCCTGCATGGCGGTGTTGCTCTGCCCCCTATTAAGGAGCTTTGCTAATGGAAACCAGTTTTGCAGGCTTTTGTTCTCTGGTGGCTTTTCTCGCCTTTTTGGAGGGTCAGAGCAAGGGAAAAGTCCGCACCCAGACCTCCGCCCTAGAGGAGAGAAGCCACAGTCTGCATCTCTGAAACCTCCAGAACACAGTCTCCCCTCTGAAAGCTCCGCTGAAAACCGCAGGCTCCCACAGGCAGTGCGCGCCCCCAGCAATCACCTCAGCGGTGCACCCCAGCCCCCCTTATCTCTGCCCCCTGTGCCACCAAAACCAGGAGCGATCCTGGACTGGGCAGACCAGACTGTGGCAGGAGTGGTGGCCGCCCCAGGTCTGTGGGCACAATTCCAAGCCAGGGCTTCTCTGCACAGGCAGTGACTGCCTGCAGCCCCATTTCCATGGACTCAGGTCCGAGTGGGGTCCTCCCCAGCAGTGGTGGCCGCTCCAATCTATGCTGGGTCCTCTCCTGTGCGGGTGCGTGCAGGGACTGGAGGCTCTGCAGCCACCTGGTCCCAGCGTTTGCCCCTTAAGCTCCTGTGGTCTGTTTGAGCACTGTTTATCAGTCCTTCCCCATCCCTCAGCCACTGTTCATTCAGGGGACCGCTTGAAATGGAGTCCCCACTCCTCCACCATCTTGCCTCAAATCCTGTTCTTTGACTTTTAATGGTTTACTTTTATGCTTGGGTTAACTGGTATTGGAAGACTAGATGCATTCTGCATTTTAGGGCATTTAGAGATTAGACAGATTATGGAATTGTTACATTAAGCAAGCATTGCTTAGAGAATCATTTGCTAAATGGGATGTATGTGACATCTTAAACTTGCTTTATACTTCACAATACATACATATTAAGTTATAGGTCATCATAAATTTTGCTGTTGCTCTCTTTTCCATCTATGTCCCTGTAGTCTCCCCTCACCACTAACTCTGACCCGCCACCATGTCCATTGTTAGTAACCTGCTGTGGTTTCTCCTTACTGAAGAAAGATAAAGTAAGCTCAAGTATTTGACCTTAATGAATTAAAGCTTGAAAATAGCTTAAATTGAAAATCATGTTTTATGTCATTAGAAAAAAAAAATGCCTTTACTGTGTTTTTCACTGTGCCAGTGAATTTGTGACATTCCTTGAAACTATGTTCTTGTTGTCCTGGTGATGTTCATGGTCTCATGGTTCATCATTGTGGTAAACTAACTTTGAAATATGTGATTAGAGGGGCGCCTGGGTGGCTCAGTCAGTTAAGCGGCTGCCTTCGGCTCAGGTCATGATCCCAGGGCCCTGGGATCGAGCCCCATGTCGGGCTCCCTGCTCGACGGGGAGCCTGCTTCTCCTTCTCCCTCTGTCTGCCTCTCTGCCTACTTGTGCTCTCTATCTCTCTGTCAAATAAATAAATAAAATCTTTTTTTAAAAAAATATGTGATTAGAAATGCAGATTAAATCATGGGATGTTCCAAATCCTTGAAGACTTTTTTTTTTTTTTTTTTCCCCTCTATGACAAGAAAATAAAATCTTTGGTTGTACACACACAGAATACTAGATTGAACCAATTTGATTCTGCTTCAATTAAACTTCACTATGTACCATTTTAGCACTTAACTCTGTAAGTACTTCCTGAGTTAATAGCTTAGTGTAAAGTTTAAAAAGCTATTAAGCAGATTTAAACAATCTTGTTTAAAGGAAGCAGCCATGTTTTTGCACATCATTAGCTGAAATGTATTAATAAAAGATATGGCTTATTAGGCATTAAGGATGAAAACTAGAGGTCTTCACTGTGCCAGGAAAAGTCCAGGGTTGGCATGAAGCCTATGGGCAAATTATAGTTTTAAATAAAATTTAAAATACTGTAACACTCTCTCAATTTCTAAAATGAAATTATGATTGAGAGATCACTTTCTCTTAGTTTATTTCTAGAACAGAAGTATCTAAACAAATGCTAGTAGTAATTATCCATGTAAAACTGTGCTAAGATTAGATAAAATAGAAGATGCCTCATTAAATCTGCATTTCAGATTAACAAAAAATGATTTTAGTTTAAGTATGTCCCAAGTATTAAATGAAACTTATTTATACTAAAAAAAAAAATTATCTTAAATTCAGATTTAACTGGTGTCCTTGATTTTTATTTGCTAAATCTATAACCCTAAATGAGGAACTAACGAAGATAATCACAGAAGTAATGACTAAGGAACCTAGTTAATTAGCTTAGTTAATTCTCAACTTTCTTCATTAAGAAAATAGAAATTGTCTCCAAGATATCATAGTTGGCCGTGCATATTCAGAAAAAAAAAGGCATGTTTAACTGCCTCTTTGCTCTCATTACTAGTAGATCAGTAAAGACACTACAGACATACCTTGGAGATATTGTGAGTTCAGTTCCAGACCACTGTGCAATATATATATTGAATATATATATATATATTTTTTTTCTTTCTTTTTTCTGGTGGAGGGTTTAGCCTTGATGTTGATGGCTGCTGACTGTTCAGGATGGTTGTTGCTGAAGGTTGGGGTGGCTATAGCAATTTCTTAAAATAAGATGTCAAATGAATTTTGGTGCATTAATAGACTCTTCCTTTCACAAATGACTTCTCTGGAGCATGCGATGCTGTTTGATAACGTCTTACCCATAGTGGAACTTTTAGAATTGGAGTCAGTCCTCTCAAACCCTCCAGCTGCTTTATCAACTAAGTGTATGTAATATTCCAAATCCTTTGTTGTCATTTCAGCAATCTTAATAGCATCTTCACCAGGAGTAAATCCCATCTCAAGAAACTGCTTTCTTTGCTCATCTATAAGAGGAAACTCCTTATCCGTTAAAGTTCTATCATGAGATGCAGCAATTCAGTTACATTTTCAGGCTTCACTTCTATCCCTTGTTCTCTTGCCATTTCCAACACATTTTCAGTTGCTTCCTCTACTGAAGGTCCTGGATCCCTCAATGCATGCGGGTTGGAAGCCACTTCTTCCAAATTCCTATTAATGATGATATTTTTACTTCTTTCTATGAACGATTAATGTTTGTAATAGCATCTAGGATGATGAATACTTGCCAAAAGGTTTTCAATTGAATTTGTCCGTATCCATCATAGACAGATACAGTTATCTATGGTAGCTAGAGCCTTATGAAATATGTATTTTTTAAATAACGAGACTTGAAAGTTGAAATTACTCCTTGATCCATGGTCTGTAGAATGGATCTGTGTTAGCAGCCATGGAAACATCATTATTCTTCATGTACATCTCTATCAGAACTCAGGTGACCAGGGCATTGTCAATGAGCAGCCATATTTTAAAAGGGATTTTTTGTTTGTTTGTTTTTTCCTGGGCATAGTTCTCAACAGTGAGGTTGAAATATTCAGTGAGCCGTGTTGTTAACAGATGTGCTGCCATCCAGGCTTTGTTGTTCCATTTACAGAGCACAAGCAAAGTAGATTTAGCCAATACTTAAAAGCCATAGGATTTTTGGAACGGTAAATGAGCTTTGGCTGCAACTTAAAGTCATCAGCTGTATTAGCCCCTAATAAGAGAATCTGACTGTCCTCTGAAGCTTTGAAGGCAGGCAGTGACCTTTTTTCTCTAGCTATGAAAGTCCTAGATGGCATCTTCTTCCAATATTAAACTGTATCAGGTACATTAAAGATCTATTGTTTAGTGTAGCCACCTTCATTAATTATTTTAGCTAGTTCTTCAGGGTAACTTGCTGCAGGTTCTGAATCAGCACTTGCTGATTTACCTTGCGCTTTGATATTATGGAGATGGCTTCTTGGCTTAAACTTCATAAACCAACTTCCGTTAACTTCAGACTTTTTTCTATAGCTTCCTCACCTCTTTCAGGATTCAGAGAATTGAAGAGATCTAGGGTCTTGCTCTAGATCAGGGTTTAGCTTAAGGGAATGTTGTGACTGGTTTGATCATCCGTCCAGACCACTTAAACTCTCCATATCAGCAATAAGGCTGTTTCACTTTCTTATCATACATGTGTTCTCTGACATAGCACTTTTAATTTCCTTCAAGTACTTTTCTTTTGCATTTACAACTTAGCTATTTGGTGCAAGAAGCCTAGCTTTTGGCCTACATCAGCTTTCCACATGTCTTTCTCACTGAGGTCAACCATTTTGCTTTTGATTTATTTGTTTTGTTAAAAAGATTTTATTAATTTGAGATAGAGTGAGAGAGAGAGCACAAGCGGGACAGAGAGGGAGAAGCAGGCTCCTCGCTGAGCAGGGAGCCCGACGCGGGGCTCAATCCCAGGACCCTGGGATCATGACCTGAGCCGACGGCAGATGCTTAACCGACTGAACCACCCAGGTGCCCCTTGCTTTTGATTTAAAGTGAGGGACTGCAAGTCTTCCTTTCCCTTGACCACTTCAAAACAATTGCAGGGTTATTAATTGACCTAATTTCAATATTGTTGTGTTTCAAAGAATAGGGAGGCCCGAGGAGAAGAAGAGAGACAGGAACAGTCAGTCACTGCAGCAGTCAGCACACACAACATTTATCAGTTAAGCTCACTGTCTCCTATGGGTGCAGTTCATAGTACCCCAAATAATTACAGTGCTACACTGATCACAGATGACCATAAAGATATAATAATAATGAAAAATTTGATATATTGTAAGAAATACTGAAATGTGACACAGAGACATAAAGTGAGCAAATGCTGTCGCCGGAAACTTTCAATTTGTAAAAAATGCAATACCTGTGAGGTGCAGTAAAACAAAGAGCAGGGGCGCCTGGGTGGCTCAGTTGATTAAGCCTCTGCCTTTGGCTCAGGTCATGACCCCAGGTCCTGGGATTGAGCCCTGAGTCAGGCTGTATATCTCTTGGAAGGATTCATTTCTTGCTAACCTGATGAAGTGAAATCTCTTTTATGGGTGTGATATATGTAGTTTGAGGTGTCTGTCCTGTGCATAGCCCCCTTCTTTACCTTGAAGGTAGGATAAGCTTACATGGTAATGTTACAGTGTTTATATCTCTTCCCCTTCTCCCCTCCAAACACACCATTCTCATTTAGCCACCGCTGGTGGATTAGGGTGCATATCTAATTTAGTTGAGACACATTGCCCTATGAATTCTGAATTGGAATAATGTGAGCTACAGTCGATGTTCTTTGGAAGCAAAACTGAGACTGAAGAGCCCTGGCAGTAGTTAAAACACATATGGCAAAACCACATATGAACCAAAATTGTGGAGAAGCAGAAAGAAATGCATTGTCGGGTGTCGCTTGAACATCTTCTGTGTAATTCTGCTGAATATATTCCGGTCATTGTAATTCTATTCATTCTAGTTAGAACATGAAGACAGAAAAGAGACGGGGGAGTAAAGGAAACTATACATGTAAAAATTCAGATGCATAACACTATTGATTTATTAAACACTATAAATGTAATTGGACATATTTTATATTTGTAATCACTAACAAAAGCATTCAACTTCCATGTTTCTATATCTACGATTTAATAATAGTACTATAATAATAATGATACTGTTGACATTAAATACATACTTGGTATGTTTATCAGCATGAGGTGCTTTTCTTAAAGTTTCAGGGAGGAAAGTATTGCTAGATTAGCACAATTTCCTACTGGTGTAAAAATAACTCAAAGGATGTGTCCTAGTGACATTATACCAGACATTGTTTATTAACAAAAATAGAATAGTTTTGTAATCTGCACACAGGAATATGTAATACTTACCAAGCATGTCAGTAAGTAATAATTTGAACAAAAAGGAGCATGAATATTAGCAATACAATCTTATTGGGTCACATAATCCTCCACTAATACACAAAAGTAATCTACTTGTTTCTTTGGCTTGTTAACAGTTTGCTGATTATTCATGTGTCCAGAAAAAAAATTAATGCTTGAAGCCCTAAACCTGGAGAATATAATGAGCATGGCTCCCTATGAATCTGAAAAAAATTAGATTGTTGGTTTGAGACAGATGCAGCTATAACCAGAGGGATGCTTTTGCACTCTCATCACAGTGTAGCAGAAACATAACTTAGAAGCTTTAATACATATTAATACTATATTCAAGACAATTATAAGCACAAGAAAACAAAAAATAAAAATTCAGGAGAAGAATGAAGTCAGTACTAGAAGCTCTGCTAAAGACATTTACAGTTGCATGGTAATTCCATAATTAACTTTAGTATATGAACTGGAATAAAATCTTATGTAAATACACTGGAAACACATTCAAAACAAGGTCAGGAAAAGGAATACACAGTGATCCTTTCCACAGTATAAAGCAAATGAAATGGCCATGAATCTGTTAGTCCTAGTTTTCCTATTTCTTCTTCTTAAGTAGATTCATATTTGTCCTCTCAAAGAGTAATTATTAGCTTAGAATTTTATTTGATCCATCTCACTAATTTTAGTAAAATATTTATTGTAGAGGGGTTTTTTTACATAAAAATGTAAAAAGTGCTGAAGATACTTAAGAAAATCATATACCAAAGGCAAAACTGTGCTCCAAGAGACTCTTAAACATTATTTTAAAACAAGTAAATCCTAGATATTAAAGATAAGTCACTCAGATGCTTTGAGAAGCAAGAGGGAGAGGGATCTCTGTTTACTGAGTACTTATTACATACTAGTGGTATGTTCTAAGGTCCTTAAAGCAATCCTCTAAGTTACAGGTGTATAGCCTTAAGGGAATACATGACTTGTCCAAAGTCACAAACTAATAATCAAAAAAAAGGCAGAGTTAGAGCATTTCAGCCAGCTATTTAATAGTTGTATAACCTTAGGTAAGTTAACTTAATCTCTGTTTGCCTCAGTTTCCTATTCTATAAAATAAAAATAACAATTGTACCTATCACAATGGGTTAAATCAATTAATAAATATAAAGTACTTAGAACAGTAATAGTACATAATGAGTTCTATTTAAGGGTTTAGGTCTGTAGCTCCATGTTTGTTTTACCACAGCATAGACAAACTAGACATTGAATTCCCATTTCCGACAAGGTGCAAACATTTGTATCACTAAAACATTATATTTTTATATAGATTTACTTACTGTCTTCTGTGGGAATCTTGGCCATTAATTCCATCAAGTACAAAATAATGAATACAAAAGTCGTAAGTGCTATAATAATAGTTATTAATCCTACCTGATTTTTTGAACACTAAATATATAAGCCAATAAGTGTGCAAAGCAATGTGCTGGCAACACAAAGAAAATGATAGAACAGGGAACTGAAGTCTGTGAATTAAAAAAAACCCAGCTTATTAAAGGCACATTACCAATATATTAAGAGACTACAAAGAAGTTTTTATAATTAGTTGGAGAACTGAGATACCAATACTGTCCAGTTGAACATTTGGCAATGATGGAAATATTCTTTACCTCCTCCATCCAGTGGGAGGGCCACAGCCAAATATAGCTACTGAGCACTAGAAATGTTGGTGTTTTGACCCACATTTTGTATCTTGATATATTTTAATTAATTTAAATTTAAATGACTTAATGTGGCTGCTAGAGAGGGAGAGCCAATGCCATTCTGGGGTCTGAGAGAGTTGTGGAGGCGGGACTCATGAAAGAAATCCTTGGTCATTCATTTCTAAGGAAGGAAGTGACCTTCTGAACCTAAAAAAGGAAAGAAGGTTAGCATACTGGATAAATGAAAACCAAAATAAGAATTTGCAAAATTCTCAAACTAATAGTCTTTGGTCCACGTTGGGTATATTGAAAGTGGAAAATTTACATAAAAACCTCACTTCCAGCTTCTCTGGGAAAAAAAATAGGATTATTTGGAGCAAATTAACCCTTCTGAGGCTTTTTTTTTCTTCCATCCTGAAAGTCTACTTTATGATTACTCATTATTCTGTTAGATATATTTCTGTTTTTATTATATCTGTTTGGCACAGTTGTTTTATAAGAATTGTTTAATCAAGGTCCTACCTTCTTTTCTCAGAAAGGCTAGTTAGTTTCTGAGTGTTGACTAATCAGTCATCTCATAAATATGTGCCTTGGCCTTTGGACAAAATGAGAAATGTAAGTGTATGTTTCTACTGAAAAAAGTAAAGGTGCAGATCTCTTTAACTTGGTTCATTATTGTAATCTTTTATAGACAGTGCACAAAATAAATGGAACTATTACAGATGTCACTGCGTGGATGAGCTTGACTTTGTCATAAAATGTGTGATTAATTTTTCACATAACTGTTTACAACCCTAAGTTGTACAAGTATATTAAGTTATCATGGAATAAATTCTTATTCTAACACAGTGCCCTAAAATACTCTATTTTTCCTACATGGATCGCACTTTACTCCTAAGCACTAGTTTATGCACCGAGTCCACTGTAGCACCAGGAAAGACATGTGTTTGACAACAGATATTTAGTTAATAAATGCATTTTATTTTCAAAATGTTTATTCCTTCTGATTACAGAAGGATTTGCAACTGCTTATTCAATAAGCGCTCCCTGGAATTTAGCAATAATTCCTATAAAATATATAATTAATGGCAAAGTTCTTGTATTAAAAAAACTCATAAATTTCATGTTGTTTGGTTTAACTACATCTTTCTATGAGGTTTTTAAAAATCTAGAACTGTCAAAGTTTTTTTGACCACTTCTTGTTTTGGATAATGTTAGCCCTATTTTTTTCATTAGGATTACTCAGTTTTCTGAGAATTAAATCTTCCTTTTGAGTTACATAAATTCTGTAATGATTTAAGGATTTAAAAAATCACAGACTGTTTATAGTTTTATTTTTAAATGATTACATTACAGCAAAGATGCATTTTGATAATGTATAGTATCAAGTAAATGAAATGAATCATTAAAACATACAAATCTATGCTTTAAAAGTTTATCTCTTACCACAAATTCATCCTTGTGTCACATCGATCTTTTTTCTAATATTATTTAATCTTGATAAATGTTGTATTCTAAGTAACACTGATTATTTCTGAAACATAAATATTGTAGATGTTGCTTTGTCTTAGTTTTGATGTCATTCTCCTACAATTTATACATTATATTCTAGAACAGTATTTGTTATGAAGCAATTGTCTAACGATAGAAAAAAAAGAAAACGTGCTATTTTTTTATAACTCCTTATCTCATTTTAATACTATAATAAATTACCTAGCCTTTATTTATATTGTTTACATTGTTAAAAGTTTCTTCAAAGAACTTTACCTTATTTTAATGTGCATTTTCAATTATTGGCAGTATTTTTGATAGGTCAGGCTATGCTAATAATGTCTAACCCAACTATATTCTGTAAGGCTAGAAAAAAGCATTCAAGGAACATTTGGGCATCATTTGTACTCTCAGTAATAGTCTGGTGAAGATAAGAAAAAGAGAAAAAGAAAACTAAACATATTGCAGTGGCTAAGGGAGCATAAGCAACACACGAAAATACCAGAAAAAAGGAAAGATTCATCTTGCTTTTAAAGCACAGGAAAGTTTTGAAGGCAAGAGCCATTCGTATCAAATTTTGAATAACAAATAGGAATTCAATAGATAAGAAAGGCTTATAGACCAAGAAGGTAGATTAGAATTCACTTCTGGATGTCTTAAATAATACCTGGGTATTTTTGCATGAAATAGAGACATACTGAAGATTTTTAGTTTATAGGAACATGGAAAGAACATGGATTATGTTTCTTAATTGTTAAGAGCCTACTACTCATACTTTAGCATAGAGTTACCTGGAAGGCATTTTGAAACACAGATTATCTTTTTTTTTTTTTTTAAAGATTTTATTTATTTATTTGAGAGAGAGAGAATGAGAGACAGCATGACAGGGAGGAGGGTCAGAGGGAGAAGCAGACTCCCTGCCAAGCAGGGAGCCCGATGCGGAACTCGATCCCGGGACTCCAGGATCATGACCTGAGCCGAAGGCAGTCGCTTAACCAACTGAGCCACCCAGGCGCCTGAAACACAGATTATCTTAATTCCTAGCATTTCTTGTTGGTTTGCAACCTCCTGGGGAGCTTCCCAGGTGTAATCAGAAACCAGCCCCCAAATGCAGAGGGGCAGGGAGAGATTGAAGAAAGAGGAAGACCACTTCACACTGGTAGATGGCAGGTTTAATAAAGAAACTGGGGCACCTGGGTGGCTCTGTCTATTAAGCGTCTGCCTTTGGCTCAGGTCATGATCCTGGGATTCTGAAATGGAGCTCCATGTCAGACTCCCTGCTCAGCAGGGAGCCAGCTTCTCCTTCTCCCTCTGCCCTCCCCCCTTCAACTCATGCTTGCTCGCTCTCAAATAAATAAAATCTTAAAAAAAAAGAAAGAAAGAAACTTACTTAGGAGGCTTGTCTTAGGTAGTCACAAGACAAGTAGATTTTTGGACCTGCTGGCCAAATCTTTAAACTTTAGATAGAGGCCTTAACTGGATTCAGTCACATAAACTATCCGGATAGTCTCACTACCACGTTCTATCTCAAGGCTGTGTCCTTCGGACAGTTTCTGAGAGTGGGGAAGGCAAGAGGATGTCATATTCCAAGGACAGGGTATGTGTTAGGGAGCCTCCAAGTGCCTTGGTCCAACCAGCAGTCACATCTTCTCAATGACTTCCCCTAATAGTTTCTAATTCAGTAAGTCTTGAGTAAGGCCTGAGAATTTGATTTTTTAACTAGTTCCTAGATGATGTTGATGCAGGTGGCTTGGGACCAAACTTGGTAAACCAATTGTGTAGGTAAAATTTTCCTTTAGTAGTTCCTCCTGTCTCCCAGGAAAGAGAGTGCCTTTCCTATATTGAACTTTTTTTTTTTTTTTTAGCAGCTAACTTGCGATATATATTGAAACTCTCTGAGAGACAAAGCCTAGAAGAAAATACACACAATACACAAAATTAAACTTTTAATTAAGTAAGTAAATGGTATAGAGTAAGTAATGATCAAAACTATACTATTCTACCTGTATCAGTTAGAGCTCTAGCAGGAAACAACTCATGCAGATGGTTTAGATAAGGAGTTTTTAATGAAGAGATAGCTACAGAAATATGGCCACAGTTGAGGAAGCTGGAGACCAAGGAGAAAGTGGAAATAGTGTTACCAGAGTCCATAGAAAGCTGGAGCCGTGAGCAGAGAATGGCTGCTGGAATGGAGTTGGAGTTTTCTTGAAGGGATGTAGTCACTGTCAGAGAAGTACTGAAGTAGGGGAGGAGGTAGGAAGATATACCCCAACATCTCCTTCCCTTTGTACTTCAGTCTCCCGTTGGTGCCTCCTTTTGGCTGAAACCAACCTGTAGCCAGTATGTGAGAGTTTCCTGCAGGGAGGCAGCCAGTGTGATCCCTGGGGGGTGGGACACAGATAAATTCTCAGAAGGCTGCAGATTGAACGTGAGGGACCTGATTCTCCCTTCCCTCTTGTTAATTGCATTTTATGCCTTCATGTTTGGGGAGCAACAGGCTAAGCATCAAGCAGCATGGAGATGAGATGAGCAGTCTAATTGCTTACTTACTAGAGACTCAGAAGTGTTTTTAGAACCTCTTTATCAATTGGGCAAAAGTTCAAATACCCCTAGTGTAAGTGCTCATAACTCAGAAATGCAATTAAAAGCCTGTGTTTGCTATGAATATAAGGAAATAAATGAGTGTCCAATTCAAGCTGCACAGGGACAATTTACTTTCCTCCTGAGTTGACTTCTAAGGCCCTGAGACTGTTAAATATAAATACCAACAAGGCAGTGAGAGCTTAGTTGTCCCACCATCAAAGAGGAAGCACCTTTTAGAATTGGTTTAAATACCTGAAGGTAGTTCAGTGTGATAAATACCAGCATTATTTCATAATTCTCAGTCACAAACAGGAGATTGCCTTTATTGCCTTAATTATTTTAGGATCCTTTCCTATAGTGTCTCCAGAATCTCTGAAGCAAACACCGAGGCAGAGTTCATCGCCTGGTAACAGCAGTAAGACAATGCTTGACATTCATGATGACAGAAGGATCCCAACTATCTTCTTAGCCTTGAGTCATATGGCTTTTCTATATGTGTCCTAGCTATAAGGCAAAGCAAGTAAATCATTTTACACCAAAAATGTCACATGTTTAACTCACTCTGCATTTTTGCTCATGCGATTATTTTGCTGCAGCCACCTTTTATTATTCTGTCTGCTTGTTAAAATATGTAAAGTTTCATCTCAACTATTTGTTTTTCTATGAATTCTTCCTTTTTTCTTCCATTGTGAAGCTTGAATACCCAAAGCACAATGTGTTATGTTTAAGCCACTTTTATCCCACCTTATATTATAGTTAAAAATAACTAAACATCTTATATCTTAATTTGAAGCACTTTTTACCATTTTCTGCAGTGATTTATAGAGAAATAGTTGTATGGGCCTTAAACATGGAATATCTGAATAGCTGTATGAATTTCTATCTAACTCACATTTTTAGGGTCATTTTATCTCTCCTGTCTCATCTGTAAAATAATTATCTAACTTACTTCAGAGTATTAAGGTGAGAGTCAAATAAATAAATGATGATGAAAATCAGCAAATAGAAGAGTAGACTATAAATAGTTCAATTACTTTTATTTTTAGTATCTTTTACATAGTAGGAAACCAGAAAGCTTGTACTAATCTGAACAAAATTGAAAGTTCATAGAAAACTATACTGGAATTACAAATGCTTAATTATCCTGAGAACATAAAGAGGAAGAGACAAGGGAATAATATCTCAACATTTTCTTCATGATTACAAAGCCAAGACAAGACACATATGCATGTTATGTGCAGGTATGGATATATGTGAAGCTTGTTTCAAGAAGGTTTTAAAAAATTTTTAAAGATAAATAAATACCAAAGTGTATCAACAGAATAGTAAAACAAAAGAGGTGAGGCAGCAAGGTCACAATAAAATCGGGAATGGAAAGTGAGATAAAGTCAGCATCCAATTAGTGTACGCAAATAGGCCACAACAGCCTCATCATTTTGGAATTAGGCCAGGAGATTAGTTCTAAACATTCTAGAACCTGAAACAAAATTTATTTTAGATGTAGGACCCCCCAAAAAATATTATGAGAGTCAAACATAAGGGGAAAGAAGATGAATTGGTTAAGTAAGAGAAGCATAACTATTTCTATAGTCCAAATAAAGAATTCATCCTTTAGCCTCTTTAAGAAAATGGTGTATCTTAATGTGGAGAACAGTGGCATTCTTCGAGTAAATATACAATGCTGTTGGATATTTCTCTCCATCATAGTGGGGGTCACCATGCCAAAGCATAGCTCTGTAAGCCTAGACCATAGGGGTCATTATCATTGAGATAAGCGATTTTCTCAGGGTGACAATGAAAAGACAATTTAATATCCCCAAGAAAAAGAGACTGTATTTTTCAGAAAATCCACCATAAATTTTCTTGCTTTAAACTGAGCTTTTGATGACTACTGTCAAGGGGTTAATGTGATGGCAAGTACCCTTTATCTGAACTAAGGCCATTTAACAGTCAATCAAGCAGGGGCTACAGTTGATAGGTTCTGACAGATGTGAAAGTTAAAGGCTATCATATCTCTTAAAATCAAGTGGGAAGGTTGATCTCAATACAGGTTAAGAAGGAATTCTGTAAATATCTGGAAAAATTAATCTCAAACTGTTAATAGAATTACCTCTGTGGAGTGAGATAATTGTTAAGATGGAAGGGGATATAGCATGTTTTCTTTTTTATTTACATAGTTCATACCAATATATATTTTTTATAGTTCAATACATTGTTATTTGAAAAGTATTCTAGAATCCCACAGCAATTCAAAACTAAGAATAAAGTAGTAAGAAATTCTGGGTTCTTTACACAACCAACTTAATGTCTGATGAGGGATTCGTGTTCTCAGCCATAAATCGGTGGTTCCCAAATTATTGATTACAACTCACTAGTAGACTGCCACAAAATAAGTATTCAATGATAAATATATTTTGGAAATGCAACCTACATAGCATCCTCTTGGTATCTCACAATACATATGACTATATTAAACCTTTGAAATCTTGTATTAAGGAATCATTTTGGACTTTAACCCACAACGGTTGGAAGTGGGCAGGGCACCCCTTCTAAGGGGAACCTGAAAATATGTGTAGGTAAAGGTGATGTTTGGTTGTCACAAGACTGGATGGACATGATGAATATTTAGTGATCTGGGACCAGGCATGCTAAAAATGCTACAATATATAAGACAATTTTCATAAAACAAAGATGTCAAAGTGTTTAAAAGTGTTTCCCTCATTTACAAATAACATTTTTAACAAGCTGATTTGACATGAAACAGTATTTTGTAGCATTCTTATCACATAATGTAGAATGGTGATTCTTCTGGAATTTATATTTTAGTCTAAAGCCATAGATTCCAACATATATATCTCCCTTCTTGATATCCTACTTGGTTGTCTTAAAGATGTCTCAAAAGTTAATATGTCTAAAATACACATGACAGATTTCAACTCCCCACCAACATTTCCACTTACCCAAATCAGAATATTTTTCATCATGGTAATGGAATTACAAGTCATTCATTTGTTCAAGACAGAAACGATAAGCCTAAATTTCTGTTAAACCTATAGCCTCTTTAGTCCATTCCACCTGCAAAATATATTTGACTCTTTATTTCAAAAACCATGCAAGATAAAAACCTGAAGTGAGGGAATAATGTAAAACATAAAACCAGAAATATTAAAAATAGAGATATATTTTCTTTAAAGGGGAAGAAAAACTTAGGAGTGAAAAATTAGTTAGAAAAATAGAGCCCCCAGTTTAAAGAAATGGAGAACGAAGTAGAGATGGAAAATAAAGAGTTGACTGTACTACTAGAACAGCCACCCAAGTTGGTGTTGCCTCTGCAACTTCTTTCCAAGCCCTTCTCCAGTCCCCAAAGCATGTGCATACACATGCACACACACACACACACACACACACACTCCTTTGCTCAGAACCGGGCTACTGGCCTCCTCTGTGATCTACAGATTTAGAATCATCTGATGAACAGGAGTCATCAGAAAACCTTTGCCCTGCCTTGTCCTGCTTAGAAATTTCAAATGTAGCTAGCAAAAACTAAACTTTGGGGACTAGGAAGTAAAAGCCATCTATCTGCTGAACATTTTTATTTACTTTTAATTGTGTTCTAACGTCACCATTGTTTTAACACCTATCTTAATCAATTACTTTATCTTTCTATTTTTTCTTTTTCTTCTTCCAGCCTGCTTTCCAATTTCTTTCTTTAAAAAAACTATTTTAACACTTCTGTGATTCTTTGCTGTATTTCCTATGGAAATGAAATGAAAGAGGATTCAAGGAGGATTTGTATACATAATTTAAAATGTGTATATTTAAGTACTTTAATCTTTCCCTTTATTTTTTAAAATGTACTTAATAGAAATAAAAGTTACCATTTTCCCCAACTTCATTGAGATATAATTGACATAACATTGTGTAAGTTTAAGGTATACGATGTGTTGATTTGATACATTTATGTATTGCAAAATGATCACCATTATAGCATTAGCTAACACCTCCATAAATCTCCTAGAAACTTTCAAGTACATAATATGGTAGTATTAGCTATAATCACCACACTGTACATTAGATCACCCAAACTTGTTAAACTTATAACTGGAGGATTGTACCCTTTGACTGATATCTTCCAATTTCCCCCATCCCTAGCCCCTGGTTGGTAACCACCACTTTACTTTATTTCTTTGTGTTTGACTTTTTAAAGATTCTATATTTAAGTAACATATAGTATTTTAAAAGTTATTTTAATAAATAATAACTGAATATATTTATTTATTTCTTTATTTGAGAGAGAGACATACAGTGAGAGAGGGAACACAAGCAGGGGGAGTGGGAGAGGGAGAAGCAGGGTTCCCGCAGAGCAGGGAGCCCAATATGGGGCTCGATCCCAGGACCCCGGGATCAGGACCCTAGCCGAAGGCAGACGCTTAACGCCTGAGCCACCCAGGCACCCCAATAACTGAATATATTTAAAGAGAAAGTTTAGAATGTTATTTTTACAATGAATCCATTTTTGTAAAATATATATACATATACAGTAGCCATATCTCTGACGAGTGAAAGTGTAAAAATTTTTTTTTCTTAAGCCACTTGTATACATATTTACAACTAAATTAAAAAAATAAATATATTTCAGTGTTTTAGTTTATTTGCTACCTGACAACTATATCATAGAGATGACATCAGTTGAAAGGTACTCCATTTATAAGTTTTCCAGCCAGGCTAAGAGGGGCAATTGCCAAGTACTGACACACAAGAATTCATTTCCTCTATGTGCATGAGCAGTACAGATTGTCCTTGTTAAATGTCTGAAGTTTATTACTGGTGTAATAAATTTCCATTACATTTGATTTACACTAAAGAAATATATAGTAAAGAAATGAAACATTGCTCATTTGAATCTCTAAAAATGAAAGATGACCTACTGTTTCCTGAGGTACTTGTAAAGAATATATAATGAAAGGAGACTGTATTAAGTGAGAGGTTCAAAACAATAGCTAATGTTCCTTAGCCAAGAATACAAATATTCAATTAGCAGGTTAAAAAAAACAACACAAAACCTGAAGTGAATAGAGTAAAATTATTAAAAATATACCCTTGATTCCAGAGGAAGTTGAAATAACTTGTTATCCTCATTAAGTGTGATGAATAAAGACCAAAATATTACAAACAACAATTAATTGTAATTGAATAAAAATGATTATATATTCTTGACTTGATTTTCCACCATTGTTGGATTAGCAAGCATAAGACAAATTTATCCTTGCATATTTTCCCTTATTTTATTCTAAGTTCATTGTATAGATTCTTATCTGATATCTCTGTGTTGAAATAACAATATGAAATGAAAATGCAGATATCATAGGAGTAATGCTTCATTAAGGGAATGCAGAAAAAGATGGGATTTACATATATATTTCTGTGGTCAGGAAGAGGATAGTGAGACCAAAACTGGTGCTGGTCAGAAATCAACTTGAAATGTTAGGTCAGTCAATGAATTCTAAGCGGTCTAATTTTAGGAACACCCATAGCTTTAAAAAAAAAATGCTAATTTCTTAGTTCCACATCAGAATCCTTTTCATATCCTTTAAGGACAAAATGCGATCCAGTTTTATGCAAAATTTATACTAGTATATGACCTGTTTTTCTTTACTATGTGTTCTGGCCATTTCTCCAATATCAGCACCTTGTTTACCTTGTCCTTTCTAATAGCTGTGCAATAGCCCATTGTACAGAAATAGTAAAATTATGTTTCACTGTTCCCTTATTCTTAGGAATTTAGGCTATTTACACTTGGTTACTGTTTCTTTTTAAAATGGTTCAGGGGCACCTGGCTGCTCAGTCAAAAGAGCATGTGACTCTTGATCTTGGGGTCATGAATTCAAGCCCCATGTTGGGCGTTATGTAGAGACTAATAATAAAAAAAAAAAACCAACTTTAAAATGGTGTAAAAATGTGTATTTGTGTATATATACATATAAACATACACATATGTATACATGTGTATAGAATTGTATACATATGTAATGTTTATATATACAATTGAGTAATTGTATCTGCACAGAAAATTCTTTTTTTTTTTTTTTTAAAGATTTCTATTTATTTATTTGACAGAGAGAGACAGCGAGAGAGGGAACACAAGCAGGGGGAGTGGGAGAGGGAGAAGCAGGCTCCCCGCTGAGCAGGGAGCCCGATGCGGGGCTCGATCCCAGGACCCTGGGATCATGACCTGAGCTGAAGGCAGCCACTTGACCGACTGAGCCACCAAGGCGCCCCTGCACAGAAAATTCTTAAACAGAATTATAAATATGTATGTATATATAATATGCATATATATAATTTATGTCTATACACACAGTCACACATGTGCATTTGAGCAATTATCTCTAAAAGGATTTATCTCTAATTAAAGTAGAATTACTGTGCTGAAGGTTATATACACTTTAAATTTTGTGAACTATTTATATAGTTGAATTATATAGTTGAATTACTTTGTTTTCTATGTTTGTTGTCATGCATCCAAAGAACTATTTCACTCCAAGATTAAACAAAACACTGTAGTTTTCATGGCTTCGGCTTTTATGTTTGATTCTTTGATGCAGGAATGAGAGAGTAATACAAATTTGCAGTGAGAAAAGGCTTAAAGAATTAAATATTACTTGCTCATGATCATGGGTCTGTGGTTATCTTAGGACAATAGTAGACATAAAGACTGTGTTTAAGGATGTCTTAAGGAAAAAAGACATTTAAAAAAATAGTATCATTAAGGGACGCCTGGGTGGCTCAGTCGGTTAAGTGTCTGCCTTCATCTCAGGTCATGATCAGCTCAGGGTCCTGGGATCGAGTCCCCCGTTGGGCTCCCTACTCAGTGGGGAGCCTGCTTCTCCCTCTGCCCCTGCTCCTGCTCTCTCTCTCTCTTGCTCTCTCTCTCTGTGTCAAATAAATAAATAAAATCTTTAAAAAAATAGTAGCATTAATACTTCCTATGTTGGAGACATTTCAGTTAGTCATTTATTTTAGTCCTTTAATCAAAAGAAAGTTTGTCTTTTTATAATTATTAATTTTGAGGCATAGTTAATACACTAATATTCAATAATGTTCAATGAAGAGCCAAATGAATTGACAATTTGAATCACCATAAATGGTGTCCTGCACTACACACTATACTGAATGTGAATTATGGGAAAGGATATAACCCAAATCTATCTAAAATATTAAAATTTAGAATCCGAAGAAGGAAAATGCATCCTAAGGGGCCGGGAGGATAATAGTGTTTGAAACAGAAGTGTGATACAATTTAATTGGGTTTATTGGTAGGGCATTTAGAGGGCAAGACCTGATAGCTTAGTCAAATAGAATGAAAAAGCCCAGTTTTGGGGTATATACCCAGTAGTGCAATTGCTGGGTCATAGGGTAGATCTATTTTTAATTTTTTGAGGAACCTCCACACTGTTTTCCAAAGTGGCTGTACCAACTTGCATTCCCACCAGTGGTGTAAGAGGGTTCCCCGTTCTCCACAACCTCTCCAACATTTGTTGTTTCTTGCCTTGTCAATTGTGGGGGATGGGGGATGAGTTAGCCCGGTGATGGGTATTAAGGAGGGCACGTATTGCATGGAGCACTGGGTGTTATATGCAAACAATGAATCATGGAACACTACATCAAAAACTAATGATGTACTGTATGGTGACTAACATAACATAAAAAAACAAAAAACCCCCCAGTTTTTTGAACAGGAAGCAAAACATGTTCAGAACAAACTCATGTATCATGTTGGAAGAAACAATTCATAGAAGGATAGGACCTTAGGAACCCAAGATGGAGCCAGATTCCAGAGAGCTTTTCTTTATTATACTTTCTTTGTTTTTTCTTTCTGTGTTTTCTGGTGGGGAGTTCCTAAAGATATTTGAATAGGTGAGAGACATACTTAAAAATACTACTTGAAGGAATTTCATCTGGTACCAGAGTATTAAAAGGACAAGGGGTGAGGAGAGGGATCAGGAAGGCAATGGAATTTGTTATAGAATTTTACTTTCCATGATATCATTAATCCATACTGTGTGTCTGAGGTGCTCATCTCTACCTTAGAAGATTTTCATGCTTATTATTTGAATTTCATTTAAAGAGTTGTTTAATCCTTTGTGTCCCACATATTATAAATTCTGGTCAGTCTTAGAAATGATAAATTATGTGAGAAGTTCTTGTTCTATATTAGTTTTTTTTCTTTTTTTCTGTAGCATTGCTTTGAGGGTTATATTGGAGAAAGAAACTCTGAAGAACATTTTCTTCATTTTTGATACTTAGTGCTAACTCTGGAAAGACACGCATCACTTGGAGATAATTAGAATCAAGGAATCCCCATGACTTTGTGCAACAGATCCCCAGATATGGACAATGCCGTCACTTGCAGTCCTTGAGTTTGACATGACAGCTACCTGGTGTTACAGGCTTACTTGTTTTTAAAGTAAAAGAAAGAAAACAAGAGTAAGCACCTTTGCAAATGAAGCAGAACAGATTCTGCCAACATAAAATGCCTGGCATCCATTTCAACAAAGTAAATTCCAGCTGTTTTAACTAAGGACCAGACAACCTGTTTCTGTACACGTGGATTATAATGTTCCCAGACCTTTAGTTCTCAAAAATCACTCACAGGCGCCTCAGGTATTTGAGAAGCTGTGTGGATTATTGGCAACCTTCTGAGGATGAGCAGATACTGTTTGATTGAAATTTTCACATGTAAGGTCCATTTCTTCATTCTTTCTTTATGAGTAAATGTGATTCTGAAACTATCAGGGAGCTTCCTTCTCATGTGTTAATTGACCTTTTTCATTCAGTTATAAAATATAAACTGGAAGAAAGAAAAAGACATTGCCTTAATTTTCATGGTAATTTTTGTTTACTTTAGCAAACATGCTTATTTGTAAAGGTGAAAATAGATGTCTCCTTATTTGGTTCATCAGTGTTTGCTTTGTGGATGCATTAATCTTCATAGAAAATAACCTCAGTCTTTCACTAGTACTCAGTATGTCCAACATTCATCTAAAATATATCCCTCTTTCTGTTTTTAGTAAATGTTACCACTACCCAGTCAGTTGTTTTTGCAAGAAAGTTGCATAAAAGGGAAAACTTAGTCACCTGAAAAAGAACAAAGACAATTGTACCCTCAGATTTCTCATGAGAAAGCTAGATTCTAGAAGACAATGGACAAGATATTAAAATTAAACTAGAATCCTAACCCAGATAAACTATCAATGTGAAAGTATAATAAAGATACTTTTATACATACAAAGGCCCAGGACATGCAAAATACTTTTACTAAGGAAATTCATAGTAAAAGGAAAGATGGAACCAAAAATAGGAGGGTATGTGGTCTAGGAAACAGTGAAACTACTATTGACATAGTAGTCACAATAGTGACTATAGAGCAGGAAATAAAAATCCCAGCAAATTTTTGGCTTTACAGTGAACAAAATTTTCATGATCATATTTTTCCGTAACTCTTATAATTAATTCATAGACAAATGAACAAGGACCTGACGTGGTTTATCTGGGCCTAGATATCTGATCCTGAGGTTTCTGACCTTCCCTCCGTCCCGTCCTTGTGTCACACAATGCTTTCCATAGCCCAACACACTTCGGTTGAGGTTGGTTTATCAGTCTCTTATACACACCAGATTCTTCTCTACTGCAGGGCCTTTATACAAGCTTTTCTGTCGGCCTAGAATTACCATTCCTCTTCTCCCAACCTACTTCTAATCTCTTTCAGATTTCCAGGATAAACCTGCCCTAATTCCCTTCAGCAAGTTAGATCCACCTGTGCCTCTCCTTCTTAAGCATCTGACATATAAGTGTTCAAGAAGTCTTTGTTCATTATATGAATAAGTGCTATTTTTCTGGCATAAAATTCTCCACTTGAAATGCTATTTTCCATCTCTTCATTAAAGACTCTCTATCATTTATACATTTGCTTAGGTGACATCTCTATTCTGCAATCTTCAGTGTCTTGTGAAGAAAAGAACTCGTTAGCTCTACTTTTGATTTGTAGCATGTGCTACCTTGTGTTATTCTTTTTTGGGCATATATAAACTGTGAGCCGGGGAGACAGAGAGCTGATTCAGTAAAATCCCTGATATAAAATTTAAGAAAAGTAAACATAGTTGCTAAAGTAGTTCTTCTTATTGACAGCTCTTATTTTGAGAATATGCTTTTAATTAAATTTACCTAATTTATAAAAAAAATAAAAATTGCTTTTTGTTTGATATAACCCAGAATGTTTAGAAAAGATTTGACAACCTTTTGTAGATATCATACATTTTAACAATTGGGTTTCTCTTTTCAAAATAGGGAGATTGCTTGCATACGAGATGTTTCAAAATCTCTTAAAAATACAAAATCTATTTCATTTTTATTCATACAAAGGGTGAAATCAAAATGTCATTATTATGGCAGTATTTTGTGCCTCTCTATTGTGGACTCCTCCATAGTATCCAAAATTATGGAGTTCTTTGATAGATATCGTTCCTTTAAAAAAAATTGTATCCATTATACAATTAGATAAGAAAGTAACATAACTTTGGGGTGTAATAAAAACAGACATTTGTGGAGAGATGACTAGCGTACTCTACTTACATATATTTTTGTTTATTTTAAACTACTCTTGGGCGCCTGGGTGGCTCAAATGGTTGGGCGTCTGCCTTCGGCTCAGGTCATGATCCCGGGGTTCCGGGATCGAGTCCCGCATCGGGCTCCCTGCTCTGCGGGGAGCCTGCTTCTCCCTCTGCCTCTCTCTCTCTCTCTGTCTGTCATGAATAAATAAATAAAATCTTTAAACTACTCTTGATTATTTTTATAGTAAAAAGTTGATTTTGTCACCCTTGAGTATTTACTAATAGGCCATAACTTAAATATAGTCTCTTAAATGTATAAAATTTAATATTCTGTATATGTATTTCTATTTTTTTATTAGCAAATGGTGTATTATTAGTGTCAGAGGTAGACATCAGTGATTCATCAGTCTTATATAATACCCAGTTCTCATTACATCACATGCCCTCCTTAATGTCCATCACCCTGTTACCCCATCCTTCCACTCCCCTCCCTTCCAGCAACCCTCATTTTGTTTCCTAAGATTAAGAGTCTCTTATGGTTTGTCTCCTTCTCTGGTTTCATCTTGTTTTATTTTTTCCTCTCTTCCCCTATGATCCTCTATTTTGTTCCTTAAATTCCACATATCAGTGAGATCATATGATAATTGTCTTTCTCTGATTGAGTTACTTCATTCAGCATAATACCCTCTAGTTCCATCCACATTGTGAAAATGGCAAGATTTCTGTTTTTCTATTTTTATAAAAAATATTACACATTCTACTACTTTGATATTAAGCCTTTTTTAGTAATTATCATAAATTAAATTTAAAAAATTTAAGCTGTAATTATTTAATCAGAATTGTTCTTTTTTCCACCTTTCATTGATGTCTTTCGGAGCACTATTTATTTTTTGTCTTTTTTATTGTGTTTTCTTTTCTTAGTAAGATTCAAATCTAAAAATCATGTTCTTAAGGTCATACAAGAGTCTCATTTCTCTTACATAAGTCCAATATGTTTACGCCAGATCACCTCCGTTTTGTAGCTATCGCACTGGAACATGTAGCTTTCAAAGTTGTGCAGTACCAGAAGAAAGAGAGACATTATATTTTTAACAGTAAAATTGTGTATCACTCCCATCCTGACACTGTTGACCAGAACTCAGTCACATGACCTCAATAAACTACAAGGGAGGGCGCCTGGGTGGCTCAGTTGGTTAAACGACTGCCTTCGGCTAAGGTCATGATCCTGGAGTCCTGGGATCGAGTCCTGCATCGGGCTGCATGCTCAGTGGGGAGTCTGCTTCTCCCTCTCCCACTTCCCCCTCTTGTGCTCTCTCTCTCTCTCACCCTCTCAAATAAATAAATAAAATTAAAAAAAAAAAACTACAAGGGGTGCTGGAAAATGTAGGAAAGCAAAAGCCTTAATAATCTTCCAGATCATTGAACAGTGAAGTGAGAGTTGCATGAAATGATTTTTTGCTTTTAGTTTATTTTTTAAGTTCCTGTTTGATATTAAACAAATATATACTTATATGTTAACCTCAAAATTATTTCTCCCTAGCACCTATTTATTTAAATATAAGTGTAAAAAGAAAAATATAAAACCCTGAAAAATAATGTTCTAGTAGTCCTCTAACCCAGAATAATCAAACTATATAACTTGACTCAGTTTGCTCAAAAAAACAATCATAAGCACAAAGTGTGTCAAATGTCCTATTTCTCCTTCCACATATTTCTGACTTCCCACCAATTGGAGCCCATCTCTGATTGCACCTAATTCTTAGCTTGACCCCACTCCTGTTCCTCCATAATTAGTATGAACATTTAGATTTCCTTTCTGTGAAGCTGAGTTTGGTTTACTACTGAGATTATGGGCAGAAGTTTCAGCTTTAGATGGAAAACTGCCATCCAATTCTAATCCCTCAGGGGCCATTTTTAGACGTACAATGGTGTCCAGTGAAAGAGGTGATTAGGCTTGTATTGTGTAAATAGCCAAAATTTATTTAAGCCATACATGATTTTTTTTTTTTTTTTTAGAAAATAAGCTCAAATCCTTAGGAATCTTAAAGTGTTATAAGGTAATACACATCAAATGTTCTTACTTCAATTTATCTAAATCAAACTTCTAGCAAGCAATGTGTGTGTGTTAATGTCCAGTTATGAACAAAAAGCACTAATTTTTGCTCTTTTGGGGTAAATTTATTATTTTACAGGCTCTTTATCTCAAAAAAATGCCTTATAAAGAAAGGTTCATTGACCCCTGACTGAAAAATCACTCATATAAAACTTTATTAATGGTATAATGGCAAATATTTGCTGTGTACCTATTAAAGAGAATTTATATTTCCATGAATATTAATTTCCTTTTAATTAATTGAGGTAACTGCCAGAATGATTTAGTCAGAAAAGTAGATGGCAGTGATTAAACCATGTTATGTATATCAAATAGGCATTATGTATAATTCCAATAACAACATTCAAATTTCCCTCCCTCTATTCCTTTTCCTCAGACTTTTAAAAATATATTTGTCTTCATGGTTTTTTGTTCCTCAATTTGCTATAACTTGCAGAAACAAAATTAAAAAGCTTTTAATTTAGGAAAAATATATGGTATTCAACTATCAAAAGCTGTTTCTTGTTTATAAAGGTGTTTCAAAAAAGGTGACTTAAATATAATGCAATTAAAATACAGTTTGTATTATTTGGTGGAAGAAAGTCTCTATTTTCATAAATAGGCTATTGTGATAAAGGGATTATAATGAATTTCATGTGTACAATTGTACATAATAATCTAATGTCCCTCAGAAGAGCATGATTATGTGCTCTTTTTCACTTTTATGATGGGGAAATGACTTTCAGAAATCCTAATCATGATGAAATCCTTCTGCACTTCCAAAATTTACTGGCAGTCCAAAATAGACTCATTTGTGAAATGAGCTTATATTGGTGGAGCATCATTTCTTCATGGTAATTATGCTTTCCAAAAATCTCTAAAATGAGTTTCATGTACAGACTACACAATGGTTATAGGAAGATCAAATTATAGGATTCCTTATAACTCTCCATGAGTTCATCCTGTGCTTAATGATCCATTACTAGCATAATAAGGACTTAAACAAAAACTATTGATAATAAAACTCTAATAATATGCTAAAGTCTGGGATATTTAAGTCTCTTAATATATTAAAGGATAATTTTAAAAGGTTCACAATTGACCTTAGAGGCACAGAATAGACATGGACATCTTAATAGCTTTTCTTAGTATTAGCTGGGAGTTACTGTCATTAATATTGGTCCATTTAATAAACAAATTTTTAAATGAGAGAAAAGGTCAAAACAATATATTTGTTCATCATAAGACATTAACCATCCAGGCTTCAACCAAGAGAAAAGCACCATGAATTCTAGAAACAGTAACGGTAGTCCTAGTAAGTGTATCTGGGAATAATACAGCTAATTGGTTATGTTTAGTGCACCAATTTGAGACCTTTATATGGCATATCCCATGAATTTTTATGAATGATGAAATAAAAAATTAGAGGGGTTAAATAACTTACCCAATGTCACAACACAAATAAATGATGAAATCAGGAATTTAGTCCTGCCTGTCTGATGTCAGAGCCTGAACTTAGTAGGAGCTAATGGGGAGAGGAAAACAAACAAAAAGAAAAAGGTTTTTTTCCATTTTTAAAGACATTATGATAACTTTCTTGGTGGTATTTTTCCTTTCTTAGCTATATTAATTTTTAATGCATAAAGGGCCAGATTAAACAAATAAAAAGTAATCTCAGGCCTGGGGAGGAGAAGTATAAATTGGCTAGACAGCAAAAACCAAATTATCTCATTCTTTATGGGTAAGGCAAATTAACCACATCTCTACCCTAAAGACCTGCACTGATTCACGGCAATGAGAATCTACCATTCTTGGTAGATGAATAATAAGTATTAATTTCATGAAATTTTATGAAATATTTATCTTAAAGATACAGAAAAAAGAAATACTATTTCATCTGTAATTTAAGAAGTATTTTCCAATTGGCACCTGCGTGGCTCAGTTAGTTAAGCATCTGACTCTTGGTTTTGGCTCAGGTCCTGATCTCAGGGTCATGGGATCAAGCCCCACATTGGGCTCCATGCTCAGTGCGGAGTCTGCTTGTCCCTCTCCCTCTGCTTCTCCCCCTGCCCATCCTCTTTCTTATATATATACATTTTTTCCCAATTCTATATTTATACCATGACGTGATGATTTTTAATGGTTAGGATGCAGAATCAGTTAATAGAAATCTGGACATTGACCTAAACTACTACTCATTCACTCTTTGACGATTCACAATAGTCACCTCTTTGAGCTAAAATATCTGTCCTCCATTGTAAAATGATTCTTTTAATTCCTGTCTTAACCTACTGCCTAGTCATGTTTTCACAATGGGATATTTTACACACACACATTTATATGTACTTGTATATACATATATAAGTATAATTATATATTATATGTATTATGCAATATATATATAATTAAAGATAAATGCACTAAACCATTTAATAACCTACTATATCTTTGTATAAATTAACTTCATTTAAAATAGCAGAAAGGGAAGTGGGTGGGGAAACGGGGTAACTGGGTGATGGACATTAAGGAAGGCATGTGATGTGGTGAGCACTGGGTGTTATTTGCAACTAATAAATCACTGAACATTATACCAAAAACTAATGATGTGCTATACATTGACTAATTGAATTTAAATTAAAAAAAATAGTTCTTACACTGAGGTAATACCTTTCACCACCACAGACCTATTGATTAGTAGTATAATTTCAGTACTCATGCAAACTAAGATGACAGATGTACAAAGACACATGCTTAACAAAGTCACTTTGCCAATCTAAATAGTTTGCTCCATTTAGCACAGCAGTGAAAGAAGCCTAAAGAACTCTGGAAAGTTTGGACGGTAAAGCAGCAGAGACTACACCAGATACCAACATAACTTGTAATTTATCTTCTGAGATTCTGTGTTTCTCTCTGAATTCCACTTGGTTTCACAGCACAGAGGACTGTTAGCCTCTTTTTTTTTCAAGGTTCTTCGTCTCCTTTTGGAACAGCTACCTCCCTGAAAATAAGAAATTTGAAATACCCCCTGCACCGTCACTATTTCATTCCTTTTGTATGATAGTATTTTCAAACAGGAGGAAAAGCATGAGCTTTGTCTTGATGATATTCTAGCTCTCCTCTTTTTGGAATTTCATGCCAGATAGGGGTAATCCTTTTTAGAGTACATGTCAAATGTTAGAGTTATAAATAAACAGAGTATGTCAGGATTTGGAAGTGTTATTTTACACATACATTACACACGTTTCTATTTGTTTTGAGAATAGAGGTGCTTGGAAAAATATATTTGAAACATGGAAGACAGACAGTAGATTAATGTCCATCATATGCAAAGAGTTCTTAAAAAATGCCAAGAAGGGGGAAAAAAAATGCCAAGAAGGAGGCAAAGTACCCAATGTAAATCATATGAAAGGCAAATCAAAGGAAACACATTTGAATGGAAAATAAATATGAGAAGAAATTCAGACTTACTAATGATCAGAATGTAATAATGATGAGTTAATACTTTCTAACCCTTAAACTTGCAAAAAAATTTAAAAACTTATAATAGCAATTATGCCTAGGACACAGAAAAAAAATGAAAATATTGCTGGTGGAAAAGTGAATTTTCACAACCATTTTTCATTTTTATTGAGGTATAACTGACATAACATTGTAAGATATTTAAAGTGTACGTTAAGGTGATTTGATAAATGTGTACATTATGACATATATATCTAGTAATGTATATTTCTAGTTAACACATCACTTTATTTATGAGAACATTTAACATTTTGGTGACAACACTTTTATCATTTTTTTTTAAAGATTTTATTTATTTATTTGATAGAGAGAGACACAGTGAGAGAGGGAACACAAGCAGGGGGAGTGGGAGAGGGAGAAGCAGGCTTCCTGCAGAGCAGGGAGCCCGATGCGGGGCTCGATCCCAGGACTCTGGGATCGTGACCTGAGCTGAAGGCAGACGCTTAACGACTGAGCCACCCAGGCGCCCCAACACTTTTATCATTTTTTAATTTGAGTATAGTTGACATACGGTGTTACATTAGTTTCAGGTGTACAACATAGTGATTCAGCTTCTCTATAAGTTGTGCTATGCTAAACTACTGTCACCATACGTCGTTACAATAATATCATCGACCATATTCCATTTGCTGTATCTCCCACCCCCCTTCACTCATTTTTGCTCATCCCCCCTACTCGCTTCCCTCTGACAACCATCAGATTATTCTCTGGATTTATAGGTCGGATTTTGCTACTTGTTTGTTTATTCCTTTGTTTTTAGATTCCACATGTGAGTGAAATCATATAGTATGTGTCTCTCTCTTTCTTATTTCCCTTAGAATAATACCACCTAGGCCCATCCATGTTGTCACAAATGGTAAGATCTCATCCTTTTTTATGGCTAAGTAATAATCCATTGTATCTTATATACTACATCTTCTTTATTCATACATCTATCAATGCACGCTTGGGTTGCTTTTATATCTTGGCTATTGTAAATAATGCTGCAATAAACATAGGAGTGCATGTATCTTTTTAAATTAGTGTTTTTGTTTTCCTTGGGTAAATACCTAGTAGTGGAATTATTGCATCATATGGCATTGCCATTTTATTTTTTTGAGGAGCTTCCCTACTGTTTTCCACAGTGGCTGTAGCATTTACATTTTCATGACTTCATGACCATTTTTTCTCCACATCCACATGACCATTTTTTCTCCACTCTCCAACACTTGTTATTTCTTGTCTTTTGATGATCTCATTGTGGTTTTGATTTGCATCTCCTTGTTGATGACTAGTGATGTTGAGCATCTTTTCATGTATCTGTTGGCCATCTGTGTGTTTCCTTAGAAAAAATGTCTATTCAGGTCTTATGCCCATTTTTTAATCACTTTTGTTTTGTTTTGTTTTGGTGTTGTGTAAGTTCCTTAAATAGTTTGGATATGAACCCCTTGTCAGTTATATCATTTGCAAATATATTCTCCCATTCAGTGGACTGCCTTTTTGTTTTGTTGATGGTTTTCTTTGCTGTATGGTTTAGTTTTGCTTTGTTTTCCTTGCTTAAGAAGTCATATCCAGAAAAATGTTACCACAGCTGATGTCAGAGAAATTAGTACCTGTGTTCTCTTCCAGGATTTTTATGGTTTGAAGTCTCACAGTTAGATATTTAATCCATTTTGAGTTTATTTTTGTGTATGGTGTAAGAAAGTGGTCCAGTTTCATTCTTTTGCATGTAGTTGTCCAGTTTTTCCCAACACCATTTGTTGAAGAGACTGTGTTTCCCCCCATTGCATATTCTTGCCTCCTTTATTGAAGATTAATTGACTATATAAATGTGGGTTTATTTCTGAGCTCTCTATTCTGTTCTATTGACCTATGTGTCTGTTCTATTGACCTATGTGTCTATTTTTGTGCCAGTGCTGTACTGTTTTGATTACTACAGCTTTGTAGTATATCTTGAAATCTGGGAGTGTGATTCCTACAGTTTTGTTCTTTCTCCAAATTGCTTTGGCTCTTGGGGGTCTTTAGTGACACTATACAAATTTTAGGATTATTTGTTCTAGTTCCATGAAAACAATTCATTTAATTTGTTGGTGAGAATTTTAAAAATATTTATTAAAATTAAAATATGTTTACTCTTTGACCCAGCAATCTGCTTCTCACAGTGCATCACACAGATATAAAACCACCAGTGTTTAATGATATATGTACAATCCTACATTTGCAACATAATTGATAGTAGCAAAAACACTAAAAATGGATTGATGGGTAATAGCTGGATAAATTGTAGGGCATTTATACTATGGGATATAATGCAGCCTTGGAAGGAAGGAAGGGGGATAGGAAGGAAGGTGGTTTTCTGAAGAATATACATTATTCTTTTTTGAATAAGAGATTGTATACATTTCCAAGGTAATATTGCTTGATTTGTTCCATCTGATGACTGTCAAGTGAATATTTTGATTTGTGCATTGTATTATACATGTTGCTTTATTCTGTGCAAATATTGAAAGATTAGTTTTTACATATTTGAGACACAGGTAAACAATTTTTCATAGTAGTAATATAGTGATTCTATCTTCTAAATTAATACTATAGTTGGATAATCACATTTAAAAATCTACCTCAGTAAGAGCATCAGTTCATAGGAAAAGACCTAAAACTCTATTTTCTTCATACTTCATCTGAAAGTATAAAACCAGTTTTAAAAAGTTATTTTCTGTGAGCAAATACAAGATAATTGTTTCATATAACCTTTTGATATTGTCATAGAAGACTGGTTTTAGGAGTTTTTAGGATAAAACAAAATACTCTTGATATGCTTGCAAATGTGAGAAATACATTTTTTTAAAAATAGATCAGGAATATCATCTCTACTTTTAACAATTTATATATTATCATTGTTATGAAATAAACATCTTAAAAGATGAACATGGCACAATTGACTAAAATAATATATTTTTTACCACTCTCCACCTATGTTATTGGATTATTTTTAAAGACTGGGTACTGGGGATTCCAAGACAGAAATTAAATACTGATAAAATGAGTACCTTAATTATTCACATTTTTCATGGAAAAACCTTCATTTTGGTCTTACTAAGTCTTTATAATGTAAAAATACCTAAAGAATGCTAAAACAAGGGGATATATAAACTAAAATCCGAAGAATCAAACTTTTTAAAAATTTATCTTAATACTCATAGCTCATAATATACAATGTATATTTAATGCTGCAGTTAAGATTTCACACACAATTCTGAACCTTGTTAATTATAAACTTTTTGGAAGTTATCATGAGGCATGCTTTTTCATGCCCCCAAATCAAATTTTAAAATGTGTATATTCTATATGTACTTAAAGTTTGTCTTTTTTTTTAAAGATTTTATTTATTTATTTGAGACAGAGAGAATGAGAGGGAGGAGGGTCAGAGGGAGAAGCAGACTCCCTGCCGAGCAGGGAGCCCGATGCGGGACTCGATCCCGGGACTCCAGGATCATGACCTGAGCTGAAGGCAGTCGCTTAACCAACTGAGCCACCCAGGCGCCCCATGTACTTAAAGTTTTTGATTAAGCATCCTCACTTAAATATTAGAATTTCATTTATAATGTGTACTTCTCTATTTCCAAAAAGCAATTAAAATAGCATAAACATATTTTGTAGTGATATATGTTAAAGCTTGTTAGAAATACAGAAAGTGTAGCAAGCATCATAAACACACTAATCCTCAGTGTCCAGAATAAACATACTAGCTATTCAAAGGAAATAAATGTTTTCAAGTGATTTAATTTTAAATCATGTAATGATATAGATGATAAAGATAAAGACAATGAATAAATGCAGGCACACATTTGTTATGCTCCTGATAATGCACCAGTTTCTCAAAGTAACTGACAGTCTTTTGCCACCATGTGAAATGCTTATATAAACTTTCAATTAAAAAAAAAGACCCTACAGTAAGCTTAAACTTGATAAAAATATTTCTGCAAGGGTGTGAGCTACTGAGTTCTAGATACGTAATGCTTGATTCAAATAGATTATAATAGCTAAAGGAATAGATGTAAAGTATATCCTTGGGATATTTTCCTTTATATAGTTTCTCTCAGTTGGACATTTTTTTTAAGATTTTATTTATTTATTTGTCAGAGAGAGAGAGAGCACAAGCAGGGGGAGTGGCAGGCAGAAGGAGAAGCAGGCTCCCAGCTGAGCAATGAGCCTGATACAGGACTTGATCCCAGGACCCTGGGATCATGACCTGAGCCAAAGGCAGCAGACTTTTAAATAAGCTGGAGAGCAAATGAGTCAAAGTTAAGATCTTTAGTTACAGCCTCACACGTGTATGTTATATTCACTGGGATACTACACAAGTGGATGTTAGGCAAGTAGGTAGGTATTCTAACCATGATGGAGAGGCTCAAAAAGTACCTCTTCATTAGGGTAATTCAAGGTTCAACTCTTAACATTAGATGCCATCTTTTTCTCCAATATTAAAATGCCTTTATTTTTGAAATGCTACTATTTTATCTACATGACTAATATATGTAAGCTCCTTGGCTATTTGGGAAGAAAAAAGATAAAAGGTATAGACCTGGTTTTCTCATTGGATACACCTGGAAAACATCTTAAGTTCATGATAATTACTAGGTAATCTGTGTTCACTCTTTAATGGTAACATCTATGGATCTTTATTTGATCCTTCTATATAACCTAGAAGTTAAAACAAGGTAGCTTCCACAAATAAAGGAATACTTTATTTCCTGCTATTGACCATTTGAGGATCTGAAATCATTTTCCTAGACACTTGGGTAGCATGGCTGTTGAAGACTTTAGAGATAATTTTTTTTCCTGCTTTCAACTATACTTTTTTAGAGTTTTTGTGTAAATTCCAGTTAGTTAGGGGCACCTGGGTGGCACAGTCAGTTGAGCATCTGAGTTTTGTTTCGGCTCAGGTTGTGATCTTAGTGTCATGAGATCGAGCCCCCCACATAGGGATTCTTTCTCCCTCTCCCTCTCCCTCTGCTCCTGCTGCTTGTGCTCTCTCTCTCTCTCAAGTAAGGAAATCTTAAAAAAAAAAATTCAGTTAGTTAACATACAGTGTTATATTAGTTTCAGGTGTACAACATAGTGATTCAACACTTCCTTACAACACCCAGTGTTCATCACATACGTACACTCCTTAATCTCTATTACCTATTTAATCTATACCCCCCACCCACTTCCCCTCTGGTAACCCTCTGTTTAGAGATAACATTTGAAATAAAGGAATTCTTGTGTCATTTCACATAAATTTTTATCTCTATCTCTCTATATCCATCTTTTTTTTTCTATTTGTGTATCTATAGATAAAGGTAGAGCTAGAAAGATAGCTAATATGATATTGCAAGAATGGCTTTCCATATGAATAAATGATAAAAATAATGATTTAATATACTCTATTCAAAACAGTATTTGAAAATATAATTTTGATTGTCAAGCCTTTGATGTTCCTTTAAATGCCTGAGATTACATCTTTACTATAATAGGGCATGATTTTTAAAATGTATGAAACAAAATAAGATGGGAATAGCTTGTTTACATATAAAGCTAAAAGTATTTAAGGTATATTAAATTGGTGGTTGAGCTCTGTAGGTGTTCTCCTCTGGCAAGGTTGTTTAGCATATATAAATCATTAAAATAATGGAAAAGAACCCAAGCTCAAGTGGAATTGGAATGACTATTTAACAAGATAGTTTTAAAAGTAGTTTGAGAATAAAATTAGAAAAACAAAAATGCCCTTGAAGAAATCATAATCTTTTGGGAAAAGTTATTTTCCAAATGTGCAAATGACTAAGAATTATGAAGTCCCATAAGTTATGATGGACAAAATTTCTCCACACACCTGCTGTCACTACCAGCAACAGGGCAACTCCAATTTAGCTTTGTTAGATTTAGACATAGAGAAAAGGAGTGGAAAGCAATTATAAAAGGGATCTTCCTCCATGTATTTGCTGCCTACAAGAGACTCACTTTAAACCTAAAGACACCCTGAAGATTGAAAGTGAGGAGATGGGGAACCATCTATCATGCTAATGGATGTCAAAAGAAAGCCAGAGTAGCCACACTTACATCAGACAAACTAGATTTTAAAGACTGTAACAAGAGATGAAGGGCATTATATTATAATTAAGGGGTCTATCCATCAAGAAGACCTAACAATTGTAAATATTTATGCCCCAACTTGGGAGCACCCAAATATATAATCAATAACAAACATAAAGGAACTCATTGATAATAATACAGTAATAGTAGGGGACTTTAATACCCCACTTACATCAATGGACAGATCACCTAAGCAGAAAATCAACAAGGAAACAATGGCTTTGAATGACACACTGGACTGGATAGACTTAATAGATACATTCAGAACATTTCATCCTAAAGCAGAATACACATTCTTTTCAAGTGCACATGGAACATTCTCTAGGATAGATCACACACTGGGTCACAAATCAGCCCTCAACAAGTACAAAAGGATTGAGATCATACCATGAATATTTTCAGACCACAACGCTATGAAATGTGAAGTCAACCATAAGAAAAAATTTGGAAAGACCTCAAATACATGGAGGTTAAACAACATTCTACTAAAGAATGAATGGGTTAGCTAGGAAATTAAAGAAGATATTTAAAAAAAAAAAAGGGAAGCCAATGAAAATGAAAATATGACAGCCCAAAACATTTGGGATGCAGCAAAGGCAGTCCTAAGAGGGAAATATATAGCAATACAGGCCTACCTCAAGAAGCAAGAATAATCCCAACACACAGCCTAACCTTACACCTAAAGGAGATAGAAAAGGAACAGCAAATAAAGCCTAAAGGCAACAGCAGAAGGAAAATTATTGATAAAGATTAGAGCAGAAATAAATGAAATAGAAAAAACAACAACAACAACAACAACAAAACCCCACAGTAGAACAGATTAATGAAACTAAGATCTGGTTCTTCAAAAGAATTAATAAAATTGAAAAACCCTTAGCCAGACTTGGAAAAGAGAAAGGACCCAAATAGATAAAATCATGAATGAAAGAGGAGAGATCACAACCAATACCACAGAAATAAAAACTATAAGAGAATACTATGAAAAATTATATGAAACAAACTGGGCAATCTGGAAGAAATGGAAAAATTCCTAGAAGCTTACAAACTACCAGAACTGAAATAGGAAGAAATACAAAATTTAACAGACCCATAACCAGCAAAGAAATTAAATCAGTAGTCAAAATCTCCCAACAAACAAAAGTCCTGGGCCAGATGGCTTCCCAGGGGAATTCTACCAGACATTTAAAGAAGAGTTAATATCTATTCTTCTCAAATTGTTCCAAAAGATAGAAATGGAAGGAAAACTTCCAACTCATTCTATGAAGCCAGTATTACCTTGATTCCAAAACCAGAAAAACACCCCACTAAAAAAGGAGAATTACAGACCAATATCCCTGATGAACATGGGTGCAAAAATCCTCAATAAAATACTAGCAAATCAAATGTCAACATTAAAAGAATTATTCACCACAGTCAAGTGGGATTTATTCCTGAGCTACAGGGGTGGTTCAATATTTGCAAATCAATCAACATGATACACCACATTAATAAAAGAAAGGATGAGAAACATATGTTTCTCTCAATAGATGCAGAAAAAGCATTTGACAAAAATACAGCATCCATTCTTGATAAAACCCTCAACAAAGTACGGTTAGATGGAACTTATCTCAACATCATAAAAGTCATATATGAGAGACCCACAGCTAATATCATCCTCAATAGGGAAAAACTGAGAACATTTCCCCTATGGTCAGGAACAAGACAAGGATGTCCACTCTCATCATTACTATGTAACATAGTGCTGGAAGTCTTAGTCTCAGCAATGAGACAACAAAAAGCAATAAAAGGCATCCAAACAGTCAAGGAAGAAATCAAACTTTCACCACTTGCAGACATGATACTCTGTATAGAAAACCTAAAAGACTCCACCAAAACATTGCTAGAACCAATACATGAATTTAGCAAAGTTGCAGGATATAAAATCAATGTGAAATTATATGTTGCATTTCTATACACCAATAATAAAGCAGCAGAAGAAGAATCAAGGAATTAATCCCATTTCAACTGCACCAAAAACAATAAGATACCTAGGAATAAGCCTAACTAAAGAAGTAAAAGATCTGTACTCCGAAAACTGTAGACAGTTATGAAAGAAATTGAAGAGGACACAAAGAAATGGAAAAGCCCCCCATGTTCATGCATGGGAAGAGCAAATATTGTTACAATGTCTATAGTACCCAAAGCAATCTACACATTTAATGCAATCCCTATCAAAATATCACCAGCATTTTTCACAGAGCTAGAACAAACAATTCTAAAATTTGTATGGAACCACAAAAGACCCCAAATAGCCAAAGCAATCCTGAAAAAGAAAAACAAAACTGGAGACATTACAACTCTGGAGTTCAAGCTCTATTACAAAGCTGTCATCATCAAGACAGTATGATACTGGCATAAAAACAGAGAAGTAGATCAATGGAACAGAATAGAGAGCACAGAAATGGACCCACAAGTGTATGGTCAACTAATATTCAACAAAGCAGGAAAGAATATCCAATGAAAAAAAGTCTCTTCAACAAATGGTGCTAGAAAAACTGGAAAGCAATATGCAAAAGAATGAAAGTGGACCAGTTTCTTACACCATACACAAGAACAAATTAAAAATGGATGAAAGACCTAAATGTGAGACAGGAAACCATCAAAATTCTAGAGGAGAATATAGGCAGAAACCTCTTTGATCTCGTCCATAGTAACTTCTTACTAGACACAGCTCCAGAGGCAAGGGAAACAAAAGCACAAAAGAACTATTGGAACTTCATCAAGATAAAAAGTTTCTGCACAGTAAAGAAAACAATCAACTAAAACTAAAAGGCAGCCTACAGAATGGGAGAAGATATTTGCAAATGACATATCTGGTAAAGGGTTAGAATGCAAAATCTATAAAAAAACTTATTAAACTCATACCCAAAACACAATAATCCAGGTAAGAAATGGGCAGAAAACATGAATAGACATTTTTCCAAAGAAGACATATGGATGGCTAACAGACACATGAAAAGATGCTCAACATCACTGATCATCAGGGAAATACAAATCAAAACCACAATGAGATACCATCTCACATCTGTCAGGATGGCTAAAGTCAACAACACAGGAAACAACAGGTGTTGGTGAGGATGCAGAGAAAAGGGAACCCTCTTGCACTGTTGATGGGAATGGAAACTGGTGCAGCCCCTCTGGAGAACAGTTTAGAGATTCCTCAAAAAGTTAAAAATAGAACTACCCTACGATGCTGCAATTGAACTACCGTATTTACCCAAAAGATACAAAAATACAGATTCAAAGGAGTACATGCACCCTGAAGTTTATAGCAGCATTATCAACAAAAGCCAAAATATGGAGAGAGCCCAAATGTCGCCAACTGATGAATGGATAAAGAAAATGTGTTATACACACACACACACACACACACACACATACACACACAGAGAGAGTGGAATATTACTTAGTTATCAAAAAGAATGAACTCTGCCATTTGCAATGGCATGGATGGAGCTAGAGTGTATTATGCTAAGTGAAGTAAGTCAGCCTGTAAAAGACAAATACCATATGATTTCATTCATATGTGGAATTTAAGAAAGGAAACAGATGAACATATGGGAAGGGGGGAAAAAAAGGAGAGAGGGAAACAAACCATAAGAGACTCTTTTTCTTTTTTTTTTCTGGTTTATTTTGAAAGTAAGTTTATTACAGAGGTGAGATAACAACTCCACTTGGCACCCTTATCCATATTGTTCAGGAAGATTTCCTCCATGAAGCACCTGATTAAATGCTTGATATTGCTCTTATAAAAGCAGTTTTCTTTCTGGACCATGCAGAGATTAGGTTATAGACTGAACCATGAAATTTGATTTTTTTTAATCCTAATATGCATAAATCTAAACTTTAGGCTTTCCTGGGCATGGACTTCATTTGTTCAGGATAATTATTTCTCCATGATGTAGACATGTACAGATGTACAGATCATTTATCTATACAGCCCTATAGAAATAACAATAAATAATGGCAAAAGATTATTGAAAAACATTCAGGTTTTTAAAAATGCAAATGAAAATTTTGTCTCAGTAATGAACAAATGACAGTGAGTTCCAAATATGAATTTTATAACACATCGAAGTGACTTTTTTAATTTTTAATTTTTTAAAATTTAAATTCAATTAATTAACATATAATGTATTATTGGTTTCAGAGGTAGAGGTCAGTGATTCATCAGTCTTTTTTTTTTTTTTTTTTTTTTAGATTTTATTTATTTGACAGAGAGACACAGAGAGAGAGGGAACACAAGCAGGGGGAGTGGGAGAGGGAGAAACAAGCTTCCCACCAAGCAGGGAGCCTGATGTGGGGCTCGATCCCAGGACCCTGGGATCACGACCTGAGCCAAAGGCAGATGGCCAACGGCTGAGCCACCCAGGCGCCCCTCATCAGTCTTATATAATACCCAGTGCTTATTACAACACGTGCCCTCCTTAATGTCCCTCACCCAGTTATCCCATCCCCCCCCCCAGCAACCCTCAGTTTGTTTCCTATGATTAAGAGCAAACCATAAGAGACTCTTAACAATAGAGAACAAATTGAGGGTTGATGGAGGGAGGAGGGTGGGGGATGGCTAGATGGTTGATGGGTATTAAAGAGGGCACTTGTTATGATGAGCACTGGGTATTGTATATAAGTGATGAATCACTGAATTCTCCAGAAACCAATATTGCATTGTATGTTAACTAACTAAAATTGAAATACAAAAATAATAAAAGGGATCTTTGTAAATCTTGCTATCCCACTTTGAAATGAAAATTCCATGCAGTGATCACACAGTTTTGGTGAATGATGACAAGAAATTATATCACAAATATGGATATTCCCCAAACCAAGGAACTCTAGTCAGGTCCTAGGCTGACTTCCTTCGTTTTTTGCCTTTCCTTGTCTAAGTCCCAGAGAGTTGGTCCATTTGCCTCTCTCTTCGTAGCAACCACCAGATACTTTTTAAGATGCTATCCTGAACTAACAGATCTCCAGAGGATACAGTATTCCTAACTTCTTCTGTTCTTTTTAAATTGAGAGTTTTTAATTGCTAGTAACATCAGGAGAATGGAAAGGAGGCTAACATAATTGGAAAATAATTGGGTAGTTACAAAGTTATAACTACAAACATTTGCAGCAACACTTGTTTCTAGTCTTTACTGAAAGGCAAATGGAGTTTGAAGGCTAAAGGCTGTTCTTTCTACTTGCCTTTATGTTTGTGTTAATTAATTCTTTGGTCTTGCTCATAGAACAAGCCTACCTACTCTCTGGATTGTGATATCACAGAGCTACATGAACTTTAAGGGTAGACAGGTTGAGGTTGAGAGACTATCAGTATGAGAGTGACTATGAAATGACTGTCCTTTTATTCGATCAATATTATGAGACGATCACCATGTATGTGTATGAATTTATATATTTTTCCCTTTTGTCTGGCTCTTCAAAACAACCCTATGCAAATAATTTAGCAGGTAAACTGAGTGTCATACATTCTATGTAAGTTTACGATCACCATCCATTAAATGAATGGCCAAGGTAGCGTTCATGACAAGTCTGTCTGATTATAACATCCTCATGTCCTTTCTGCTTCATGTAAAATACAAGGTTCTTAAAATTCTCTTACCCTTCATGAGCCTAGGCTATTCTCTCTTGTGCTACCTTCTCTTATGCAACCATCATGATCTGGTGCTGAAACAAATATCTCTCATTTGCAGATGAGTTATTATTTTTTTCAATATATAATAATACTTGTTTTAGGCCAGACTTCCAATCTTGTATCCTCATTCTTATTCACACAAATACTACTTCAGCACTCTTTTCCAGAAGTCACATTCTCTGAGAATTATTCTTTTCTCTGACCCGCTGGCTATAGAAAGCACATTTTTCTCCATCCTTTCGGAAGCCCCCTTTGCTCCAGACCTTAGAAAGCCTAAGTCTTAGTTTATGAAACGCTGTTAAGTAAGTATGATTTTCCCCATTTTGTAGACAATAAAATGGAAGCTTATAAAGCATGAGGAACTTGTTCAGGGCTATGTATCTCCTAAGTGGAGGATCTGGGAATTGCGCTGTCTATATTTAATCAGTTGCAATAGTGCTTTCCCCCAGTGAAGAATTGATAAGGTTGATTTATCATAATCTGTATCCTGTTTTACAGTAATTCTCATGGTTATTTTTCCTCCAAATACAGGATACCAAATATATTCCCCATCTAAAAATAAGAAATGTTTACTATTAGTAGAAAGTGATATGTGGTTTTTGAAAGAAAAATACTGTAAAATTTGAAAAAAATATTATATTTCTTTGGTAATATTTTAATATTGTCAAACAACTCTGGGAACACTTTTATTCCATGTCATGTCCTAATTTGGTTTATATTATCTATAAATTACCCATAGCAATTCCCTAAACCTTACCAGTTCTTGAATTTGCTTGTACATAATGAAAAAAATAATTTTCGTAGGGAACCAAGTCACTTGAAGTAGCATGTGTGTGTATGTAATGAGAGATTTGATTTGTGTTCATTTTTTAAGGTCATGTGTATATATCTCCAAAGTAACAATCCTAGCTTTGAATACTAAATATCTTTCCATTATGGTAATGATTTAATAATAATTTTAGTAGTTTGAATAAAAAGGTCTGAGTACAAAATACGATTGATAAGATGTAAGTATGTTCCTTGTTTTTAAAATGAAAGCAACATAGCAGGAATTGTATTAGCAAGATAGATGTGGAGTAAACTCAGAAGTCAATAACTAAAGCCAAAAAAAACACCAAAAAAAATAATTTATGAATTTATAGTTTAATTAGAGGTCTATCAGTCATTGTTTTGTTTTTTTGTGACTGCTTTTCAGTTTTTAGAAAACTAATTCTACCTAGTATGAATCTATATTTGGCAAGTTTTTTGTTCAGACATTTATAGGCAATATGGCCAGTACTAAATTAAAACATGTTTGTGAGCTTTAGGACAATCATGACTTTTGAAAAAGCCTGTATTACAGATCTCTTAAAACCTCCTCATTAGTCTAAGGAATGACAGGCTCACACAGACCTCTCTATCACTGCTGAAATGCCAACAAAAATAGTAATTGCTTTTTTTCTCTAGGATCAATTTTTTTTTAAAGATTTTATTTATTTATTTGAGAGAGAGGGAATGAGAGAGAGACAGCACATGAGAGGGGGGAGGGTCAGAGGGAGAGGCAGACTCCCTGCTGAGCATGGAGCCCCACACGGGACTCCATCCAGGGACTCCAGGATCACGACCTGAGCCAAAGGCAGTCGCCTAACCAACTGAGCCACCCAGGCGCCCCGAGGATCAATTTTCTTGCCATAGTTCAGGATGCTGAACAATCATTCATTTAGTCTTTTGGTTGTGGTTCTTTAACAAACTCCTTTTTTATCCCTCAGCTGGAGTCAGTGTTTAATTCCGGAGAATTTACTAACATTTTGGTAGTTCTGAAACTTTTCTCCTTTAATTCAGTATCTTCAAAATTCTTCATAAATGTTATAATAATAATAGAAAATATTCAATCAGCTATTATTCTGTTAAAACCAATATCATTTCATGCAATTTGATTAAGGAGCATTGGGCATTATCAAGTGTAGATAAGTAAAAGTCAAACAGTATCTATTGGGAAATATTGAGAATTGTTATCCCTAATAAACAAAATCCAACTGGCTAGTTACTTCCTAAAACATATTTTTTTATACTTTACTCATGGCCAAATTAGGATAATTTAATGAGCAATATAAATAAGTTGCTCCTTAAAAGTAGAAGAATGCATTTTTCAAAGCTACAAAGATAAAATGCAAACTTGACATTAGAATTTATGTTTCTATTGGAAAATTCCCTGAAGCATGCTATTTTAAAATGTCATTGAATAAGTTTTTAACCTCTTGGGCTTTTCTACTACCAACTAGTTCTACTTGATTTCTTCTTGCGTCTCATATCAGATGCAAGCTTGCATTTCTTCTTCAGGCCTGGTTAGTTGCTCTGTTTTCTCACATCTGGTTTTCTGTACCCAACCTCAGTGCTATAGCCTGTGTCCTCCTCCAAATACCTAATGTGTTTCCTAATTAAGTTAAAGTTAAATGGGTTTGGTGATGGTATTAGTATTTATATATGCCAGCAGCTCGTGCACTTACAAGAAAACATTCACCTTTATTTACTGACCATAATTTTTCATAGCAATTTTTTCACATATTGTCCCTCAGGGACTTCGTCTTTCTCTTGTAAATTAATTGTGAATATGTTTTGAAATACTTAATTTTCATAAAATGTCCAGTTATATTGCTGGTAGTTGCCATAAAAAAAAAATGGTTGTTTCCTGAATTCTATGTGAAAAGCAATACCACCATGTATTTTAGTTTGCATAGGCATGATGCTTAGTGAGAGTGAACTTAAATCTGATCACTGTTTTTTGTGTGTGCATACTCCTAAATTATGACTTTAAAATTTATTTTATAGCTTGCAATGCACAGTGACAAAACGTTCTCTCATTAGATATTCATAATAAGCCTCTTCTGTCCTTAGGACACATAGCTAATGAAAAAAAAATATTGTGAGGTTAAATGGCTTGTGCATGGCTGTATCAGTTCAGATACTTTCAACTGCAAAGAACAAAAACCTAATTCAAAGTTGCATAGATAATAAAGAAATGTATTATTCACATGAAAGAGTAGGCAAGTTTCAAGGCCAACTTAATCCAATGGCTCCAACTCTAGATCTACTCCCCTGGGATATTTTTTTGCATAATTTATTTTTTTGTGTTCATTAGACTGGGAATGAAATAACTAGAGGAAATACTGCTCTCAGGTGTCTCTGAGGAAATGTCCAGCCAGGAAAGAGACTGACTTTCTGTGGCTGATTTAAAATTAAATACAAATTTCCCAGAAGCTATAACAAGTTTCATTTCACCCTATTGCCCAACTTTGATCTCATGCTCACTTCTGATTTAATTCATGTTGACAGAGGTGTGTCATTCACTAATAATTTCTTGTATTATTTTTACTTCATAATGATGATTAGGGCAGTAAATAAATATTTGGGTGTGCAATTTACTGTTTAATTTCTCTCGACTGTGGTAGAATGTAAGTGGGTAGGGTTTGTAAGTCTGTTGTTTCTCACTGTAGCAAAGCATAACCAAGTCCCTTGAACGTAGTAGGTATTTGATAAATATTTGGTTATTAAGCTAATAAAAACTGAGGGGAGCTCTTCTAATTACTTCTGTATGGCACTTAGTATTTTATTTAGGTGGAGTGGGGACTGTGGGCCATCAACTCTTCCTGGGGGCAAAATTGACTACAGGAAATATCTTAGCTATTACTGTTGTCATGCAAGGATCTTAGGACATTTCTTTACTCTTTCTCTCTAGTCTTTTCCTGTCATTGTGACAGATACAAATGTACCATATTTACTCATTAACAAAACAAGGTTGCAAAAATCATCTCACATCTGTTTTTCAAATTAACTGCAATTAGCAGAAGTTCATTAACTCTTGGTTAAACTTTGCCTTCCTTTTAATTATATAGAGTTTCTAGACCCAAAAGGCATCAAATTTGATTTCCTTACCCAAATGGAAGACCCATTAGACTTCTTCCTTGCTTCTCTGCCATTGATTCCTGCTGTTTTGTGGTGCCACTTTTTGATTCCCAGGTACATATAGTCTAAGAGATCCATAATGTTGCCTTGCTGATTTGGCTCACTTTGTCCCTCCAGGATGATGATACACAGCTTCAGGACTTATCTCTGACAAAAGTTTCTCAGACTTGATCTAATATTGCATCTCTTGCTGCTAGCCTACTTCAGTGGCTATGTGGCCATCTCTCTGGCACCAGGTGGCCCCTGGGTGCTGATTTGGAATGCACATAAGTATGCCACATCAAAAACACTAGTCCCTTCTCTTCAGCTGACCCATATCTAAAAATCAAGCAGATTCTTATTATCATTTTAGTCCTCATTACATGAGGAATCTATGTATAGCTGTTTCTCCTCAATTCATACAAAAGCAAACTGGACTCACCATTTAGAGACATTCTGTCTTCAATAATGTCAAGACGATTTTTTTTTTACCTCTTTTCTAAAGAAGAAAAACAAATTACAAATACAATCTGTAGAGTTTTCCACACTATTAAGAACTTCTTGTTTTGTTTTTCAATACACACTGACTGATGTAGATTGGCAAGGGCATCTTGAAAAGCAAAATCCCAGGAGTAAGCAATGATTTCATTAGACCTGGTTTAGTGCTGTATCAGAGTATATTGAGATGTCAAATAATATTCACATTTATATTATGAAAAATATGTTCTTTTTGAAATGAAAAACTAGTATCTAGCTATGACATGAGTAGTTACATTCAAATAAAATAGAAAATTATGATGTTTTATGTTCCAAACAAAAGCAGAGGAATAGGAAATGTTGTTATACAAGAGGAGTTGTGTTACATGTACTCTGATGGATACTCAGTAGCCATGTGGACACATAACAACATCTCAAAGTCTTGACTGCTTCATCAGCAAATTTGGGATAACAGTATACCTACTCTATAAGGTGGAACACAGGATTAAATAAGATAAAACATGCAATTCACTTATCAGCTTAATACCTGGCTCACAATAAATACTTAATAAAGGTTATTACTACTATCATTATAATTCTCTAACACATGTATTTGGAGATTAAAGAGATCCTTATATGTACCTCCTGTATTTCCTTATGTTATCAAATTATTTTTACTTGAATTATATGCTTTCTAGAGGCTTGCTGGTACATTAAAAAAATAATCATTATTTAGAATTTATTTTCTTACTCTAGTAGCTGTTATTTATCTTGATTCCTTTTCATTTCTCTGAACCTTCCTTGTTTTCCCCAAAGTGAAGTTACAGGCCAGTATAATTCTAAACTTGCCTGGAGAGATCAGAATTGAATGGAACTATAACATCTTCCTGATTCTTTTTCCAGGTTTAAGCCTTAAGCCTAGAATTAGGAAATAAATCCCAATTAAATATAGTAATCTTGAACTGTATTATATACAATTTAACTTACTTTATCTTCTCAGCATCTGTACAACAAAGGCAGGAAGGTTTTATTATCCCATTTTTACATAGTCAGAATTATTTCCCAATGAGGCTAAATGATTTCCCTAAGGATTCATGTCTGAGAAATGGCTGGATGGTAACTTGATCATAAAGCCCAGTGATGTTTTCTTTCTACTGCGTTATTTCTCCATTATCTTTCAAAACACAACTTAATATTTTAAAAATTATTTTACTTGTCTTTTCTTTCACTTTCCCATCTCTTAACCAGGCAAAGCCATGCTTAAACTATGATATTTTGTGAGGATATAGAAATTGCTAATAGAAGAACAAAGTGTTAGGAGATATAAGGGGACAATTAGTTTTTTTTGTGTGTGTTAACACTTGGTTATTCATCTGCTATTGGAAGTGATTGGAAGAAGTTTGTCAAGAGAAGTAACAAGATGGTATATAAGTAGTTCCTTTCTGTATCATGAGTCCCAAGAATATCTACATGTTTGGAAGCTCACTAAAAGGATCTCCCATTACTCAGGCACAGTTGTACTTGCTGCTGTGGTTTATATTACAGTGAAAGGATTAGCAAGGGAAGACACATTGGGCTGAGTCTGGAGGAATCCATGCACAGGATTTAGAAAGTCCTCCCTCAGGGACTGCTACAGAGAATACACTGAATACACTCCTTCCTTCAGTAGTTAAATGAGCAACACATATGTAGTGTTTCTGCCCGGGAAAGCCTGCCATAGATTCAGCTCAAGGTCTTTGGTGGAAACTGGTTATATAGGCTCTCTGTGCCTGTGTGATCAGCCACAATTATAGAAATTCCAGATTCCCACAAGAAAAGCAGATGTTCACCATAAATCAGGCTAATAGGGAATTCAGTGCCCCAGGCAAACATAGCAGCCTTAATGGTATAGGGAACTTCAAAAGCCAACTTCCTTGATGCCAGCTCTGCAAGTGGATCCTTCTCAAGAGTAATATTTAGACATGCTATGTTAACTCTCTCTGGACCAAATAACAACAGTAGTCTTCTGTTGTTGTAGGAGAATCCTAATAGTCTAAGCCCACATTTTAAAATTTTTCTTCATAATTTCACCTACATTATGAAGATAGTGCAGATCAAGATGGTTGAGTATGACTTAGTAACACACATTTATTAAGGTCTATTGCCGTCCTATGCAGCACACTCAAAAAAAAAAAAAAGGTACAGTGCTTTTATAAATTCAAGGGCATAGAGGTTGAGGGAGATGCAAATGGGGATTTTTTTTTTTTTAAGATTTTATTTATTTGTCAGAAAGAGAGCACACAAGCAGGGAGAGCAGCAGAGACAGAGGGAGAAGCAGGCTCCCCACTGAGCAAGGAGCCCGATGTGGGGCTCCATCCCAGGACCCTGGGATTATGACCTGAGCTGAAGGCAGCCACTTAACCGACTGAGCCACCCAGACGTCCTGCAGTTGGAGATTTAACATATGGAATAGACATTGGCAAATGCTGTAATAAGTGTTCAAAAGATTAAGGAAGTATAAGGAAAGGAAATATGATTTTCCTTTAAGAAGATCTAAGAAAACTTCAGGAGATAGTGACATTTGAGCTCTGTTATCCTTAAAGATTTCTAGAGCAAAGATAACACCATGACATTCTTGTTATGGGGAACAAACACAGGAAGCTGTGAATGAGTACTTTGTGTACTACAGTGTGACACAATAGTATACATCATTATATAATAATAAAAGTTATTATATTCATATTATACTATTAATATTGATTATCATAATATTACTTATAAATGAGGTCAGAAGATCAAAAATTGCAAGTGTTTTGAATTCAATGCCAAAAGGATTGGTTTCCTCATTTTCTATCATAAAATGAGAGTCATCCCATTGGCTGTGAAGCAGCAAATTATTTCCCACAATATTAGAAAATAATGACAGCTCTTATGTTCGTGTTTATCACTTAGGAAATTCCAGTGGTTTTAGGAGCTGTGTGCCAGGAACTCTGCATGAACATCAAAATGTATTTTTTATTATAAATCATGATCTTAACAAGTTGTTTATTTTTAGTGTTCCATATGGTTTTTATTTTTATAATTACCTATAAAATAAAGAACAATAAAATTTAGTAAGACTTGATCTGATTGTTGATCTGTTATGTTTAAAAAAAAATTTCTTGAAGAATTGAATTACATTATTAAGAAATATTTCCATTTTGTTGGACTGAGATTATGATCTTAAATATACATATATATGTAGAAATTATTAAAAAATTTCATCCAATCATACAGAAAGTTTTATATTAATCTTTTTAAAACTTATATTTGAATATGGCTTCTTACATTAATAGGATTGAGTTAAAATATTAGGATAATACTGAGAGATACAATATATAGTAATTTATTCTAAATGTTAGATGCTAAGTGTATGTATAAAAATGAAATTAAGGTGTCTTATTAGTGTATTAAACCTTATTCATCCACTTTAATTAAAATTATCTTCTGATTTTATACCATATTTGTAGTATTTTATGGTTTCCTGTCAAGTTTTTTTTTGTTTGTTTCTTTTTATCTGAGATGAGATGTGTTTAGGACAGTATTAGAAATAATTCAGAAGTAAGTTATAAGGAGACCACTTTGTTGAAGACATTATTTATATGAACTATTTTCAAAAATATCATAGAGCCACCAAAATGGGTCACATTCTACAAATGATAGATTTGGGTTTTGAAACAAATGTTACATATTTTCCTCCTTAAAAACCACACCATTCTGAGAAAGAACTAATTATCTTAAGGCTCGGAGTCAACTGTTGCCAAATGGTCTCACAGTTAGCAACAGAAGAGAAATGAAGCACAGAGCAGTAAACCTTGGGGATTCACCTGGCCTCCTTTGCAGCCAAGATTGTTCCTATGGTGTCAGACGACAATTAAAGAACCTGAAATTGAAGGTGACTCAGAAAAGGGCAAACTGAAAAGTGTAACTCTCGCAACCAGGTCATCCATATCACAGTAAAAGAATAACCAAAACATAGTGAAAGAGTAAAAGAAGATCATTTTAAAAGGCAGAGGTGAATTGGTAATTATCTGGAGAAGTAGAACAAGCACTGGTATCATGTATACTACGGACTTTCACTAATTCACTGAATAATCTTGAGGAGTCAGATTCCCTATCTCTAGGACTAGTTTCCTCACAAATAAAATTTAAAAAAAAAAAAAAGAGGAGCTAAATAATCTCTTAAGCTGTTTTTTAATGCTAACACTCTGTAAATATTATGTAAAATTACACATTTACAAAATATTTTAATGTAAGCACCATAAGAAGTATATCTTGTCTTCTATTGACCCAGCACATAAAATAGGGCCTGGCATGTAGTAGGCAGTCCACACAGTATTGATTGAATGAATGAATGAACCGGAGAACAAAAGTGAGGAGTCAGGGGGTTGGTTAAATGACTATCGGCAGAAGGACAGCATATGCTAACACAAAAGTTGGTTCATAAAGCCTGTCTTTCCCTTCCTCTTGAAGGTAAACTGCACTCTTGGTGATGGTGGGACAGGGTTGATAAATTTCACAGTTTCTCACAGGTTTGCAGGCTCCTGGTTGGAAAAGCTACAAAGTACTTTGAAATCCTTAAGACTAAAGAATACCATTTCTGACCACTTCTTTGTCATACAAATAACCCTTGACCTTCAAGCTGTGGTCAGATTGCCTAACATTTCCATGGCTGCACTTTCAAGTTGAATAAATCAGAGAACAAACAGTATTACTGGAGTTAATACACGGTATTTAATTTCAAAATATATCATCCCAGCTGGTATATCCTGGCTAAACTTTGCCAAATGTAGCCATAGAATTTATTTAATTAGTCTTTTCTTACTCTTACAAATCACTGCCCTAGTTTCAATGCAAATCTGATTATTGCAAATTGCGTACTTAAAGCATCACCTGATTTCTGAAAGATGTTGTTATCAGATTGGGAGGATAAAAATATGCCCCAAATAGTTGTAACATCTCTTCTTAATGTTCATAGATTTCCAAGAGTGATCCAATTTCCAGAAATTCGTGATGCAAATGCAGTTAAATTAGAGTATAGGGAAATGGAAATTGTCATTTTATTTTCAGGTAGGCCCTTGAGTTTGAGAGGACATTAAATTACATTATGCAGCATTGATCTGTCAAAGTTATGTAACATTGATCTGTCAGATGAAAATTTAAGCCACGGTGCAATTTCTGACTTACAGTCTGAGACTACACATTTATTTTTCTGTTCTGTTTTCCTAGAAATTAATAATGACTGAAATAAACACACTTAATAAAGTAAGCTCTCCAGCAGTAGATTTTGACATAGTCTGATTTATTTGTTTAATATTGAGTGTTCAATAGAGTTGCTCAGATGATACACAGTGGTACATAATGAATACTACATTTAAAAGTGGAAACTTTAAGTGGATATGCTGAAAGCTATGCCAATTTACAAGGTAATAATTATTAAAAATAAAAAATATCTACAGCAAAGTTTAAATAATACACTCACACTAGCACTGGTTACTTGTATAGTATTTTGGAGTGCTCTTAGAAGAGTTAAGGGAGATTTTTTTTTTTTAAGATTTTATTTATTTGCGGGAGAGAGAATGAGAGACAGAGAGCATGAGAGGGGGAGGGTCAGAGGGAGAAGCAGACTCCCTGCTGAGCAGGGAGCCCGATGTGGGACTCGATCCCGGGACTCCAGGATCATGACCTGAGCCGAAGGCAGTCGCGTAACCGACTGAGCCACCCAGGCGCCCTATTTTTTTATTTATTTTTTATTTTATTTTTTTAAAGATTTTATTTATTTATTTGTCAGAGAGAGAGACAGAACACAAGCAGGGGGAGAGGCAGGCTGGAGGGAGAAGCAGCCTCCCTGCTGAGCAAGGAGCCCGATGTGGGACTCGATCCCAGGACCCTGGGATCATGACCTGAGCCGAAGGCAGCCGCTTAACCAACTGAGCCACCCAGGCGCCCCGAGTTAAGGGAGATTTTTAAAGAAAAGCACTGAGACACTAATATAGGCAAAGACCACAACTATGGATACGGTTGTTGAAATTGATTAGGTAACAAAACTCAAATATTAAAATGGAGAGGTTTTTTGTTTTGTTTTCTTTTAAAGATTTTATTCATTTGAAAGAGAGAGGCAGAGACAGAGGACAAGTGGGAGAGGGGAAGCAGACTCCCCACCGAGCAGGGAGCCCCATGCAGGGCTTGATCCCAGGACCCCGAGATCATGACCTGAGCCACAGGCAGATGCTTAAGTGACAGAGCCACCCAGGTGCCCCTAAAATGGAGAGGTTTAAACCTTAATTTTCTAAAAGAAAAAAAAGAACATCTCAGTATTTTAGAGCTTAAAGAGACTATTCCAATTTTCTAATTTTCTGGAAAAAGAAATGTGATCTCAGAGGCTTAGATAATTTGCCCAAGGTCAGTAAAGGAAAGGAACCAATTTATTCAATTCATTTTTCTTCAGGATGAATTTAAATTGCAAATATTAGAGGCTATATGTTAATACCATGTTTATAAAAAAGAGTTAATATCAATTTTATAAGAGGTGTAGAGGCTTATTCATTTTGTTCACTCAATAAATATTTGTTTAGCACCTACTAAGTGCCAGATCCTATTCTAAGTACTGGGGATGTAAAGTTTTATAAGATAGACATGTTGCTTACAGTCATGAACCTTCCGTTCTGGTGAGAGGAAATAGTCTACAAAATAATAAAAGTATTTTTTAGTGGTAAGTTTCAAGCAGAAAATTAAAATTGAGTGATATGACAGCAAGCAACTTGATATCTATTTTAGATTCAGTGTTCAAGGGAGGCCTCAGACACAATAAATTTAATGTGAGATTTGAATGGCAAGGAGATAACCCTATGAGGACTGTGGGGGAAGATCATTACAAGAAGGGAACAGTTGGTATAAAAACTCTAACATAGTAGAGATTCAGATTTTGAGAAAATGTTGAGAGTAAATTTGTGATCATAAATTTAAACACAACATTGTTTTTCTCCAACATATAGTTAGAAGGGGTAGTTATATGTAGATGTTATCCAGAGTTTAGTCTTTGCTAGGGAAGTACAGCAGAAAAAAGGATCCAGAAAGTTGAAAGGTTTTTATGTCAAGTCAGCTGATAATCATGGGCCTTGGACACTAAACTGAACAAGAAGGAAATTAGAGGGAAACTGAATGAGAATGTAGTAGGCTCAAGTGATTGAAGATCTCTGTGAGTTAGGAGAATTTTTGGATGAAAAGTTTAGCTTAATAGTTAAGATGCCCCCCAAAACATTTGAGCATTTGCTAGTTGTTAAAAATAGCAACTCTAAATGTCATCTGCAAGGCATTATTAGCAATACAAAATCAAAGAATACTTTAGGAAAGATAATGAACCATCTTTAAAACGTATCAGTAATGTGCTTTAGGCCCTTCTTGTGGAAAGGTAACATTTAAAGTAGAAAACCTATGTTCGAAGTATTTACTTATGTATCTTTGGGCAGATTCTTTTAACTATATGGACTAATGGTTCTCATTATAAGAATGATGGTCCTTTTGGTCCTTCAAATCCAATGTATTCAAGAGTCCCGTAAACTTCACTAGCTAAAATACCTGAAGTTACCCAAATCTCTCTGTACAAGTATGGGTGAATAAATGTGTTAGACCAGACTTGGGAGGAGGGGAATGTGCCTCATTTTCTAGAAGGTTCCTTCCAGAAATGACATAGCTAAAGAGAGTAAAAGGCAGAGAAGAATGAGAAAAACTATCTGTTGAAAAGATGGCAACTTCAGAATATGTAACGTATAGACATCATTGTACCTGAAATCTCAAACCTCCTGAAAGAGTGAGTTAGAGAAAGCTGCTTTTTATGACTTTTATCAATGATAAAGAAATAGTTTTTATTTGATAACAGAATAAAAGCATGATGGATTATTCAGTTTGAAATTATTTTAATAGCTAAAATAATTCTCAGCCCCATATGATCAGAACTTGCACACAAATTTTGCTGTACCAATAAACCTTGGGAATTAGGAGTCTTAGGGTGTGCTTTCTAGAACATTTGTTTGCTTAGCTAAAACAAACAAATATAGAATAAATGATTGGGCACTTGGGTGGTGCAGTTGGTTGAGCACCTGACTCTTGGTTTTGGCTCAGGTCATGATCTCAAGGTCATTAGATAGAGCCCTGTATCTGTCTCTGTGCTCAGTGTAGAGTCTGCTTAAGATTCTTTCTCCCTCTGCCCCCCCCATAAATAAGTAAATCTTTTTTAAAAAATATTTTATTTATTTATTTTTGCATGTATGTGCATGAGAGAGAGAGAGAGAGAACGAGCATGAACCGAGGGGAGGGGCAGAGGGAGAAGCAGACTCCCCGCTGAGCAGGGAGCCTGATGCAGGACTCATCCCCAGGACCCCAGGATCATTACCTGAGTTGAAGGCAGACGCTTAACCAACTAAGCCACTCAGGGGCCCATAAATAAGTAAATCTTAAAAAAATAATAATAAAAGACATAACCTATTTCACTTAAACCGTATGCAAGCCACAGTATTCAATATAAGATCTGAAAGGCAAGTAATTAACAGAAGAAACACTCCACACATTTCGTTGTTTTTGCAAACCAAATAAATGCGTGTGGGTACCATATTGTTAACTGCTGCTTGACATTTTTTTAAGTGACTAAAAATTTGCCCATGAAAAATTTAGTAACATAAGATCAAAAGAAGCAGTTAAAAAATTTCTCCACACAGGGGCACCTGGGCGGCTCAGTTGATAAACGTCTGCCTTCGGCTCAGGTCGTGATCCCAGGGTCCTGGGATTGAGCCCTGCATCAGGCTCCCTGCTTGGCGGGAAGCCTGCTTCTCCCTCTCCTACTCCCCCTGCTTGTGTTCCATCTCAAGCTGTCTCTCTTTCTGTCAAATAAATAAATAAAATCTTTAAAAAAAAAATTTCTCCACACAGATCTTGCTTTGATAGAATTCAGTTGAACCCTGTCATTGCTTTCTGCACTCCAAATCTGATAGTGGAAGAATAATTCTTTAAATATATTATCTTGTCATATAAATGGAAGCAGGAATCCAATGCACTATTTTTTAGTGAAATAATAGAAAGTAATATTACATCTATGGACACACACTCACATGTAAATATGTTAACACAAAGTAATCACCAGATTTTTATTTTTTTAAAAAAGATTTATTTATTTGAGAGAGAGAAAGAAAAAAGGGAATGAGAGAGCACAAGCAGGAGGAGTGGCAGGCAGAGGTTAGAGGGAGTCCTATGTGAGGCTCTGATCCCAGAACCCTGGAATCATGACCTGAGCCAAAGGCAGATGCTTAACCGACTGAGCCACCGAATCACTAGATTTTAAACTTTACAAGGATAAAAATTATTGTCTGGTTTTTTTCATGCCTATTTTCCCAGAGTCTAGAAGAGAGTCTGGCATATAGTTGATGATCACACACATGTAACCCACACAATCATTGTGTGGTGTTGTCAAAAATCTACTGTGATAAGAAAATGCTGAAACCTTAGAATTATAAAATTATAAATAAAATTTTTAATTTTTGTTGATTTAACTTTAATAGGAATAAATGAATTTATTTTATGTGATCACTAAAGCCAATACCACTTACACAATTTACAAATATAAACTAATATAGTACAGATTGAGTTAGAACTCTTTAGATACATGGTTGAATAGAAAAGTAAATACTCCATTCATTCAACAAACATTTAACATTTACCATGCTCCATGCACTGTTTGGGCAATTGGGATAAATTAGAAAACATAATAACAAAAGTCCCTATCTTTGTGTCACTTAATTTCTAATGTGGAAAGATAGATAATACATAATAATAATAAATTTATACAGTATGTTAACAGGTTTTAAGTGTTCCTGGAGGTGAAATAGAGAGTAAACTATAATATTAAATAGGGTTATAAAAGTAGACCTCAGTAGACCTCACTGAGAAGGTAAAATGTAAACAAAGACGAGACACTGTTGGAGTTGGTCTTGCAGACATCTAGGTGAGGGGCATTCCAGATGGGATGAGCACCTAGTTCAAAAACCAAGGTAGAGAAGAATGCCTGCTGTTGTCCAAGGACTGTCAAGAGAACCAGATTCTTTAATGGAATGATGGGAATGGGGATTAAGAAGAGATGGGAAGTCACAGAGAGATAGATAGATAGATGATAGGTAGATAGATAACCTTATGTTAACTATTAATCCTCTCTTTTGAACTACTTCACTACATTCTTTTTTTATGTTACATGGTTAAGAATGTAAAAGGCAGCTTAGTAGACAGATTAATGATTCAATTAGCTTAGTATAACCAGAGAATAATTTTTCAGATATTTAACGATGCCACATTCCACACATTAAGTACTAATCATGCCCATATCTGTTTAAATTCACAGTCCGACTGATGTTTACCACCATGAGAGAATTCTAAAGCAGTCTGCCTTTCATTGACAGTACTTAGGGTTACTTGTTTTCTGAAACTGTGTCTTTCCTATTTAAGAATTCGATTAACAAATAGAGGTCAGAAATAATATTATATGAAGTCTTAGCAGAGGTTATATGTTGTTGATTTGTCTCATATCTGAAATGGAAGGACACCTTCTTTTCCATTAACGACCACCAAGCTATGAACATCAGAAACACTGGAAATACTCCATTTTTAGGGCAAACTTCATTGTATCTAAGTTTATAAAATATGAGGACCCGAGTCGTTGGAGCAGAAGAAATTTAACTTATGTACTATACCAAGATGATCACTGCTAGAATACTGGAGGCATGAAAATGCTATCCTTGTTTAATATTTTAGTTAGCCTAGAGCAACGATAATCACAGACAAACCCTATGAAATGTTATTTATGCCCACATAGTAACATTAATTTTCTTTTAATCTTTGTCTGCCCCAGGAAATACTTCAATTGAATATTACATTTCTTTCCAAGAAATCAGGAACCCTGGAATCCAATCTCATTTACTTTAACTTTTTTTTCCCCCCCAGTTATTGCCCAAACCTAAATGAATTCAAAACCAAGAATTTATCTTGGATTTACTTCTCCAGGATGTAAAAATGACATGGTTTAAGTGAACTTTAATATAATTCCAGAATTAGGCTTACTCATCTAATGGGATACTTAGTTATTCATTTATTAAACATATATTTATTTAATTCACAATTTAATTCATCTCAATTCACATAAAACATAAAGTTATAGTTATTCATGGAGGTAGTACGTGTAGTGAGGGGCATAAGAAACTTTGTAATCATATAGTCTGGGTTCAGTACTAAACTCTACCTCCTTCTAGCTGTGGATCCTTAGATAAGTTAATTAAGCTCTCTGCCTCAATTATTCTATGACAAAAATGGGAATTAATAATGGCAGTTGCAACATAGTATAATTGTGAGGAATAAATTACTGTGAGGAATACAAAAAGGTCATTCTAGTAAGAATTCAATACATTCATACATGTTATATGCATATGTGTACATTTAAAAATATCCTGTGGTGTAGTTACATTATTACTTAGGAAATATGGGATGATTTTCCATTTTTAAAATGTCAGAACTTTAGCTGTGAAGAATGGTGAAGTCCCTGAAAATAATGACATATCTTGCCTTTTGAAAAGGGAGATGAGGAGCAATTCGAAGCAGCCAGTGAATGGATTACAGATATAATGGGCATAAAGTTTCAAAGATGACTAGAATGACTAACTTTGAAAAGGAAAAGGGAAAACAAAGTTTAACACATTTTGACACTTGCTTGTTTCTAGTTTTAGGATAGATTTTAGCCCGTATCCCAATAACTCTGTAAAATTTCAAACAGGTGCCCTATAAATCTCTGACTTACAATTTCCAAGTAGTATTAAAAAACATGTTTCCAATATAAAGGCTAAAAGAGGAATAAAGGAATTATGAAGTATTTTTAAACTATGTTCATTAACCTTAAAGGAAGACTGGACATTATATGCAAGAGTGGATTCTTGCAGTTTTTAAGTAGGTTCAGCAGCCTTGGGAAAATTTCTGAATTTCTAAGTCTATTCTGCAAACCTATGACTAGTCACAAATCTCAATACTGTCACTTACAAAATGAATCCTAAATAAGGCTAAGGTTAGGAATCCATATATACAACTGAAGATTTTTTATTAGCAATGTAATTGAAACTTGACACTGAATTTCAAGTCCGTGCAGCAAACTGATAGATGAAAAAGCAGACATCCAAATTAAGAAAACCTGAATTTAGGAACCAGATAAGGTTGACAATAGGTGTATCAAGTTGTGTTCAAATTCACTGGAATTTCTTTACTTCTTGAGTAGTCTCATCAGTCTCACCGAGAAGCCATACAAGATGGAAAGATGCATAGCAAGAACCTGTAAGAGAACCAATCTGCCTGTCTTAAAATTAAAACAGTGCAGATATTAGATTTTAAAGTTCACCAGAGATCATCCAGTACAACTCTTGTATCTTTCCACCTCCACAGCATTTTCTTGCTGGGTAAACCAAAATCTTTAGTTGACATTGTCCTCATCTTCCAAAATGTGATTTTCTCCTTAAAATGATGTCCCTGTTTAAGAAGAAGAATGTAGTCATAGAACCCAAGAGTCCAGAAGTGTTTATTCACACTCCAGTCATTCTTTGGGGCCGTATACCATAGCTGCAAAATGAAGCTAACAATGGCAAGAATTAAGGTGGCACATCTTATTTTGTCTAAAGAAATCAGTCCCAAAACAGAGCAGAACAACTGCAAGGTCATTGTGGGAAAAACTATTTGGTTGGGATATATAACAAAATTATTGTAAGAATTGACTCAGGTAAAACACTTAGAGCAGTGCTTGGCACATAGAGAACACCCCCAAAATACTAATTATTTTTATAACTGTACTAATAGTCTTTCATTTGGATAATATCAAAAAGCAGCAACATCTTAAGCTACTGATAAAAATAAGTACATATTAGGGTTAACTAGGGACTAGGCAAAGATCTGTGTTTTATGTGGAGTCTCTCATTTATTCCTACAAATTTTCTCAGTTGCACAGCTGTGGAACCTGAGACATAAAATGGTTAAGAATTGCTCCAAAAGCTTTACAGCTTTTAAGACAATGATTTATAATAGAGCTACTAAAGCAATTTGGTAAAAGAAAGATAGTCCTGTATTCAGGACCCACTGACCAGAGTTCGGGCCCTGAATCTGCCACTTACAAAGTTTGGTTCCCTGCTATAAGCCACCTCATCTGTCAAATGAAGAGGTTGAACTACCAGTTAAAGTTTCTTCTAGCTCTTTCTTATGCCTCCACCATACCTGAGGCTACATGTGAAAATTTACAGTTATTTGTGTCATTTTATTATTTATTTATTTATTTAGATTTTATTTATTTACTTATTTGACACAGAGAGAGAGAACATGAACAAGCAGGGGAAGCAGCAGAGGGAGAGGGAGAAGCAGACTTCCCACTGAGCGGAGAACCCGATGTGGGGCTCGATCCCAGGACCCTGGGATCATGACCTGAGCCAAAGGCAGATGCTTAACCAACTGAGCCACCCAAGCGCCCTATTTATGTCATTTAAAAATTAATTTTGTTTCCATTTAGTTAAATTATAACTACTTTCTACATTTAAGGGAAATCATCACAAATCTTCACAGTACTGGAAAGGAAATATCCACTTCCTCTGTTCATTCTATAGTTTTCCATATTGGAAAAGCAAATCAACTTAATAGAAGGGTATTGGATACTATATTTCTGACTTTTTGCTTATAAGGAGGCAAGGGAAATCTTTATGACATGAATAATTCGGAAAGAGTTTATAATCATTATAAAGGAGAATATCTCCCTACTATATATATTTTAGACAAAGATAACCTCATACCATAGCATAGTTACTGGGGTGTTTATGCAGACATCTGAATGCTGTTCTGCAAGAGAAATTTGGGTAGGAAACTCTTTTTTTTTTTTTTTTTTTGGTAATAGATTTGCAACCTTCATGCCTTACTAAACTATCTTATTTTAGCACACTGTAGAACATTTGCTTTGTTTTGTTTTGTTTTTACCTACAGTGTATAACATTTTGGTTTGATCTCGTGCTTAATTTTTATCAACAGAAAGAGTTTATAGTCTCTAGTGAGAACATCTGTATAGTGAGGGAAATACATTTTGCTCACTCATATCGGCCAGAGTTTTTTTAATTACAGTTTTCTCAAGACATGTTGAATAAGTATTATATCTGGACTGTTTAAGAATAATGAAGTGGGTTTTTGTATCAGTGAAAATGTTGTAAATCTTAATTTTAAGTCAACCAGTATACATATATATTTGTGTGTGTGTGTGTGTGTGTGTGTATATACTTTTGCTGTTCTTATCTACTTCAAGTCTTCCTGAGAGCAAGATTAACTCAGTGAATAGTGTTAAAACGTTCATTTCTTTTTGACTTATTTCAATATGTATTTTAGTGAAGATTATGCAAAATATGAAAATGCCAAGTATTTTTTCATTTAAAAATGTGAAAATTGTGTGGTATCTAGCTGAGTGAACACAAAGAAGGAGCTTGGGTTCTTTGAGATTAATATTTCTTTTGAACATAATTCCTTTTCTTGAATGTTATTGCTTAGTTAGTTGGGGGGAATCTTATGGTCTGTTCTTCCAAAGCACTGACTAAGTTACTGACAGTAAGAGTCAGCAAAAATCAAAACTGATGTAGTTTTCCTCATAGAAGCTGGAAGTCACAGTCTACTTCCCTTAAAAGCTTTCCCCACGCAAGCTACCTGATTTTCTGAGTTAACAGCTTAGTCTTACTTTGGTACTCAGACCAATTTCTGTCATGCCTTAGGGCTTACCATCTCCCAGATCATAAATAGAATTCCAGAATTCTTAGCAAATCTCATTATGCCCTAGATCATTTGACTTCTCCATTGAGACACAATCTTGCTTGAGGCCCTGTTAGTATGAAGAGAATCCTTTTAGATCATTATTCCTTGCCCATATGGCTCCACATTCTTGGCATCAAATTCTCTGACTCAGTTCTTCAGTCTTAAGATTGGTCTTTCAATAATTCAGTGCTTAAATTATGACCAAGCTTTCTACATAGTTTACACAATATACCATATCTATGCTGGCAAGCTTACCCTCCAGCTCCTGTTCCATTCAAACAGGTGTGCTTTTTCTTAAAGTTCTGAAATCCAGCTCCTCTCAATCACTACATTGCCTTGAAGAATCTTCATGACCCCTGCATGAGTTCCATGTTATAATAAATTTGTGTTCTTATGTATGGAACACATTAAACATTTTTGACTACTGTGAATTTAAAGAAACTTGATTAAGAATGAATGGGTTAACTTGGTATCTAGCCTCTTAAAATATTGGATTAAGTTTTGCTTTTTTGTACATTCTAGCTCTATATTCAGATCATATAGTTTAAATTTTGTAAGCTTCGATTTTCTCCTTTGAAAAAGTAAGTTTAAAATACGTACCTTGACTTCTGCTTCTATTCATGAAGGAGTAATGACTATATGACTTGCCTTCTTGCTGTAATAGAAAATTGGACAAAACATGTAATACAGTTCTCACACATTAAAAAAATAGAGAAGCACTGTAATGCTTGGGAGAAGGGAAACAAATCAAGAGCACCTATAATACCTAGATTTCTGCCTGGAGGCAATATTTGGACCATGGTGTGTGGAGGGACAGCTAGGAGAGAATTTCAGGGTCTTTGAGGAGACAAACATCTGAGTTTGGAGAGAACAAGACAACTAGAATTTGTGGGGAAGATTACCACAAAGGAGGGAAATACACGGAGAAAGAATTCTAGAAATCTGTATCAGTGTAACCCTGAGAATTCTGAGTAGTGATCTTTTATAAATGTAGAATTGAATTTCACAAGGCCAGGTGAAAAACTGCCAAAAAGGAATAATTGACAGAGAACTTTAAGCAAATGAATTCCCAGAGCTTTCACTGTTCTGAAAATCTTCATGGAGTATTCAGTAGGGAGCACAAAGGGTCAAGCTTTAGTAATAGGGAGGAATCACTCTAACCAGTCCTTGAGGCCCATCCTAAAAATTTTTAAAAAACAAGCATCAGTAAAAAAATTTACTTGTTAGACCCACAAGTAAATTAACCTTCAGCTAGAATCAATTTTAACTCCTTCTAAGGTAATAAAATCTAGCACTAAACAAAATGAACATCACAATGTCTGGTAACTAGTTAAAAAGTCACTGGACATGAGAAGAAATAGGAAAATATGACTCATACTCAGGAGAAAATTTGGTCAATAGAAACCCACCTGGAAATGACAGATGATAGAATTAAAGACAAGAAGTTCAAAACACTATTAAAAATATAAATATGGGGGCACCTGGCTGTCTTAGTAGGTTAAGCCTCTGACTCTTCATTTCAGCTCACGTCATAATCTCAGGGTCATGAGATTGAGCCCCATGTCCGGCTCTGCACTCAGCATGGAGTCTGCTCGAGATTCTCTCTTCCTCTGCCCCCCCTCATGTGCGCGTGAGGGCGCTCTCTCTCTCTCAAAATATATAAAATCTTTAAAAATATATAGAAATGAAAACTAAGATATCTGAAATAAAAATTCACTAAATGAGACAAATAGCAGATTAGACAGAAGAAAATATCAATGAACTTGAAGGTATAGCGACAGAAAATACACAACGTGAGAGTCTCAAGAGAAGAGAAAGACTTTGAAACAGTTAAGTGTCAGCAGCTGATGAAACTCTAACAAGCCATTTAACACTTAATTTGAGTACCAGAATTAGATGGCAGGGGAAGTAGGAAACTGAAAAATTGTGGTAATTTTTCCCCCAAATTTTATGAAAGCAATAGCTACCTCAAAATGTGGTCATGAGTACCAAATGAGAAAATGTGTGCAGAAAACACTTTACTTGCGCTTAGTCAATATGAACATTCTCATTGTTTATTGTTTATAAATATGTTCCAGGTATTTTGCATTCTTCAAATAAAAGGCATAAAACAAGGACATTTTGTTCAAATTAGTCTTCTATTTAGACACATTATATATGTAATAATGATAATAAAAATTAGAGTAAGAGGAGGAAGAACAAAGAGATAATTATTATTTTGGGATATACTGTGCCTGGTCCTTTAAGTGCTATATACATATTACTCATTCAATCTTCATAGAAACCTTATGGCATAGTCACGATATTATTTTTTGAGTACAAAAAATGAGGTTGAGAGATATAATCTGTTACCTTATAGAAGAAGATGGTAAACTGGAGATTTAAACCCTTATCAGTCTGAAATTCAAAAGCATATCATTATACTGTTTCCCATATTCTAAAAGTTATGAGCATGAATGCCTCTTTGGAATTTATTTTTAACCTACACTGCCAGGTTTAAGCAATGTTCTGATATTTTGTTTTATATCTTTTTCCATATGAACTTTAGGCTTTTCAAAATCATATTCTGTAAATGTAGGTAATTTTCTAGACTCAGAAATCAGGCTGTCATTTATTTACAAGAATAACTGGTTTGCCAAATTGATTCTAGGGCCATTTCTAGAGTCAACAGAGTAATAGTCTGTTTTTACAAGTAAAATGGACTTATTTAATATTTGTGTTAATGTGTGTCTGTCTACACAATTCAAGAAATGAGTTTTACATATGAAGAGTTAAAATTTTAAAAACTTTTTATAAACCTTGTAAACATAGATGCTGTCACCAAATGAAAAGATATACCTAATGAGTAAGGTATCACACTCCGATGTGCTGTTTAACAAAACCATGAAACAGCAATCTTCCTTAAATTCCAAAATATAAAACTATAAACGCAGTATTTAAGTCTAGCATATCTTTCTTGTAGGCCAATTTTCTCACCAAATGTATTGATGATAATGTAGAATATACAGTTGGGGTTGTGTGCTCTTCAGTTTTCATCAGAAATAGAGAAATAGTTTGACTTAATCAAAATTCTTAATGATAATTATAAAATGGTTAAAACCATGTCTTCTAAAGCTAAATCAAATAATTTAGAGACATGTGAAAATAATTTATGATAAAGATAAATTCCAATATTTATTTGAATTTTTTTTTCAGTTTTTCCCCTGATAGTGTTTCTAATAGAAAGGGAAAAAATGAAATGTAGATATAGACTAAAGTAGAAGAGTATGTGAGTCCTCATTTATGTCTGTCTTTGGTATTTTAAAAATTTAATCTCAATTTTCACAAACTCTCTCAAAGTAAGCATTTGCTTAAAGAGTAAGTCCAAACACCTTCTCTTTAAACACCTCACAATTTGGTCATTTTTATAACCTTATTTCCCCCTCACTCCTTTATCCACTCCTTTGTGCCCACTTCACTACGTATGCCAGTTAATCCACTCTTATCTTTCCTAGACCTTTCAAAGAGGTACTTCTCCAACTATTACATGCCAATGAATTACCTGGAAAGTGTGTTAAGATGTATATTCTTGCTCAGTGTGTCCTGGGTGGGGTCTGACAGTCTGCATTTTTTAAAATAGTAAGCAATTTTTATTAAGGCATAATTGACATATAACATTAGTTACAAGTGTACAACATAATGATTCCAATATTTGTGTACACTGCAAAATGATCACAATAAGTCTAGTTGACACTCAACACCATATTTTTGCAATTTTTTTTCTTGTGATGAGGACTTTTAAGATTTACTCTCTTACCAATTTTAAATACGCAGTACAGTATTATTAACTATAGTCACCATGATGTACGTTACATCCTCATGGATAGTCTGTATTTCCAGTGAGTTCCCAGGTACCACACTTGGAGTAGCCAGGTTTTTAGAGTATTGTATGCAATAGGTACTCCTCCCCAGCCTCGAAGACTGTTAGATGTGATCTCCTCTGTGGCCTCTATGTGAATGCCCATTCCCAGGCTGAATGAGCCTCTCCCATCTTATGCTCACAGAAAATCCTATATGTGCTACTTCAGTTTTAGACAGTACCTTTTAGATTGTGGTTTCACCAAGAGACAGGCAATCACTGCTAAAACAAATGCTTGCATTTTATTATTTTATTATTATTTTATTTTTACCTATGATCTTGGATTTAGCAAGAAATGCTTTGGTAGCACATCTGAAGACTTACTCAGATATAGTATTGGCATATGTGTGAGATAGTCATCTATATATAAATCTTCCTTGTTAAGAGAATTATTTTATTTCAAAATGTTTGCACCACTACTAGTTACTAAGTATTATTTACTTCTTTGCCAGCAATAATATGTTTTTTTTTTTTTTCTTTCAGGGTTTGAACCTGAAAAGACTGGAGGCAGTACAAGGAGGGAGAGAGGTAAGAAAGTCAAGGGAGAGGAAAAGGGAAGAAGAGAAAGTGCTTACAAGTGTTGCAGTGATATGGTGGGTGATGGTGACTGATGATGATAATGGTGATGAGAATGTGTGGAGAGGAATTTTGTGTACATATATCCCATTCACTCTGGTCAAAGCACATTTTACACATTTATGTAAATGTATTATTTGTGCTTATTTCTCTGAAACTAGAGAAAGTACTGTTTCTCTGGTTTTAGGTAAAGATTGTTTCTATTAAAATGGATTTTTGCAGCAGCAGGACCCCGTCGATGGGGCAGCAGGCCTTCTTAAACCAACATCACAAAGCTATATTTAAAATGTTTTACTGAGAAATTAGCAAAATTCTAACAATGCAAACATTTTATGGCATTTGGGATTCTTTGCTCTCCTATCCAAGGCCATTGGCATATGCTAGAAAGTTGGCATGCATTATTTGATAGTGTAAAGTTGCTTTGGTAAGACTAGCAATTTTAAAGCTTCCTCTAATTATTGTTTATCTCAGATGTTTTATAAAGAGGGGAACTTTAAATAGTATCAAACACAATACTGTATCATGCACATTATATATATTATGATTTTCTAATTCTAATTGAATGGGCAGACTTAACTTCGATTAAAATTCTTTCCATGCTAAAGTGTGTAAATGCTATATTTGTGATTAGGATTGTTGGGGGTGGGGTAGAGTGTAATATTTAATTCTGTAAATCAATATTTTCTTGTTGCCCAAAAGGTAAGTTTATTTTAAAATGATATTTATTTAATAATTTTTTGGTAAAAGTGAAACTATTTTCTTTTATAAAATGAGACAATAAATATTACTCCCTCCCCATCTGTGGCCTCTCTTTCTGTAAAAAGAGATTTCTTCTGTATTGAGTTACAAAGTATTTTCCCTTTCTTCCTTTGCTGTTTTAATTTCCAGTTGTGTGTTCTTAGTATTTGGCATTTTAGATCCTAGTAAACTTGTTATTTAGGGCCTCTTTCCTATTTATTTGCTGTTTCCACCCAAAATAATCTACTCCTTTTGAGGGACACATAGTAATTGGCTCACATTGGCAGAAGAGCTGGAGAAAGTGAAATGTAGATAAGTCTTCAGATATTTTTCATGTTATAGGAAAGCAAGGTAATAAGGATATGGTCATTTGTAAAGAGAGAGTGGGGGTGGGGGTGTGTAAGGAAGACCTCAGAACCATTTAGTTTTGGGAGGGTAAACACTTTCGTCCAGACATGACCAAAATGGATCTACTTAGAGAAAGAACTTAGCTCATCACTTCTACAGTGGAAAGTTCACATCCAAGCAGTACTGCCACAGTTGATCTCTGCTCATTCAGTGCCTTTAAGGAAATAGAATTTGGAGTTACCCAGCTTCTCCCTGTTGTCTCCTAGTCCAATAGTCACTATGTTAAATCCATATGCCCGTATAATGGCATTGCTAAGTGATAGCGAAATTCTTCATTTGTTTTATCAAGCCTTTGTGGTTTTTTATGTTATTTTTAAAAGCCAAATGACTGGTTTTTATTGATAAGAGTTACTGTTAAATTTTATTGCTTTTTCTTTTCATTTTCTCCGACTTTGTTTTTATTAGAAATGCACTTGTGGGTAAAGAACATGTTGATAATGTGTTTTAAATTATTTTTTCTTAAAACTGTTTTATGATTTATGTGAAGGTCAAAATTTTAATGATCTACAATATAATATATACATCTGCATAAAGGGGACAACATTTTTTGGGTCTCCCTCTGAGGTTGGTGGAGTGATTGTGAAGAAGGTAAGTTCATCAGATCAGTGAGAGCCCAGTATTGTCTTTGACACTTGACACTAACAATCCGGAATATAAACTAAATGGTGACTATTAAAATTCAAAACAACCACTTCACTTGATCTCTGTGCAACACTGGATTACATGGGCATATTTCTATTTAACCTAACACTCACCTTAGTTTTCCCCGTGTTTGTAAAGCCCTATATATTCTATGGTAAGAGACTTCGGAAGAGTATCAGACAATTAGGTGAAATATGTTGTGAACACTGTTCTAGCAAGTCTCAGGGGTAGGTGATCTATAAACAAGGAGTGTAATGACTATGTTAAAAGCCTCCTGGTCTCTCTTGTTTACAAAATGCCACATATCTTTCTGATTCCTATTTACTGTGTTCTATTATGTGTGCTTTACAGTGATGTATAGTATACTTCTGACTATGTTAATTTGAAATGTGTGGATTTAGAAAATTCTTACTCAAAGCCGTCTCTTAGAATTCTTTATCCTAATGCTATTGTGATTGATTAAGATTTAATAGCAATGATTACTTCTTAAGATGAATTAATTTGTCTTAGTTTAAATGACAGCTTTTCCCACTAGGTGTTGATGGATGTAATACCTAGGGCCTGTTACCAAATATTTATAAGAAGGTTTAAGACATGTTGTTTAAAATGTTCTATTTACTTATTTGAGATAATGACAATGGTTAGAGCATGCATGGAAAATTGAAGCAGGCAGTAATATGCTATTTAGCTAAGTGGTAAATACTATTAAAAAGCTAATTGCTAGACAGGAAGGCCACATTTAAATATTATGTGCTGTATAAAAATATAAATTAAGAAACGATTAAAATATAAACTACTTTTCCAAAGGAAATGGAGATGGGCAGCACCTAAATCACTTGTATTATTGTGAAATATTTGAAAATAGATATTAGTTCGATAAAAAAAGTTACATGAGTATTTTTGCATATTTATACATGCACACTGTATATAAATTGAGTGGGCTAATCATAATAGTTGTTTGAAAAGGGAGATTAGTGGAATGTTGTATAAAATGTGATTATTTAACCGGAATTTCTACCTGATTGTAAATGAACCTCCTGCCTCCAGTGAGATCTTGTTACTCAGAGAAAAGCCTCAGTGAAAATCATTTTTAAATTTGAGTCTTAAAAGGGAGAAAAATTAAAGAATGAGATAAATGACACTCTAGATTTCAAAATAATTTATCTACCTGGAATATTAGCACAAACATTATTTCATGTGTAGCAAAATACAAATCACCTTTGATTTTTCTTTCCATATATAATTTAGTTAGAATTATTAAACGGATTATTTTAGGCCTAGGTTATTGCTTATGTTAGGAAAACTCAATATTACTTCTCCTAGGTCCAACAGACCTCTGGAGAGAGTTGTTTTTTAACAGAATAAAAGAAGGTAAATATGTGAGCTCTAAGGATTGAACTAAACTTGAAGAAAGTGTATTGTTCTTGGAAATAAGAACAGCAAAGAATAGCAAAAAGTATGGAAGTTCCATTGTTCTCTTAAAATCTAATAGTTTATATAATTTTGAAATTATAGAAAATACTTCTTTTGTCGCTTTATGCATCAAATAACAAATCTTTACTAAGAAATAGGTCTTGATTACCAGTTATCTTTAATATTTTTTTTCTGCAAAACTGTCTTCCATTAACATGTTTTCTTTATTGTTCAATATTCAGAATAGACTGAAAGTTTCTACTTTTGTTCAATTTTAGCTATCCCATTCTCGGTTGCTGTAGAGTTTGGTAGAATGAGAAATTCTTTTATATCCTCAGTGATAACACAATTTTGGGAAGGAAATATATATTGGCTAATATTGCATTCTTTTTTGAGATATAAAAGCTGAGATGAAGATAACTCTTCCTTTTATAGCTAGAGTTATTCAGTGTTCAGTGCCTATGGTTTGCTGCTGAGATGTAACTGATTTATAATTTGATTTTGAGATGAAGAGACCTTTAAGAACTCACTAAAAAATAAAATATTCCCTTTTTTCCCCTTCTCAGAATTGACAGACATTAAAGGAGGTGAAAGATCTTTGTGTTTACAAATCAATATTTAATTGAAAAAATTACACGAGGCCATAATATTTATTCCTGTTTCAAAAGGTGGTTGAAATGATAAAATGAGTTAATATGTACAAAGCTCTTTGCATGGCGCCTGCCACATAGGAAGCACCAAATAAATGGTAACAATTACCATTATTATTTTTCATATTATCTGATCTTCCCGTCATTTATTCTTCTGTCAGAGACAGAGTGTCATGTTGTTGGAATATTTTGCTCTCTACATGAACTAGCCTACTCCATGGGAATCAAAGATATTCAAGGCCTACCCTGACACTTAAAGGATTTTATATTCTAAATTGGTTCTGAGATGACAAATTACAAATAGGACAACAAAATCTACTTGGAATCCATTGTTTAACCTTAGAAATCCTTTTTTTTTTTTTGAACCTCAGTAATTCTTAATTTCATATTTTATATCATAGATAAGAGAAAAATGGATATACGTTTTCCACTTAGCATTGTTTGCAAGGAGAAATGCATAAGGCCTGTAAGTTTTAGAAGCTATTTTTCATATCCCCTCTATTTTCTGAGTGAAAATCCCAATTTGAAGGTCTCTTCTATGGTTGTAGACTGTTGACATTCCAAGAGACTATCCAAAAGAAACCTGTTGATTAAGCATAACTAAACTTACTAGATCCACTTCAGTAAGAAAGAAAACATCCTTAGCAGTACCTCAGATGAAGAAAAAAATCAAAAAGAGGTACACGCCATTTAATTTTTTTCACTTTCTTTTGGATATATTTGATTAGCTAGATTAGATATTTCTTGAGTATGTGACAGTGACAAAACAGTATTTCCCAAGAGAAGCAGGAAAAAAAAAGTGGGAGGAAAGGAGAGAAGTGAGAGGAAGCCAGCTTCAGCAGGCATGAAATGAAGGTTCCCCAAATTGACTCTGTAATTTCACATTGTACTGGATGGAATTATGCCAGTTAGAAACATGCATGAGTTAAAATATCAAGTAATCAGGAATTTGACCTAGAGGGCCAAATAGATTGAGAAGACCACATGAAAATTTTGCCAGGGCAACTTCCTGTCTTAAGAACCTGGCCTAAGCCCAGAAGGGGAACCTAACAAACCCTCTAACTCTAAGCAAAATTAAGCTAAGTAGAACCAACAAAGACAAGACTGAAGAAAGTCCTTATAAAATTTGGAAAGGATACTCAAGAGTTTTGTCTAAAGGAAAGCAGTATGTCAAAATCTTCTAAACTCATGAATGCTTGTAGCTAGACTTCTTCTTATTGACTCACAATGGAAAGTCATGAAAACAAACTACAAGTAGTGCTGTAAGTACAACAGCTAGTGTTTTCATTTAGGGTAAGGCCTTTCAAATTTGATTAGATAAGCAAAGGATTACGAAAAAACATTCTCATTTCTAGGAGGCAGAAACTGTGTTTGGGAGGTTGACAACAAGAACTTAAAGGTTAGACACAATGCAGGGTTTACCTCATTGTTGCTGAGAGACTTCGGTGGCCTTGGAGGATCATGTCTCAAGGAGAGGAGGTTAAGTCAGGTTGCACGGGGATTTCAAAGAGACTGCTATAATTTTTGACTCTTGACCTACCAAAACACCACAAAGAAACAAATCTTTTGATCAAGCAAAACTGTTAGTCTACTGCAATTAAAAAGAACACTACATTGACAGAGTTTTGCTTGGTCTCTAACTAGGGAAATTAGGAGGTTATGGAGAATGGGGAATGTGGAGGATATTTAAAAAGCGGTAAGGTCCAGGCAGGATGATTTAAAGGCAAGTCTTGGGGCGCCTGGGTGGCTCAGTCGTTAAGCGTCTGCCTTTGGCACAGGTCATGGTCCCAGGGTCCTGGGATCGAGCCCCGCGTCGGGCTCCCGGCTCAGCGGGAAGCCTGCTTCTCCCTTTCCCTCTGCCTGCAGCCTGCCTACTTGTGCTCTCTCTCTGTCAAATAAATAAATAAAATCTTTAAAAAAATAAAAATAAAAAAAATAAATAAAGGCAAGTCTTATAAAACAATGTAACAGGTAGAGACTAGGCAGAGTTTATGACATGATAGCTTTGCATCGATGTGCACAATAGGTAAAGTAAATGAAGGTTCTGATTTCAGGGTTCATGAATGCAACATATTTTCTTTGTTAAATGCAACGTATTTTCTTTGTTTATGAGTCTTTGTTTTCAAAAATATTTGGATATTTGTAAAGATTTATAATTTTAAAGTGGTTTTTACAAAGAGATGAGGACTAAGGAGGATTATAGTACAAGGATTTTGACTTTCTAATTAATATAAATTTAGATACCTGTTTTTATAAGGAAGATACATTGTTTTTATTTTGTTTTTATTTATTTTATTTTATTTTATTTTTTTTAAAGATTTTATTTATTTATTTGAGAGAGAGAGTGAGAGAGAGAAAGAGCACAAGAGGGGGGAGCAGGAGAGGGAGAAGCAGACTCCCTGCCGAGCAGGGAGCCCGATGCGGGACTCAATCCCGGGACTCCAGGATCATGACCTGAGCCGAAGGCAGTCACTTAACCAACTGAGCCACCCAGGCGCCCGGGAAGATACATTGTTTTTAGACTCAGTTAAATCCTGGGGATATCTTCAGTTGAAAAGATAAAAACAAGTTATGGTTTTATTCCACTGCCTTATGTATTTTTTTGAAAGTATATTCTTAAACACAGGGATTTTTTTTGTATTGTTGTTTTTATTTTGTATGTAAGTGAATCTGCAGTTATTTCTTGACCTTTGCTTATGTCAGCTGATACAAAAGAAATATTCTACTCCAGATGGTCTAATTAAGTCAGCCTGCTTTCATCAGGGAAGTATTTATTCATATATAAATGAAGAGATCACTTATGATTCCTTTCTTAGTTTCAAATAGAAGCCAATTGCCACCTCAAAAATATACAGAAGAAAATAAACATTTTTTATACTTAATCGTAACTTAGAGAATATCTTTTCCATTTTGATTTATATTTTCATGTAGAACAAATAATCCCCACATAAATGTCCAATTGCTTTTGCTGACTAATGTATTAAAATCCTATAAACCTACAAGAACCCACTGCTTCTCTTCTCTGGATAACTGCATGGTCTTCCTTTTCTCTACTTGGAAGTAGATCCCAAAATCTCTTCCCATTCTTTGGTCGTCCCTTCAGGTGAGGACTGTTATTTGACATTATGTCTACTTTCTGATTACATCGTGTGCTGAAATTTGTCACTTTAACACAGTTCTCTGGACATTGATACTCAGCTTAATGGAATGGAGCACTCCTGATCAGTTCCGCTGTTGTCCTTTAATTATATCACAGGACCTCCCTCAGTCCTTAATCTGTGATCACCACATTGTTACTTAGTATGTAATCTAAAATGTTTAAGTAAGATTACCTAATAACAGAATCATATATTTAGGATTCTTTAGCTTCTAAGAAACATTGTACTGTCAAAATATTATATGAACAATTGTTTTAATTAGATGAAAAATGTAAAGAGTAGAGAATTTCAGACTCATGCAAATGACAGTTGTGTTCAAAATAATAGCTTTAAGTAAAATTGCTATGACACACTCTATTAGTTTGTTAAGGCCACTAGAGCAAAGTAGCATAGACTAGGTAGCTTTGACAATAGAAAATTTCTCACAGATTTAGAGCTAGAAGTCCAAGATCAAGGTGTTGGCAGATTTGGATTCTTCTGAGACTTCTCTCCTTGGCTTGCAAATGGCATGGTCCTTATATGGTTTTTCCTTGGGGGGTTCACATACCCCACTGTTTTTTGTGGGTGCTTAAATTTCCTCTTATAAAGACACTAATCATATTGGTTTAGGCCAACCCTAATGGCCTCATGTTACCTTAATTACCTCCATAATGGCCTGTCTTCAAATAGTCACATCACTGATGATAAACTCATGATCTGGATATTCTCCTTAACACTGTGGTGGTAAGGGAAGATATACGCTAAGTGACTCTTTTGGAATGGAGGGTGAGCCACCATTTTCATTTTCTTGCATTATTTTTCAATCATTAAGAGTTGGGTTAGGAAATTATAAATGTATCTGCAACAAGCAGTTTGTGCAATTTTCCTCTTGACTGGGGCTGTCCTCTTAGTTCCTGATCATCATTGCAAAGTTATCTTCTCAATTGTCCCTCTTCTCTAAATCTATTACATCTGGAGTTGGGAGGGGGGCTTATCTTTCACTGATTAAAAATAATATATCCTGTAAGGGGAGACAAATGTTGGCAATGTAGTAAATTAAAAGTTTTCTATCCAGATATTACTGATTCAATGTATATCTGATCCATTGTATTTCTTAAACCAAATTGTTGCTGATACGTGAATGCTGAACATTACCATGACCTGTACTTCTCTTTTATAAGCTAAAGGGAGGGGGGTTAGACAATATTCTGCCTGGGAAAATTCGCAATACACTTGCTTGTTCATTTCTGCACAGCCTTAGGGGCAGACAATCACAAATAGGACCTAGAGGAATATCCTCCAAAACAGTTGAGAGAAAGTAAAGGCTTAGGGGAGTTTGTATTCTTATTTGTAGGTACTCAAAAATATTAGATTCAAAATGAGTAAATCAATAATATTTAGAAATTTTAAATCAAATCATGAGTATTGTCCTATGCTTGGTTACGTAAAAATCACTTGAAATACAGATTTATTATCACTTGAAATACAGAATTATTTATTCAAGTAAAAATCACTTGAAATACTGAGCACCTGGGTGGCTCAGTGAGCTAAGCATCTTGCCTTCAGCTCAGGTCAAGATTCCGGGGTCTTGGAATCGAGCCCCATGTCAGGCTCCCTGCTCAGTGGGAAGTATGCTTCTCCCTCTCCCTCTTCTACTCGCCCTGCTTATGCATGTGTGTTCTCTCTCTCCCTTTCAAATAAAATATTAAAAAAAAATACAGATTTACTTAATATTCTAGCAGTCTGAATTCTAGAAATTAAACATATTTGTTGAAGCACATGGAATCAATTTTAACATTCTGTATACACCGTATATAACCTTTTGGCTATCTTTTACCAAAAATGGAAAAATGGTTTATTTTGTCTTCCTTGCTTCCAGTTGTGGCCTACCAAAGATGTTTTTGCTTTCTCCCCTAACCAGTTATATTCAGTAACGTTTTTGCTCTAGTTTACTCTCTGGAAGTAAAGGTCACAAGGAATGCTGAGAGTAAGTGACACCAAGTACAAAAATGCCAAAAGTGGACAGAGGTCAAAAGCATCAGGGAAAGCAAATAATCTTCCAAATTTGCCTTGAAAAAGATATTACTAAACTTAATAAATAACTTTTGATGAAATAAAACAGGTGAGAGCCATGCTGAAAATAGTTCAAGAGTTGGCAGCAAGGAAAGGAATGTGAAAAGCATTTAAAAGTGATGCCTGGAGAACATAGTAACTTTAGTATTCATTTCCAGAGAATGGAGTAATTCATAGATGCTCTTGTATAGAACTCAGACAATTTGAGATCAAAGAAAACTGCAAACAGCTTAGATGTTAATGGAGTTTCAATAGGATCATAAAATAATTTATAAGAATTTTATATATATTTTGTAGACAAAGACATCTATGGCACAAAAATTCATTAAATTTTCTCTAAACAAGAAATGACTATATATTAAGAGGCAGTGTAGGAGAGTAGGCTTTTTAGAGAACACATATTTTAGAGCTTCCAATACCAGTCCTGCCCTTTGTCAGCAATGTGATGTTGAGCAACTTGCATAACCTTCCTGTACGTCAGTTTCTTCATTTTAAAATTAAAATTTGTAGCTGTAACTTACCTCGTGGAATTGTTATGCATAAAGAAAATAAGACTGCAATATGAAAAATAATGAACTCAATGTCTGGTGCCAATAAAAATACCCAATATGGAAGTTTTTTTAATACTGTTGTTGTTTGTTATTGTCACTGTTACTTTGAATTAATGACAGTAGACATTCCACTCTCTGAGTATAAAGCCACTTACTCAGCACCACGTCTCAGGTGGAATGTTACCTATTCAAGGAAAGACTTCTCAGGGATTCCTACTTGCAAAAGCTGTACTTGATTCATAGTTCTGTTATGTTATGTTTATCATATTACATTGTGACTCTTTTTGTCTCTCCACCAGTCTGTCAGATAGAGTTCCTAGAGAACAGGGTATTATTCAGCTTGCACTTATAAAACTTTGTATCATTCCGGGGATATAGTAAAGCACCCAATAAATATTTGTTGAGTTGAATATTGTTCCTTTTTAGAATCACTGATAGTTGGGTTTAGAACATCTATGCTAGTTCCTTTCTATATTGATCACTCATTTATTCCTTTTGATTTACATGTATTTAATTTATATAGTTTGGTTTCATTTATAAATATTAAGGTAAAATTAATAAGTATATTATATTTCATTTATTCCCATTATATTCTACTTAAAGAAATAGATACTGATAATGGTTGATGACAGCTTAGGTGAATTGGAGGTATAGAAATTTGAAATTGTGAGAAAAATAAATATTTATAAAGCTTCAATTGTGGGGAAATTTTTAATATAGTTGACTTTTTTTTAAATTTGCGAAGTTTCATAATTTCAAAGCTGTTGATCCAAGTGAGTTTTAAAGTATGTTTAATGCTCTTGTATGGTGGGGCTAATTCAGGTATTTAAATTATCCATTCTCCTTTATCAGGATTACATTATGCAAGGTCTTCAGGCACTCATCCTTTTCATCTAATATGACCATCCTGAACTGTAATTCCCTTTTGTAACAGTAAGGCTGATGCAGGTGCAGAGAGGATTAACTGGTTGCCAAAAGTTAAATAATGCATACAAATTCAGTATAGATTTTGAAATGACATGGTTAAATGGTATTTAATCTGTAATAATTAAGGAAGATGCTCTGTAAAATGATACATGAAGTAATATATGAATGTGAAGAACAAGAGATTGAGATTAGCATGGAGAAAATACTAGTCTTGGGGCAATAAAATTAATTGACAGAATGGTTATTTTTAAAATAATTTTTACTAATGTGATAAGAAATTAAAAAGTAAGAAAACTTGAATTTTAAAAATAAAATAGAGTTTATATATATTTTAGGGAGCTACAAATTTGTAGGTATTTAACTGACAAAATAGCATGAATAATTCTCTTTCAGCCTGACAGCACTGCAAGTGTAAAGTTAATACCCTAAATTCGTGAGGTAGTCTGTAAAAGGAAAACATTAAATCTGCTGGGCTCTTTTCCCAGAAAATCAGTGAAGCAAGAACTACACATATCAGGATAGAGGAAAAAAAGAAAGAAAAAAGATGACAGTAAAACAAAACAAACAAAAAAAATTGGAAAGAAAACTAGATGGTCAGATTTAATGGGATAAGTAGAAAAGCTGGACATTTTATATGCAGTCAAATAAAATTTCTCCTAACTTAGGAAGGACTACACTCAAAGCATAGACCAGAGTTTTCAGTTATGAGAGGAAAATTCAAATACAACTTATTTCATGAAACTGTGAGGAAAGAACTTTATAACTATGCTTTTAAACCTTAAGTTGAGCTGAAATATATTTTGAAAAGTTATGTTCTGGTATAACTGAAATAAATACTCTTATCACCAACTTACTTCCAAATCCATTTGGTAGTCTAAGCATGTGTCTATAACTTACTAAGAGATTGTTCTGAACAAATTAAGGGTGAATCCAATTCCTATTTGGGGCCTACTTATTAAATTATGATGTTCCTTAAAATCCTGATCCTGTCTCTTAGCCCTCCCTTCCTCGTGACATGTTTTCCCTAAGTAACCACATTCACTCTTGGTGGCTGTAGCGTGGACTATTTGCTGATGGTTCCTACGTCTCTATCTCCAGCTCAAGTCTCTCTCCAGACCTGTGTGGGTCTGTTCACTTATTGGACATTTTTACCTAAATATTCTTTAAGTTTATAGATATGTACAAACACAATGAATTCATCATTATCTTTGTTCTTCCCTCTCCCATAAGCTAGTTCCTTCTGCTCTGTTTCCTTGGCACTTAATTACATGATTTCTTGACAATCTCCCATCCCAGGAAATAGAGAACCAACCTCATTTCTTCTTTCTCCTTAATGTCCCACATCCTCAAGGTCATTATGCAGTCTCCCCTCTACTTCAGATATCTCTTTCAGTTATATTTTCTCATGTCTAGCCCATTTGCATCGAAGGACTTTGGATCTTCGTCACCTCTCAAGGGAAATACTCTAATAACCTCTTAACTGGTTTTCTAGCTTCTATGTTTTCCATTTTATGCTCCACACTGTTACCTGAATATAATTATGAGACTTCCTTGCTAAAGAATGTTACTATTTTCCTGTCACACAATGATAAGGGCTAAACTCCTTAGCACATAAACCAAGTCTTAGCCTTAACTTACTATTTTGGAAATCTCCAAATTTCCACCATTTCTTCTTCAATACAATACAATACCCAATACAAATGGTATCTCCTTTGGCAAACTGAGTTACCCATTCTATAGTATATTTGCACTTTTTCTTATTGCTATGGTAGAAATAATTACATTTTGTATGGTAATTGACTAGCATATGCATGATCCGCTAAAGCCAGAGCTTCTATAAAGTAGGTGTTGTCTTTTACATCTTTGAAATCCTCAGAACTTGACTTAAGAGCCTGGAATACAGGAGATATTTAATAAGCATTCGCTGATGGAATGAATGCATGATGAGTCGGAAGACAGGAATTACAAGGGTGACCTTCTTGAGTTTTGCAAGAGTTACCACTAGATGTCACTAGCACATTTCCAATAGCAATTTCTGAGGCAAGGAGACCTAACATTTATTAAGCACCTACTATGTCGCAGTCCCTTTCTAATAATTCTGAGAAGTAGGTGTTTTCATTACAAATTTACCTTGGAAACAGATGCTTAGAATGATGAAAAGAGTATACAGCTAGTATTAGGTACGGGTGGGATTAAAATCTGTCTTTATTGACAAATTAAGCTATTACTGGGCTAGATACTTCTTAAGACCCTTTAAGTTAAAAGGCAGTGACTTTGCTTCCCTAATAAGCTTTTCCTGAATATAAAACAATCATTCAGAAAAATCTTTTTAAATCAAATGTAAAGATACAGGTTTTGAACAGTTACAGGTAAATTTCTAATATATTACTATTTTATCCAAGTAGCATTTGAAAATTGAAAAATACTGTATAAAACCTCATTTCTTATTTTAGTTCTATAGGAAGAACAGAAAAAAAATATTATCTGTAATTTGTATCATCCTTATTTAGTTTCCAGAAAAATTCAATGGCCCCTTTTTATTATCTATATTTTTAAATCTTGCCATCTATGATATTTCAAAATATAGGCCAAAAATCTGTTACAAATTATTTTAGAGTTACATGGTTTTAAATTTTATTAGGTATCACATAGCAAAACACTAGCTTTATAAAATCCCAATAAATATTTGATTTTCCTTTTGATATACCCAGTAATCGATATTTTCTTCTAAACATTATTACTATGCTAAAGAAAGATGCATGCAACTATATGCATGAGTATGTATGTATTTAAAAGTACAAATTAGGGGGTGTCTGGGTGGCTCAGTCAGTTAAGCATCTGCCTTTGGCTCAGGTCATGATCCTGGAGTCCTGGAATGGAGCCAGTATTGGGCTCCCTGATCAGCGGGAAGTCTGCTTCTCCCTCTCCCTCTGCCTCTCCCCGTGCACTCTTTCTCACTCCCTCACTCTCTCTCTCTCAAATAAATGAATAAAACCTTTTAAAAAATAAATAAAACTACAAATGAGAAAATGTTAATTAACAATATATGTTTCTCTTCTTATTTGTAGTAATCTGTTTATGATAGAAGTAACAATTGCAGTTATAGCAAATAATCTTAAAGTTTCTTTTAAACTGGCTAACTTCATAGAAAATGACAGCATTGAGTAGAAAATAAACTTTTATGGATAAATACCTTTTTAAACATCTCCAAAGAATGCCTTCTGTTTCCATGAACAAAAGCTTCATTCATAATTATATTCCAGTGTTCTTTCTGTTTTGCATAATATTGCAGCTTTCTCATTGATGTAAGTGTTAGACTATGTCATTTTGAAGATGAACATTATGATTAACTTTTTCCAATAGTTTTTTGTAGAAGATGTTTTCTGTAGTGAAATTCAGGTAAATTGTTCAAATTTAGAAACTTTGATAGCATAGCCTCATTTCCTCCATAGGCAGTCTAGGTAAGGAAAATATGCTTTAGGATTCTCAGTGAATGTGCCAGTCAGTGTTTAAAAGATAACTTAAATTTCCTTCTTCAAAAAAGATGGAAAGAAGTGAATTATTGAAGTTGTAATCTGCAGTTTTGATAGTCATGTATAAAAGGGGACAGATGTTCTTTTCTGCTAAATCATTCCCATAATACACTTACTCTGTATTCAGAGATGAATATGCTTACTGCCAAGCCTTGGCTGAAGGTTTCAGGGAAACATTGATTAAACTCCATTGCAGAATAAAGTAGAGGAGAAAATTTGTCATTCAGAATGTAGTGTTGTGCCGTTCCACCTTTTCTTAGCCTTTCCCGTCCTACAAACTTTGACTCATGGTAGTAAGCTTAAAATGAACCATTATTTTAAACATATTCTCAATCAAAATTTGTAATACAGTGGCCAATATCAAATCCATGAGAACATCCATTTTTCACTCATATTTATGGAATTTTCATTGCCTCTAACTATATTTTTGAGATGTTAAAAAGAATAAAATAAAAGTTAATGAACAAATTCAAAATACAGTTTCTATAATCAAAATAAATGGTTAAGTCAGTTTTTCAAACTGAAGGTAACTCTAGATTGCTGGCTAATAAGTCATTTGAACTGATTATGAATAAATAGAAAAAAACAACAACTTTATGAATATTTGCTATTACACAGATTACTAGGACTGTCTTCAAAGTTTGTAGAGATACATAAATTAATAGTTAATTGGTATATGGTAGGTGGGTGGATGAATAGATGTGTTCATACATGGGGCATATTGTGTAATTTACATTTGTAAATATGTGTGTATAGCATATTTTTTTTTTAAGATTTTATTTATTTGACAGAGAGAGAGACACAGCGAGAGAGGGAACACAAGCAGGGGTAGTGGGAGAGGGAGAAGCAGGCTTCCCGTTGAGCAGGGAGCCCGATGTGGGGCTCGATCCCAGGACCCTGGGATCATGACCTGAGCCGAAGGCAGACGCTTAATGGCTGAGCCACCCAGGCGCTCCTGTATAGCATATTTTTAAAAAATTTCTAGTTAGTATATGATGAAAAAATTAGTTAAGAGGATATGTTAGGGACTGGGAAAATTTAGAAAAGTAGAGTTTCCAAACTTAATAATGTTTTAAATTTTTTGGTTTCACCTCCATAATTTCAAAGATTTTAAATAAAACTGACTTGTACAAGTGAACTTACATGATGACTAAAGCAATTTAAATATGGCCTTAATATAAGGCATATTAATTATAAGAAATATATTGAAATGGGGAAGGTATTTACATGATTTAATAACTATTTGCATCATAATGACTTGCGTATAATATTCAGGGTTCAATGGCAATACCAGTTTTCATCCTTTAATTCAGGATTTACTAAATTCTTGTTATAATCAAAGAACTCTAAGTTAAATTTTGAACATGATACTTCATTACAGTGAAGTACAGTTGAAGCAAAATTTGGCTTTGGCTTGGAGGTAATTGCATGAGGCATAGATTTCAGAAGAGACAGATTTCCTCTATGTGATTATCTACTTACTCTTATGTCGAAACATGATGATGATGAAAATTGAAAGACAGTGAGGGCAGGGTTAATATGAAAAATGATTTGACATATCTTAGAAACAAATTCAGTGTTATTTGAAAGGAAGAAACAAAGGTGATTTCATGGTTTTAGGTTGGTCTAACAGGGCCAACCAACTTTGTGGCAAATGTAAGGAAGCTCAGAGGAAAGCTAAACTATGGGATGATAGTTTAGTTTTAAAATTTATTTATGTATTTATTTTTAAGATAAAGTGAGTATTTATACTCACTGCTTAGTTAATGAGAGGAATCTGTCAGGAGACAGAATAATTTGGGGGACAATGCTAGATGTCATCTCTCTCTGTGGATAGTTGAATCCAGGAGGGAAATTGAGATCTTCCAGGTGTCGAGAAAAATAACCAGATCATCCAGGTTGATTAGGGAGAGAAATCTGAGATAGAGATGAAAAATAACAATCAAAAACAAACAAACAAATATCAGGATGGTGTAGTGATCAGGGGTAAAGTTTGAAGAGGAAAGAATGAGTACCTCAGAAACATCTGCTTGCTTTTTTGTATTCTAGATAGATAAATCTCTCTGCCCCTCCTTCTCTTCCCACATATTCTGACTTGGGCCATTCAGAAATGGGTGTTTTATAATAAAAGTGTTGATGTTGTAATTTGAATATTTGGGCCTTTTAAACTAAATTCTGCATATGTAGTATATAAAGTGTTTACTAACATCTTTTGTCCTCCTGTGGAGACTTTAAATGTCTTTCCTTACCTCCACCCTCCCCCCACCCTGGAGATTTATATTATCATTTAGTTCAGTAATGCAAATTATTACTTGAACCTTTTTCCCGCTATTACCAATTTGATGATTGGTTTCATGATAGCAAAATAATAATGAAAAATGATTTATTTTGGGCGCCTGGGTGGCTCAGTTGGTTAAGCGACTGCCTTCAGCTCAGGTCATGATCCCGGAGTCCTGAGATCGAGTCCCGCATCGGGCTCCCGGCTCAGCAGGGAGCCTGCTTCTCCCTCTGACCCTCTCCCTTCTCATGCTGTTTCTCTCTTGCTCGCTCTCTAATAAATAAATAAAATCTTAAAAAAAAAAAGAAAGAAAAATGATTTATTTTTGTTTCTAGTCCACATTCCTGAATATTAATAACATTATTAATATAGATCAAAGATTTGTCAATGTTCTGACACTTCCAACAAAGTCTACTATTAAGAATCCATCTGCTGTGTCAGCTGAAGAAGTTGTTAGCTAAGAGAAAAGTGTTCCATATTTTCTCCTTTTTATAGTAGAAGAGTATGGCTATTAATTAGTTTTATCATTTAATGATAGGTGACACAGCATATGAATAAACTGAAGATATTTCATGTGGGTTATGTGCTAACTCTACATTAATTGAGTGAAAATTTCTTTCCCTCATTTTCAGAATATACATTATTAATTTTAGTATCTAATCATAAATAATGGATTTTGAGCCAAAGTATATTTACTCATTTATTCAAATTTTAGGTAAATTTATACCAAGATTTTTAAAATACAATCTTTAAAAAGGAAAGTTGTTTGTTTGTTTTAAGATTTTATTTATTTATTTGAGAGAGAGAGATAGCGAGAGAGAGCACATGCAAGAGGGTGGGGGTGGAGAGGGATGCAGAGCTAGATCCCAGGACCCTGGGATCATGACCTGAACTGAAGGCAGATGGCTTAACTGACTGAGCCACCTAGGCACCCCGAAAGTTTTTTTTTTTAGTAGTTAATTAATGCTAACAATATAGTTACTTTTAATTATTGAGAAAATTTTAGCTATAGTATCTATTTGCTTTTTCATAGTTTCTTCCCCAAAGCTATCACTTATGTTAGATATTTTTAAGAATTTTAACTTTTTGGGCAAAAATAAAGTCTCTCAAAAAAGAAACTATGTGCAGTTCACTTTTAGGTCACAAAACTAACATCTAGAGGAGATCAAAGTAACTGAATGAGTAACCAAAGTCTTTTTTTTCCCCCACATTTTGCACTCTGAAGGGTAACATAACCCACAAGTGTTTTATTCTCTCTTACACTCTTTTAGGATAGAATGTAGACTTGTTACATACATTATATTTATATTGTATCTGGTAAAAGCAGATATATTTGAAATGTGAAATGTTTCCAAACTTACTTTTAGTTAAAACTAAAATACATGTATAATTTTTCTGATTGATATTTATTTAAAGCTATAATAAAAATAAAACTCTTTACTTTTATTCTTAGCCTTTTATAATCTCTTGTATCCCTGTTTTTTTTGGTCACTCATTTAAATATGGAGTATTCTTTTTCTCAAAACTATTGGAGAATCTTATCTGGAAAATAATTAAGATTATGCCACCTAAAATAATTACTATTTGATTTGTTTTGATACCCACAAATAGATCATTTATTTCATCATGATTCACCATATATATAATATTATTACTCTAAATCATTTTATGTGTAAAAAGTCATTTTAGGCAGAAGATTTTCTCTAATTTCAGAAAGAATGAAGAAAAAATTACTTGTGTGGTTTGTTTCTCTCCACAAATTTTTGATGTTATTTGTAACATTTTTAAAACATCCCATTTTAGTATTTGGAGTGGAATTTGGATTCTGAGGGACTAATCCTGATTCAGGAATATATGCATGTTTTAAAGCTTGTTATAACAAATGAGTTCTAATTGGTTAAAATTTGGATTCAAAAGTCAAAAGTGAATACTAATGGATCCCTGGAGACTGAGTCTCAACCTGATTTCTGTCAACTTTACAGACTTATAGTTACAGAAAATTGTTGACTGAATTTTAGATAATTGACTATGGACACTCATTTGTTGAGCTTAATGGTCAACATTTCTTTGAAGGTAGATAATTCGTTACTAGTGTATATTTCAGGAATTTAATGTTTTTTTTTTTTTTTCAGACACGTCCACATATTTTGCTGCTCAGTAATGTACAACAATATGCAAATGTCAACCATATTTTCTCTTATTTAAAGATGATTCTCAAAAGATTCCTATTTTTAAAATGACACAAGCAAAACTAGAAGGAGAAACCATATCAAATATAATCTGGAGCAAGTGATAAACATGACCCATCACTGTGTAAATATGAATTATATTCCTTTGGGAGAGTTTTTTGCTCTTATTCCAAAGAGATAACCATACCTTTAACTCATTACCAGGAAGGTCAAAGACAAATAATATTTTTTCTCTGTGTCAGACCCTGACTTAGCATATATATTAGGAAAAAGAGCATATATAAAAGGATTAAGATCTGACCACATTATCCTTCTCCCCAAGGGGCACATACTCACCAAATACAGGCCTGATCTGGACATGTGAGAAAATTTTAACTTGAAGGAAGACTGTAGTATTCATTACCATCTTAGAACGGACAATTTTAATATTTAAAAAAAACTAAATGTGAGCAGAAAAGGAGACAAACCACAAGAGACTCTTAATCTCAGGAAACAAATTGAGGGTTGCTGGAGTAGAGGGGGGTGGGAGGGATAGGGTGGGTGGGTGATGGACATGGGGGAGGGTATGTGCTATGGTGAGTGCTGTGAATTGTATAAGACTGATGAATCACAGACCTGTACCTCTGAAACAAATAATACATTATGTTAATTATAAATAATAAATAAATAATAAATAAATACATAAATACATAAGAGCAGAAAATTCTTGAGACCTGGCTAAACTCTCATACAGGGCAGGCAGCTTCTCCACTGAATTAATATTAGCAGAAGAGTGGGATCAAATTATAGTTGGGCCTTTATTATGATATAATTATGCTTGTTAAATGCTATCTTTTTAGTAAAAGCAAGTATATTTTATTTTAGCTATTTTACTATATCTATGCCAGTGAATACATCCATGCATCTTATGAACAAATTAATTTTCTTTCAAATAGCATAGTTTTCATTAAATATTTCATTTTGCCTCATTACTCACTTTGCAGTTTGATTAGATTCATTACAGCACTGCTACTTAAAATATTTTTCATTCAAAGAATTGCTCATGATAAAAAATACAAAAGAAATCAGTAAAATATTTACCAAAATACTTTAATTCTTTGTTGTAATCTAAATGCCTTTCTAGGAATCAGAACTGTGACAGAAATGAGTGTAATTTTACTAATAAATGTAGGAACTTATTTAATATGAGATATTAATCTTTGTATTGCAGCGATTAAGACATTTAAATGTCTCATGTTGTAGTATAAAGGCAGGAAGCCTAGAGTCTTACCCAAAGTCTGCACAAACTAGGCACCCGCTCAATACTTCTTAATTTTGTCAGTCTTGACTTTGACCCTGGGCAACCTGCTTAATCTCTCAGTGACTCATTTTTCTTATCACTAAATGCATTTGTGTGATATTCTTTCTTTCAGAATAACTATATAGTGTCCCTAGTTCTATTCCTTTGCAATAGCTTTTGTATTAGTTGAAGGGAGTTAAAATTCAGGTGTTTAATTTTATCACTGTACAGTTTACAAAAGAATACCTTAGAATTTGCTGTATATAACAGAAAGATTTATGTATTTATGAAATTAAAGTCAGTGTTTTGGAGCTAACGTTGATATAGTGTCAACCTAATTTAATTAAACCCAGAACTAGTGTGCTGGCTTTTGTTTACCTAATTATATGCCATTATAAAGAGTTCATATTCACTGTGAACAGAACATACTGGCAGATTAAGTGCAATAACAGAACTGCTTTGTATGATGGTGTCCATCTGTTCCATGACTACTGTGAATTTCATTCCTGGAATATTTTACTAAAATACAATATTTATATTATGCTAAAGTAAAGTTAATGCATCTTTTTTTTTCCTGATGCACACATTGTATACTAATTGTTAATGCATTTTTCCTTTCTAAATGTTATTAAACTGTAATAGAATATTACTGCCTTCAAAAAATTCAGATATTGTCCTTAATTCTCATCAGAAGAGACATACATCTATGCAACTGAAAATACAATATAAATATAACAGTATAAGAAAACCTGCAGTGTTTATTTTAAAAACTGTCTGGCTTAAAAAAATGATGCATATTTTTCCTGTGAGACTCGCTCTACTGAACTGAATATATCATTTCTCATACCTACATGTTTTTACTCATGCAACTATTATTCTGCCCAAAATGCAGTCCATTTGTCCTTTTCACCTCATCAACATTTCCCTACAGGCTAACTCTGAGGAATGCTTTCAGGTTGATGCAAGCACCACCATCTTCCTTATCTCACTCCTATCGACCTAGTTGCTGTTCAACTGTTCTCTTACTCTACTATACTCTTGTCTCAATCATGGCACATACCAAAATATATAAAAATACCTGATTTAGCTCATTGTCTTTTCATAATTTGATAAACTCTTTCAATTCAGGACCTGTGTCTTACTCATTTTTATATCCTAGCACCTAGAACAATCTTTGCCATAGAAGTAGATACTCATTTAATGTATATGAAAGGATGAACAAATAAGTCAACATAGATTTTCATGGTTGTTTACCTTGACTCAGTAGCCAGATTTGGGAAATGTCGCATGAACTTTAGCATCACGAGCTGAGAGTCAAAGTCTTTCCTAGATGGATTTAAATTTTATGATATCAAAATTTGATCTACCTTAAACTTTTTCACTGACTTAACTTGAACAAAAGAACAGCCTTCTTTTATGATTAACCTAATTCTGTTATCCTCCTTTGAACTATCTTTCTCTACAATGCTACTTGTTTTAAGGGAAAGCAAGGTTAATATATTTTTAAAACTTCATAGAAAGTAAGTCCTATGTGAATTAAAAGTGCAAATAGAAATATTCAATTTGAGCTAAATTCTCTCTAAAATAAACTTATAATTTTATTTCTTCTATACTTTCAAACTGTTACATGGGATTAAACTTTACTTCTATTTCAAATAATATATTGAATTAGTACATATTTTTGAAATGTACAATTTTATTATAAATTTAAATTGTTTAAATTAGTATAATTTTTAAATAATGCATTGCATCAGGAGTTATGAAATAATTACTACTTATTTTATATAAGCAATACATGCTATTTTAATTTCTATATTATTTGCATGAAACATCATGTGAAATAATGTATATCTGGGGAAAAATTCTCATTAAAACTAGTTTATATATGGAAGCTTGCTTTGCAATAAAATCTAACATTATTCCTGCTAAAAAAAATGTATCTTGGCAATTTTATTGTTATTAGTGTTATAAATAATACATATCAGGAGTTCCTATAGTAAAAAGTATTACTTATGTAGCATTACAGATCCATACATATCCTGCATTGAAAATATGTAGTATATGAAAATTCATATTTGTATAGCAAATTAAGAAGTATCTGCTTAACAAGAGGATTTTTTTTTTAGAATCTATTTCCTACCTAACTAGCTTCCCTAGTGCCTATAAATTTAAGAAAAATGTCTTAAACAAAAATTTCAGAAATTCATCTGTTACATCATACAGATGTATGGTTAAACATAGCTTAGGGGATTCATCCAGAATGGATCTATTTTATAGTTATGAATTAGAAAAAGGGAATGTATTTTAATGTATTTTAAGTTATAACCTAGAGAAATGAGAACTTTTGCACATAATTGTAAAATTAAACTGCATACATAGATTTTTTTAGTCTACTTAACCAGACATGAGAATTAGCTCTTTTTATTTTATTTTTTAAAATTTTTATTTAAATTCAATTTAGTTAACATATACTATATTATTAGTTTCGGGGGGAGAATTAGCTCTTTTTAAAACATATTTTAATTTCAGAGATCCAATAAGTCACAAGAGGCCTAATGAAAGTCTGAATTTAAGCCTTCTCCTTTCAAAAAAAATCTTCTCCTTTCAAAAAAAAATTTGCTTTCATGTAAATTTTAGATAGTAAATAGACTGTGAAGGTATATTCCAATATTAGACACTTGATATCTACCTATTTGTTTTGATCATGGAGGAAAAAATTTATGGATAAATTAGAGTGAGATCTCTGGCTATTTTTCTATCTGAAAATAAAATTTCCATACATAATGTCTTAAAACTACTTTTTTCTAATAAGAAAAGCGATGCAAGTTTATCATCATGAGTTTAGGAAGTACATGTAAACAAAAGTAATAAAATAAATATATCTGTAAACTTCATCCAAAAATGCCTCTGTTAACCCTCCAACAAGTAGCAGACTACTTTCTATTTTACTTCTTTACTTATACAAGAAAATTTAGAAGATGAAATATACCAAAAGCCCCAAAACACATTAATGATTTAATCACTGTCCACATTTCAGTGTTTTTAATTCTGACTATTTTCCTATTTTTCTATTAGTCTATTTTTGTATTAGGGCCCCAAAATATTTGTATTTTTATATTTTACAAGGATAAGAATTCCTAAACATATGTCAGTTTCCACATTAAATTAGCAAAAATATTTTAGTAGCTATTACCAAGAAATATCTTAGACAATCATAGGAGAAAAATAGGAAAAGTTTGCAAGCATGAGATTACAAAGCTGTAGGGTAAAATGGAATATATGCCACTTTATTTATTAGGAGATAGTCATATTGTGGAATGACACGGTATTTTTAAAGTTATTTCACATAATGAGTTACAGACTAGACAAGGTGAGAATGGACATTTTCATATGAATTTTCTTGAAGAATGGCTGAAACAATTGAGATTAAAACAACTATTCTGTCACAAGTTTGGGATTATCAGATATGCTATACCTATTTACAAACTATGTAACACTATGTACTTAACAGCAAAGTATGTGACACCAATATGAATGCTTGTAAAGTAAAAAATAAATCTGATATTGAAGATATAGTGCCTGTATACAAAAACTTGAAGTGGACAAAATAGGTTTTTCAGGATATATTTTTGTTGTCACTCAGGAGTAAAATAGAGTCAGGAAAGCAAGAATGTCTAGGAAGATGCCTTACAACAAAGACCATTTATCCTCAGTTTGGAAAGAGCTCTTTGTAATTGACTTAGTCCTTGCTCTGCCATCATCCCCCTGATAGCAACAAGTTGAACCGTGTGTCATCTCATATAAAGTACAATCAGAGGGATGTGGTTCCCCAAAAAGCTACAGTGGTTTCAAATCAGAATCTGCAAGTAATCCACAAATCCCTATGATTTCACTCTGAAATTACCAAGGGCACTTTATGGATAATATAAATAAGTCCAGGTAATATAGGAGATAGAATTGAGAAATCCTGAAAAATATGAATTTAATAATCATTTCTATTCGAGTCTCTGCTTCTCCTATTTCAAAACAGGTTCCTGTAACCATCCTGACCATGTGCCAAATAATCGGCCTCCCCTCATTTGTCATTCTGCTGCAGGTGCATTTCCTCAGAAAGGCCATGAGCTTAAGCATTATCATTCACACAGAGATCAATTTCTTTTGACAGCAAAGTGTTGCAGGCACAAATTTGCATTTGCAGTCTGGTAATTTTTAAAAATTCTACAAATTGGAGATTTTGAGTGCCCTTGCTACTTCTTTTACTATCTTTTATACTTATTGCTCCTAAAACAAAAAAAAAACCTCTGCTCATGTCTTTTATTAGGCGTTATATAGTTGAATTTATTTTGTAAAATTTTTTTGAAGTTAATAAAAATATTCCCCAACTTAAGGTAGTTCTGCCTCATGAATGATGACGAAGGATGTACTTGACTGGTCATGGTTAATCAAAGAATTAGACAAATTTATATTGTTCATTCAAGCAAATAGTTACTGCATATCTACTAGGTATAAGGTATTGTTATAGATGCAAAAGAATATACATGTGCGTCAGATGTCAACACTCATATTGCTTTTGGGCACACATAAGGTCACATTAACATAAATGCTCAAATTTCCCAGTAGGAATTTAACACTCCCATACCCTTAGCCCTTCTGAAAAGTGTCCCCAATAAAATATTTTTGGCAGGCCCCAGAGAGTCTAAGTGTCCAACCATGTGTCCAATCCTGCTGTTTCTGTTACTGTTCTCCCACCTAAAGTCATGGGCCTTTCCTATGTCTGTCATCCAGGCTATGCTGCAAGAATGGTGTTCAGTGTCATCTTCCACTTAAATCTGCTTTGACCCAGTCCCACACATTTCACCTAGATCACTGCCTTCAATTTCTGCCTCTCTAACCTTTCCCCCTACAGCGTCAACAAAAACAAACACAAACCAACCAAATTCATTTCATCTTTTTATAATCCTTAGTGGTTCCTTTATTTCATTAGGCTATTATATTCAATTCTATTCTCTCTTTCAAGATAAAAAAATATCTGTACATTTTACAAAGATAAATAGATGTAAACTTCAATATTTCATTTGTCACTGCCTGAATTTTCCTTAGACTTAACTGAAGCCCCTCCCACTAAACAAAAAGAATTTATACTTTAGACCATGTTAGTGGTCTAACTGGCAGAGTTACTAGATGCAAGCATGATGTGATTTTTTTTTTTTAGATTTTATTTATTTATTTATTTGAGAGAGAGAATGAGAGAGAGAGAGCATGAGAGGGGGGAGGGTCAATGGGAGAAGCAGACTTCCTGCCGAGCAGGGAGCCAGATGCGGGACTCGATTCAGGGACTCCAGGATCATGACCTGAGCCGAAGGCAGTCGCTTAACCAACTGAGCCACCCAGGCGCCCGCATGATGTGATTCTTAAAGTAAACATAAGTAACTTGCTTTGGAGATTAAAAACAAAAGTAAGCAGCAAACGTTTAGTTCTAATCCTAAGGGTCAAGTAAGATTTGGCATTGGAGATAGTATGGAAATTGAGGATGGAAGAATGAGTCAGATTTTAGGTTAATTTGGAGAGGGGAAAGTGGAGTGGCAAGCATTGTTCACTCAGAGTACAAGGGACACAAAGAAGTAAAAGTGCCTATAGCTCCAAATTTCTAAATGTTCCCTGAATGGCAGGCTAAGGGGAAAACAGTCAGGTGTAGATAGAGTTACAGTAGTGCCAGATTGTGATAATTTAAGATGCTTTGAATTCTATACCAAACATTGTGAATTTTCTCAGATGGGTAATTAGAGATATCATCAGGAATTCTGAATAGAATGAAGTATTTATGCTTCAAGTAATAGAGGAAGGCCTAACTAAAAGAAAAAATAGGACATTTATTAACTCACATAACAAGAAGTTGTAGAGGCAAAGTGGATTCAGGGTAATGAATTCAATCATTCAGTGAAAGCATGACTTCAACTCCACTTCTTTGCAATTCTTTCCCCTCATTATTTCAGTGTGGCTGAATTAATTTCAAGCATCACATTCTCAAATCAACAGTGTCCACAGGTAAATGTTAAAGCTTTTATTTATTTTCAGGTTTTTTGGTAAAGACTTTGCCTAGAAATTTTACCCAGTAGATTTCTTCTGTGTTGATAGCCAAAATCCTTCCATAAGCCTCTTTAGAAAATGATCACTAATTATGTGAATGGAATTACCAATTTTGAGGTGAAATATGATTCCCAGATTCCTCAAAATATGAGATACCCAATATTGGAACAAAATCAGGGTTGTATTAGCAAGGAAGAAATTGGAAAAACGATAGATAACTAAGTATGACAAGGAAATAAAAAGATGAAATTCTGCATTTTAGACACCTAACTATGGAAGTAGAGTTTGGGATAAGAGGGTGTAAAGACAAGAAGCAAGAAATCACAAGAGTTTAACGCAATAATGATGTAAGAGATAATGGAAATTTAAACTAAGGCATTAAGCCAAAATAAAATTGAGCAGAGAGATTGGTTAAAGAATTTCATCAAGATAAAAAGCTTTTGCACAGCAAAGGAAACAGTTGACAAAACTAAAAGACAACCTACAGAATGGGAGAATATACTCGCAAATGTCTTATCAGATAAAGGGCAATATCCAAAATCTGTAAAGAACTGATCAAACTCAACACCCAAAAACCAAATAATCCAGCCAAGAAATGGGCAGAAGACATGAACAGACACTTCTCCAAAGAAGACATCCAAATGGCCAACAGACACATGAAAAAATGCTAAACATCGTTCGGCATCAGGGAAATACAAATTAAAACCACAATGGGATACCACCTCACACCAGTCAGAATGGCTAAAATTAACAAGTCAGGAAATGACAGATGTTGGCGAGGATGCGGAGAAAGGGGAACCCTGCTACACTGTTGGTGGGAATGCAAGCTGGTGCAGCCACTCTGGAAAACAGTATGGAGGTTCCTGAAAAACTTAAAAATAGAACTACCCTATGACCCAGCAATTGCACCACTAGGTATTTATCCAAAGGATACAAACATAGTGATTTAAAGGAGCACCTGCACCCCAATGTTTATAGCAGCAATGTCCACAATAGCCCAACTATGGAAAGAGCCCAGATGTCTATCGACAGATGAATGAATAAAGAAGATGTGGTATATATATACAATGGAATATTACTCAGCAATAAAAAAAAAAGAAATCTTGCCATTTGCAATGATGTGGATAGAACTAGAGGGTATTATGCTAAGCAAAATAAGTCAATCAGAGGAAGACAATTATCATACGATCTCACAGATATGTGGAATTTAAGAAATAAAACAGAAGATCATAGGGGAAGAGAAGAAAAAATAAAACAAGAGGAAATCAGAGAGGGAGATAAACCATAAGAGACTCTTAATCTTAGGAAACAAACTGAGGGTTGCTGGAGGGGAGGGAGGTGGGGGATGGGGTAAGTGGGTGATAGACATTAAGAAGGGCATGTGTTGTAATGAGCACTGGATATTATATAAGACTGATGAATCACTGACTTCTACCTCTGAAACCAATAATACATTATATATTAATTAATTGAATTTAAATTTAAAAAGAAAAAAAAGCTAGCAGGGCTTGGGACATGACAGGAGGTTGCCAACATGATAGGACTGATGGTTGTACTGGCGGCCACCAAGATATGAGAGTAGACCCAGTGGAACCAGATAGAATACCATGAATTTGTATGTGATAAGTTCTGTGAAGTCAACTTGCTGACAGAATGTAACAATCTTAAGAATAGGATATGCATCCCAAATGCCAAATCTGACTGACTAGGATGGGTCCATAGTACTGCTAAGGTTTCCAAGGCTGAGTCAACAGAAATGAGTGCTAGGATCAATTAACAATGTCTGTCATGGGTATGGAGAAGGGAAATGACAACATATATGCCAAAGATCTGTAACCTCATTATCCTAAGATTAAAAACAAAGAACTGGGGGCGCCTGGGTGGCTCAGTCGTTAAGCGTCTGCCTTCGGCTCTGGTCATGGTCCCAGGGTCCTGGGATCGAGTCCCACATCGGGCTCCCTGCTCAGCGGGAAGCCTGCTTCTCCCTCTCCCACTCTCCCTGCTTGTGTTCCCTCTCTCGCTGTGTCTCTCTCTGTCAAATAAATAAATAAAATCTTTAAAAAAAAAAAACAAAGAACTGTGTTTCATAACATAAAAAAAAGAAAAGGAGGGCCCTTGAAGTAATGAGCACTGTGTATAATATGCAACTGATGAATCACTAAACTCTATCTCTGAAACTAATTTAAAAAAAAAAAAGAATTTCAAATGAAATACAGACATCACCAATGGTTTCTTCTATGTGAAGTGTGAGGGAAAGACAAAAGATAACTCCAGGGTTGAAAATGGAAATTTAGGGGGGCACCTGGGTGGCTCAGTCGGTTGAGTGTCTGCCTTCGGCTCAGGTCATGATCCTGGGGTTCTGGGATTGAGTCCCACATTGGGCTCCCTGCACGGCGGGGAGTCTGCTTCTCCCTCTGACCCTCCCCTCTCTGGTGCTTTCTCTCTCTCTCTCTCTCAAATAAATAAATGCAATCTTAAAAAAAAAAAAAAGAAAATGGAAATTTAGGGATAACTGAGCTGATAAAGAAAACTAGAGTAGAATAGGGAGAAATGGTTACTATTCACATAGTAATGTGCTGATCTTTACTTTGAGAAAATGAATGATGAGTCCATTCTGTTCCATTTATGTGGAGAAATACAGCTAGAGTATGTACTAATCAAGAATTTTTAAGTTCTGGACATTAAGTTTTCCCTTAGAAGTTAATTTACCCTTCAAATTCAATTCAAGAAACATTTTATGAATCATATATATTTTTTATTATGTTCAGTTAGCCACCATATAGTACATCATTAGTTTTTGATGTAGTATTCAGTGATTCAATAGTTGTGTATAACACCTAGTGCTCATCACAACAAATGCCCTCCTTGATATCCATCACCTGGCTACCCCATCCCCCCACCCCCTCCCCTCTGAAACCCTCAGTTTATTTCCCAGAGTCCATAGTCTCTCATGGTTTGTCTCCCTCTCTGATTTCTTCCCCCTTCAGTTTTCCCTCCCTTCCTCTATGGTCTTCTGTGCTATTTCTTATGTTCCACATATGAATGAAACCATATGATAATTGTCTTTCTATTTTAATAAGTGTTACTGACTATATAAATAGAGCTCTGACTCTTCTCAGGTATATAGTTTCAACATATACTTTTGAATACATATTATTTACAAAAAAAAGCTAATATGCAAGCAGTACCAAAAAAAAAAAAAAGAGAGAGAGAGAATGTAATTATGTCTGTGATATTTAAATTCAATTTCAATTGATTAAAAAAATTATCAGACCCTATGTCAGTAGATTTGGAAAAAAATGTTTTATAAAGAACAAACTCCAAATGGCTTATTTCTACTTACTATTTTAAGTATATATATATTAATATTCAACAAAGAATTACTGTTTCAATCAAGCCTTTATGAGTATAATTAATGAACATTCCTGGTATTGTCCAACTTGAACTTATAATGCTCCCCAACCTACACCCAAATTTCATTATATTCCGCACTATGCAACAAGGAAATTGTTTTATGCTTGAAAAGGTCTTTGTCAGTTTTAAAGATTTATTATGGTGATTTGCTTTTCTCCCCTTCTTGGTCCTCATGGTCATTTCTCTTTCTCTCTTTTCTTTCTCATCTTTACATTCTAATATATTTTATATAAATACATTTTTAATATATGTGATGCTATCAACAAAATAAATTTTATATGTTTAATAATCTCAATCCATACATCTCTGATTCTTTGAAAGGCTTGCTTTGTATATGACTGAATAGCTGGTCAGAAAAACCTTTATTGTGAGAGAAGCAATTACTGTCCCACTATTGGAAAGGAAATAACCAATTGTCTTTTATAAATTGCTAATGTTAATAATAACTAAATATCTGAAGATATTTAATCTTATTTAATCTTATCTGAACATAAAACAAAGTTTGAGAAATTAAATTGCTCTCTCTCTTTTTTTTCTTTTTTAGTTAGGCATACCATTTAGGTTAAAACATTTTATGTACCTATTGTTTTTCTCCATTGCTCTATCTAAAACTTTGAAGTATCATAAAAAGACTTACAGACATTCACATTCTATATTTATAAAAGGAATAAAAACAAAAAAAAGGATAAAAGCACATGATTCTTTTTGGTCTGTATATGTATGTATATATATTAGGGAAAACATAAAAATACAGTTCTTGTGAATCTGTAAAGACACTCACATTCTATATTTATAAAAGGAATAAAAACAAAAAGAATAAAAGCACATGATTCTTTTTGGTCTGTATATGTATGTATATATATTAGGGAAAACATAAAAACACAGTTCTTGTGAACCGAATATTTACACATACAGTTTTAGAGAAAGCAGTGTTATAGGCACACTTATTATTTTCGTTCTGAAAACAGTGGCATGAATAATGGAATATTATCTAATATGCCACCAATATTCACGTTTTCCCAACTGTCCTCAAAATGTCATTCATAGCTGTTTTTATTTTTTTTATTTTTTCAATAGAGGATCCAATTAAAACTCATGTACTATGTTTAGTTTCCATGGTACTTTAGTCTCCCTTCATCTAGAATGTCCTCCATCCTTTTTTGTGTGTCTTCTAATGTTAGTATTTTTAAAAATTCCAACTCTAATATTGTATATAATACTTCTCAATCTGGCTTTGTCTAATAGTTTCTTCATTGTTTGATTCAGGTTAAATATTTGTGGCAAGAATACTGTGAATACTATCAGAATATAATTTCCTGTTCTTAGGAGTTACATGTTGAGTTATTTAAGTGTGAAGTGTTAGGGTATATGCAACTACTTTCAGATGGTTTAGCAAAAGAAAAAAATTCTATGTGCATATATGTATATATTTATATCTCTGTATTATCTAGAGATAATGTGAGAAAAAGAATCCGATACAGAGCAAGAGGCAAAGCAAGTGGGACAATTGGTGAATCTAGGTGAAGAGAATACCAGTAATGACTGAACTAGCCTTTCAACTTTTCAGTATGTTTGAAACATTTCAAAATAAAAAGCTAGGGAAACAATTGGGGTGAGATTGTGAAAGGCATGTGATACGGAGTTGATACACTAAATTGAGTAGCCATCCAGCCACTTGCTGGCTGTGTGATTTTGGATAAATCATTGAGAGTATCCCAGCTCCTATATCTCCACTTTAAAATGGGGATGAAAATACTGAGTTTATATGTTGTTTTAAAGATTAGAAAAGATAACTGATACCAGAGCTTTACACATACACATTATAGGTAGATATAGAATACCAAGACAACCTAGATTCTTTTCAGACTGCAAGCCCAGTGTATTCTAATATCTTACCGAAAGACCTGGGAAATGAATAAGCAACATATTTATCATTTTGGAAAATGACAGAAGTTTAAATTTGTTTGTTGTTCTATTAGAGAAATGAATTTTGCATAGTTCAACTCACCTTGGTGACTATAAATAAAATGTTCAAGGGTGAGTAGCATAGAGTTAATTAATTTAAGAAATCAATAAAAAAAAAACTCCACACAAACATAAGATGGATAAGGATTCTTACAGTATACAAAAGGTCGTAGAGGGCATTAATGTAAATATGTGAATAATGTAGTGCTGAATCTGAATTAGGAAACCAATGCTGGGATATATAAGTGCTAATATTATAGAAATAGAGAATTCCTTCTAGCTTGAGATTGACTTCACAATTACCCTGAAACTAGAATGAGACCTGAAGAACTGGTTCATTCATTCTATGGGTAAATATGTATGAAGCACATTTTTTTTTTTTCTTTCTAAGCCTTCTGTTATTGTTGTAACAGATGACCATTCCTGCCTTCAAAGACCTCACAGTCAAGCAGAGCAGACCTATATAGGCAATTACGATAGGTCTTCCTTTGGAGTAACTACTGGATTTGGGTGCTCATTTTGGGGAAGCATCTAACCATTTCTTAGAGTACTGGGAGAGTTTTGTGAAAGTAGTAATATTTAAGTTGAGATAGAACTTTTAATTTAGATGATTTCAAATGTGAAAGGGGAAAAATAAAACTATTCCTGATCTTAAAATATATGACCTGTTAGGGACTTAAGATTCCTTCACTCTTAGTTTTTATAAGTTCTAGGTCAATAAGAAATAAGAAAGTATATACAGAAATATTTTTTCTTTCTAATAAACTTTAGATTTGTACTTTCGTGGGGGCAGAATCCCTGCTGCCTGATTTGGTTGGGGCTTTATATTTGAAACTAATTCACTAGTGTGTTGAAACTACACATTTTCAAATAGTATTTAAAAGACTGAGGAGTCCTGGATGTTGTTATCTAAGTCAAAGTTTTTGTTTTTATTCTTCCTCTTCCTTATCTTCTTCTTTCTTTCCTTTTTAAAAAATATTAATTTGTTCCTTTTTCTCTTCTTCCCTTTCCTTCCAGCTCTTTCTTGTCCTTTCCTTTCTCTTTCCTCTCCTTTCCTCCCCTTTCCTTCTTTTGAAGTAAGGTCTGATGAGCAAGGAACCATGAAGATTCAGGGTTAAGAAGTACCATGATCAGCGGTGGGCCTAAGGAGTTATTGGGGTGAGGAAGCAACTAATGGAGTCAGAGATTAATTACAGAGGAAATGAGCAGACATGTAAACACACTAAAGATTATGGGCATCAATTTCTCATTGTTAGTGAAGAGGTTTACAAATATGGATATACTGAAGGCAGATTGATATCTGTGGGTTGGATTGAACTTGGAGTCATTGGTGTGAACTTTTGAGTTTTAACATATAGAAAGAAATATAGAGACAGATGTCTTTTGAGAGGTCCAAGAAGCAATGACACCCAGAAGAAATTATTTCACCAAGCATGCAGATCTTAAATACCATTCTCTACTCAAATACATTAGGGCTCTTGGAGTAATGACTGGTTATAGGGATGGGCTGTGAAAGTCCAAGATGAGCCAAGACTATCCTGTTTTACAAGACAGTGTGCAAAAAATGATGGGTTATTGCCCCCCCCCAAAAAAATGTAGAAGTCAACTTGAAGGATCTTGACTGAGCAAATCTGGTATTAGTATTTAAAATAAATACTAATAATAACAGATTATTACCTATTAAATAAAATAGAAACCCTTGAGTATCCCTACTGATATAAATGAATAAATATTAAACAAATGGAGGGAAGGGAAAGTTTTAAAGAGTTTACTTGGCTGAGCTATTAGCAGTCTATGAACTTCTTTTTTTTTTTTTTATTATGTTATGTTAATCACCATACATTACATCACTAGTTTTTGATGTAGTGTTCCATGATTCATTGTTTGCGTATTAACACCCAGTGCTCCATTCAGTATGCGCCCTCTTTAATACCCATTACCAGGCTAACACATCCCCCCACCCACCTCCCCTCTAGAACACTTAGTTTGTTTCTCAGAGTCCATAGTCTCTCATGGTTCATCTCCTCCTCCGATTTCCCCCCCTTCATTTTTTCCCTTTCTGCTATCTTCTTCTTCTTTTTTTTTTTTTAACAGGTATTATTTGTTTCATAGGTACAGGTCGGTGATTCAACAGTCTTAACACAATTCACAGCACTCACCATAGCACATACCCTCCCCAAT
>NC_138370.1:111170198-111191839 GCF_054177405.1 Leptonychotes weddellii | reverse complement strand
ATATATCTATATATCTATCCCACATCTTCTTTATCCATTCATCTGTCGATGGACTTCTTTGAAGTCTTTTATCTCAGTTTCTGAATTCAACCTTCATCTCTTCCATCTAACTCCCCCAATCTACAATAGATGCTCTAAAAATATTTCTTTCAGTACATTATTTATTTTATAAGTATATATAAATAATAAGTTCCTTGCCATTAGAAAAATTCTCTTTTGTCTGTATTTTCTGAACATAATAAATGTTTTATTTTTAAACTATGAGGTAGTATTACAAGGTTGCATCTAGAAAAAAAATTTAAAGTATGTATCTATTCAAGCATGCTCCCAGATGAGATACCAAAGAGAAAGATTTTATTTACTCAAAAAATATTTCTTCACTGAGTATTGTGTTTTGCTTTTGCAAAATTATGGGTGAATTTTGATTTTTATTTGTTGTCACTGTCCATGTCAAATTATACAATGTGACAAAAACTGAGGTTTCCTTTTTCCATTTCTCCATTTTTACTGGCTATCATCCATAAATTTGTATTGAAATACTTTGATTTTATAACTAAAAAAATTGGAATTAGGTAGTTTTCTTCCACACTAAAAACTCAGACTAAATAGAACATTCCAAAATTCATTTTAAATGGTTATGATGCAAATGCTGATAGAAATCCTTCATCATGTGTATTATTTCCTATTTGTAAAGAAGTGATAATTAACTTTCATTTTAGATATTTTATGTGACATAATTGTCACTGGAATGAATTAAGAAAGAGTTTTAATTCAGTACCCATGTTTTTAGAGAATTAGGGGTGTTTCATTGTTAGGCAACATTGTTGAGCATTCTGCTGGAGATTTTGCAATTTGGGAAATTTTTTTTTTATTTTATTCTAGTCTATATTATGGTTGATTATTTTACTACTCTCTAACCCACAGTTTTGCATTTATTTTGGGTTTAAAGTCCATTAAAACATATTTTCTTCTATAACTGTCTTTAATATATTGATTTCCTCTCATTACTAACAAAATCTAAATATCCTCTACATTTGCTGATAAAACATCTCTTGGTATCTTCATAGAGTTCTAATATGTTTCAAATACTGAATTAGTAAAATTAGTAAGATTTTAGGAACAAAACGGAGGATGGAAGGAACTTGCCCTTCCTTTTTACTTCCTTTGATTTTTCCTCTCATCTTCCTTCTTTGTTCCTAAAATTTTACTGTTACTATTTTAGGTCTTTCATGCCATTTTATCCTCTGTTTGGCATGAACAGAACTAATCAAGATACATTTAAAAACATCAAATAAAACGCAAAACTATTTTCATTGCTAATTCCTAATTCCTTCCTTAAACTGGTATCAGTACATGTGTTTGTATTTATGTGTGTTCTCTTTTTTTTTTTTTAAAGATTTTATTTATTTATTTGACAGAGAGATAGCGAGAGCAGGAACACAAGCAGGGGGAGTGGGAGAGGGAGAAGCAGGCTTCCCGCGGAGCAGGGAGCCCGATGCGGGGCTCGATCCCAGGACCCTGGGATCATGACCTGAGCTGAAGGCAGACGCTTAACGACTGAGCCACCCAGGCGCCCTATTTATGTGTGTTCTAATGTGATTACTGTCCCGGGATTCAAGGAAATTGGGATTGAGTTTTAATTTTGAATAATTGCCTACACGTTATTTATTTTCTTTATATTTTAGTTTCTAAAATTTCAGAATATAACTAATAAAATCTGATTCATTTTTCTCACAAAATGGTCTTATTACATTGATGATTATGAACTTATTATAAACCATAATCAGTTTTGATTGTGCACAGCAGTCATCACTTCATTATAAATGAATAAGATTAGGAAAGCACAATATTGGGAATTGTAAGTCCCAAATATTTGATAAATCCCCATAGTAGTCATGAGGCTAAATTTCAAGAGGCCTCCAAAATTTCAGAGCCATGTTCATTTGAATTCTGTGTGTTCATTAAGCTTTTCCACATTAAATTGCAAATTAATAGAAGTGGTCCACAGGCAAACTCATCATGTCCAAGATAATAGCAGCAGATATCTGATTAGGTGTCTCTTCCTTTTTTCTATCCAATTTACAAGGATCTGCATCAAGAAAAAATGTTTCACTATCTTATTAAATAAGTTAAATTCAAATAAACAAAAATTTTCATCATGTGGTGGTAGGTATTTCTACATTGTACTATGAATCTATTCAAATATATTTTACTGTAAGTTTATTCTGATTAATTGTAAGATTGTTTGAAGCACCTGCTAGGATACAAATTTAAAATTTCATTTATGCCAAATTTGTAAATCCCAGGTAATCCTGATCTTTTTGTTTGTTTGTTTGTTTACATTTAAAAAAATAAAGCAGTATTTTGTAAAGCAATAGTTTTGGAAAAGAAAGTGGTTGGGAGAGATAGTGATAGGTAAAAAAAATACTGTTAAAAATGTGTCTGTATAAGCTTCATGTAAATCTACCTGTTATGTGGAGAAGACCTTAGGGAAGATGGCCAGAAATACAAAAAAAAATTGTTAGACTTTGGGATTAAATACAAACAAATAAGGAACATGATCCAAGCACTGTTTATTGTCTATTTGTGCTAAGCATTTGAGAAGGATTTATTTTTCTCAATTTGTGGAAGAAGGGAGTTAGAATGAGAAACTTTAAGTCATATTTCTAAGTGTTCTGTCTGAGATTTGCATTTTTTTTTTTTTAGCATATATTGAACACTAAAAGTAAAAAGACAAGAGGAAGCAGAATCCAGAGAAGGGTATAAATGTATTCTTTGTAGTGCAGATCTTAGTAAGAGTGGAGTGTTGGAGTCCTGAAGTGTTCTGGTTAATAAAAGGTATCTTTCAACATGTCCAGCAAAATTCATAGAAAATTATCACAAACATTTGAGTTAACATTTAAGAGCAGAGTGGTAAATGAAACCTAGAAAATTTATATTTAGGAAAGATATTAAACTAGACACGTACCTAATGTTTAAAATAGATTTGTGGTAGGCAAGAAGAACAGTGATTAAAACTAAGGGCATCACAGCTGATTCCCTGAAACCCTTTTGTATAAATTGGCCAGCTCCTGTTTTTCAGCTGGTCTACTGAGACTAGTTTGCTTTACAGCTTCTTGTTTTGAAAAAAGAGAAAGTTCTTGTTCATGAAAAAAGTTAGCTTAGGAGAACTTACATATGCCCTGGAATAAGTAAAATATTTCTTAATGAAGTTTGTAAAATGAAATGACTCTTATCAAGTAGTTCCTCCATAGATGCACAGAAATAATGAAAAAGTGTGTTTATTTCTAATAAATAAATGGTTAGGTAGTGTATATGCATATGTGAAATTTCTTTTTTAATTTAGACATTGGGCTCTTTTTCATATTAGACAAATTATTGGCCTATTTTTTTCATATTTTGAGACCCAATTTCAATGTGGGGGGGGAGCCAGGGTTTCACACACAACACCAAACAATTCTCAGACATAAGGAGGGTATATGAGAATGTAGCTGAATTCTGACACCATCTATCTGGAGAATCAGATTCTGTGGGTAAAGGGCTCAGTCCCACAAGACCACCCTCCACTTCAGATACAGGTTGCAGGCTCAGGTTATTACTTGTGCTTCTGGCCAACTGACTACAAATTGGAAGTTCTAACAACCCCTTCCAAATCAAGAAGCCGATTGCAAGTTCAGGTTGTTACCTGTGTATCTGATTGACTGGCAATAAATCATAGTTTCCCATGACTCCTTCCTCAGGTTTGATTAATTCGCTAGTACAGCTCACAGAAGTTGGGAAAACCTATTTACTCACTAAATTACCAATTTATCACAAAAGATATTAAAGGATATGAGTCAGTAGCCAGATGAAGAGGTATATAGGATGAGGTCCCGAACAAAGGAGCTTCTGTCTTCATGGAGCTTGGGGCCCAGCGTGGTAACAGTGGAAGCATTCTGGTTTCCCAATGTGGAGGCTCCTCAAACCCTCTCCTTTGGGGATTTTATGGAGGAATTATTATCTAGGCAAAACTGATTAACTCACTGGTCATTGGTGATTGATTCAACCTCCCCTCTCCTCTTTCTTCCCCAGAAATCAGGGTGTGGGACTGAAAGTTCCAACCCTCTATTCTTGGTTGGTTCCCTTGGTAACCAGCCCCTATCCTTAGGTGCTTTGCAAAAGTAACCTCATTAACATAAACTCAATTGGGGTTTGTTATGAATAATAAGACATCCATTTAACCTTGATGACTCTGAGACATCTCTTCAGGAACTGAGGAGTAGAGACCAAATATTATAACAAAAGATGCTCCCATAGCTCTTATCACTCAGGAAACTCCAGGGTTTTGAGAGCTTGAGCCAGGAACTATGAATGAAGACCAAATACAGGAGAAATATAATTTTGTTATCTGAATGACCAATATATGTATTTCTTATAAATCACAATATCATATTCCTTATACCACATTATTTGAAAATATAGTATAATAATGAAGAAAGGATAATAAAGCAGAAAATTAAAGAATAATTTTTATTTTTATTTTTAAGTTTTTAAAATCCTTTATTTATTTGAGAGAGAGAGAGAGTGCATGAGATGGGGGTGCAGAGGGAGAGGGAGAAGAGGCTCCTCCCCAAGCAGGGACCCCAATGTGAGGCTTCATCCCAGGAACCTGAGATCACGACCTGAGCCAAAGGTAGATGCTTAACTGACTGAGACAACCAGGTGCCCCAAGAATAACTTATTTTAGAGTAGCTTTAGAAACAATATTCAAAATATCAGATATATTTGATTCAAACTATTACTTAGTGATATTATTTAATAATGCTCTTTTAGAACTCCATTAATAAAATTATTTTCTAAGCTTTTATTTAGTTTTTCAGATTAGGGTGACAATTTTATGGGGGAGATGAACCATGAGAGACTATGGACTCTGAGAAACAAACTGAGGGTTCTAGAGGGGAGGGGGGTGGGGGGATGGGTTAGCCTGGTGATGGGTATTAAAGAGGGCACGTTCTGCATGGAGCACTGGGTGTTATATGCAAACAATGAATCATGGAACACTACATCAAAAACTAATGATGTAATGTATGGTGATTAACATAACATAATAAAATAAAATTAAAAAAAAAAGCTATGCCTTGGGGGACACTTGGGTGGCTTAGTTGTTGAGCCTCTGCCTTGGGCTTAGGTCATGATCCTGGGGTCCTGGGATGAACCCTGCCTTGGGCTCTCTGCTCAGCAGGGAGCCTGCTTCTCCCTCTCTCACTCCCCCTGCTTGTGTTCCCTCTCTTGCTGTCTCTCTCTCTCTGTCAAATAAATAAATAAAATCTTAAAAAAAAAAAAAAGCTATACCTTGTGAATTACACTGTATTTTTGGTATCAGTATATATTTAATTGTATTACCTTTGAGTCAATCTAAAATAAAATAATTACTTTTGGGATTCAAATAAGTATTAATCTACATGTTGATTAAAGAGAGAATTTTGAACATTGCATACAATCTTCACCTTCCTTCAAGTGAAAATTATTCAATTGGAGGGACATTTGTGGCAATAAGTTAGGGACTACAGACCACATTTTTACAATGATGGCCTCTGATGACTATACTGCATTCCCACATGATGTTCTAATGCAGCTTGTTATTGAGGAAGCCATCTAATTAAGTCCTATTTTAATCCTTCACAAAAAATACAAATGAAAATTAGAAAATGTATCATAAAATAGTTAAATATATTCATAGCAAAATGTGACATCTGCTAAGCAAGACAAAATGCTACACATAAAATACTAAAAATGTTAATTGAGGGGATATTTTAAAGTTTAACAGCCACAGTAAATTCCTAGGCAGGATACTTTCACATACAACTATTTTATTCCTTAAAACATAAAATTTTCTAATACTCACTATATATTTTCTTTAGTAGAGCTAGAGTTTATTTGAGGATGCAAACAAAAGTATATCTACCTAGAATTCAGGTTTGTTTTAATTGCATGCTTTACTCTTAGGGTAGTGTGAGTAATATCACAGAATACAGAATTGAAAATGTTATTATAATGTTTTTGATAATTTAAGTAAATTTATGACAGTACAATATACATAGTACAAAAATCTTTACCATAGTAACCCTTAGAGCTAATTCTTACATCAGTGATGGAACACTCTACATCTTTTGAGGCGGTCTAATCCACTTTTATATACCTTTAATTGCTCTTGTTAAGCACAACAATTCAACTGAGTAAATTTAAAGATCAAATTGGCTTTATTCATCAGTTCATGAATTGGGCAGTATTCTATCTAGCAAATAAAAAGGATCTCTAAAGAGCTACAGAAAAGGGCAGGCTTTTAAAGGCAAAAAAGGGGCAGAAAAAGGAAGTTTATTAACAAAGAGTAGATTGTTTCAGGTTTAGGTTTCTTACCTATGGGGAATGGAAACGGTCTTATTATTGTGGAATGCCTCATTAGTGCTGACCAGGTAGTTCCAGGTGGACTGGTTAAAGAATATATTCCTTGTATTGCTACATTCTTGGTTAGGTATTAAGCTTGGTTTGCTGATATGGGGCTTAGCATAAGTGACTCCATTTTTGTCCAGTTGTTTCTTTTTAATAATCCCCTGCCCTTTAGATCAGACTGTCAACTAGGAAATGTAACCAGATAAGAGGTATTAGTGCCATTCTCAGCTACCACTCTATAGTTCTTGTAGCTGTTTAAAAATGCTTTGTGTGGTAATCAAGGTCAGGACTTTTTGCTTAATCTTTGTGATATTAACAGGCCATGACTTCAGGTTCACGATTTTTAAGTCAGTCATTCTCTCTCTTTTTTTTTTAAGATTTTATTTATTTATTTGAGAGAGAGAGAATGAGAGAGAGAGCACATGAGAGGGGGGAGGGTCAGAGGGAGAAGCAGACTCCCTGCCGAGCAGGGAGCCCGATGCGGGACTCGATCCCGGGACTCCAGGATCATGACCTGAGCCGAAGGCAGTCGCTTAACCAACTGAGCCACCCAGGCGCCCAGTCAGTCATTCTCTTTGTTCCTTTTCTAACATACCAGTTTTAGGGAGATCATTTGCATGGTGGTTAGCAGCTATGAACATGAATTTAGAGGTCTTGAGAGAATATAACACACCAGGGAGATTATTCTGATTATTATAAGCAGGATAATTTCCAATATTTTAGTGTACTTTGGAGCCATGGTCCCCAAGACCCAAAACAATCAAAATCAAATAAATCAAAGACCCAATTGAAGGAGCCACCTTTTTAATCAAGTGGCTTGCTCAGTGATTCTATGTTACTGAGTTTTGACTTTCACAGAAATGTTAATCCAAGTGTAGCAGATGGTATTGGCCACAGCACAGGCACCATCTTGCTCAGCTAAAAAATAAGGGCTATCTTGTTACCAAGGACAACTTTGGCCAGAGAATCTAGGAATTTCTGTTGGACAGCTATTGTCTTAGCAGTGGATTCTGTAATACTTCCAAGAGTCAAGGAAAAATTCCTTATTATAGCCTCATTTACATTTACTCCTAGACATAGGAGCAGTCATTTACCAAAGGAAGCTAATTTTGAATTATGAATGCCCCTAGTAGATCCTTTCTAACTCAACAATGTAAAATGTAGGGTAGTTGACCAATAAGGTGTAACAGAGACACAGTTAGATAACCTAAGAGTCATTGCCTGGCTATACAGCAGCCATCTAGGCATTCATTGGCACAAAAAGAATGATAACCACCACAGGCAAAGATAAATCTTTTTGGGCACAAGCCATTTCCACTGAGATGGCACTGTTAATGGATTCATTTGCAGGTATTGTTACATTTGTTCATTCAAACCAGGGGTCAGTTAGGTTTTCTTCTAGCCTGATACAGAAGTTGTTCTAAATTCCAGAGTTTATACCCTATTCCCAATGGCCCGGTAGGTAAAGATGATGGTGTTATCTTTCCAGGTCAGAGCAGAGTAAAGGGAGGAAGGGTTTCATGTTCAGTTTAAGTAAGAAGTCTTCATCTGGCATCTTGGGAGGAAGGGGTCTACCTTGATGTCAGCTACTTCTCTTCCTAATTTGATTTTGAGGTCTCTAGTTTTTGTACAGGGCCAGATGTCAGGTGGAGCTTTCTTCAACTATCATAGGTGTACTAATAATACAAGTCCCCAAAGTTTGGCAGTCATCTGGGTAGTGTTAAAAAGCTGGCATAGTCTGTTTCAAGGAGATTGAAGGGCAGTCCTTATTCTTAGTGTTTCCAAATCAGAAGGGTGACAGAAACTAGAAGAATTCGGGATCCAGTCTAACTTACAGGTATGTAAGAAAATATCAAAGATGATTAACAGGATTAGAATCTAATATCTACAAAGACACAAACTTAATTTTTCTCTCTACAACTGAAGCAGGAGAGCAAGGTTCTTGTATCGTGGAGTCAAAGAATGAATCTCGTGGACAAAGGAGAGTGAGTAAAGCAATAGAGTTTTATTAAGCAAGGATAGAGAAAAAACTCTCAGGAATGAGAGTGGTCCTGACAGGGTTGCCAGTGGGGGCCTCCACTGACAGTCTTTTATTTAGAATTGACCAGGGAGCTTGTGGCCTTAATATTCTTTTGATTTCTTGGTTTGAGTAAGGACTGGTGATAACATTCTTTAATGGCTTACTTCTTCTTTGGAGTCTGGTTATTCTTTGTTGTTCACAAGGTGACTATCATAAAAAGACCTCACCTCTGATGCCCAGGGCAGCATTTTCTGGTTTGTTCCCTTATTTCTGGTTTCGTTATGCCCCAACATTTCTGGGATTTCTGTGAGCCTGATCACATAGCCCCCTACCTATCTCTCCCTACCTAGCCCTGCCTGTCCCTTACTCAATGAGCCTTTGGATGTATATCCATGTGTCATATACTTGGCGGATGATTGCCAACATGTATCTTGAGGGGTAGAAATAAATGAAGTTTCCAAAGGAATTTTTATATGTTAAAGTAGACTTACAGGATCCTGGGGGTCAGGCTAAGATTGCTTTTAACCCTTAGCAAAGTGTCAACATCTAGGCAGTTGAGTCCCTAGGGGAATGTCACTCTGCCTGTTTCAAGGACTTGTCATTGGGCTGTAAGTAGTAAGGAAATTTAATAATTTTTCTTCTGGCTTTGTTTCCCAAATCACAGTTACCTCCACAGTAGAGCAAATTTGTTTGCATTAAACTTGGCCTGATTATTTACATAAGTGCAGTAAGACCAGTGATTGACCATATAGGCTCCTTTAAAGAATGCTTTGCTGGATCCTTATAAGCAAGGTACCATGCTGATTCTTCCAAGGGGTTTTTATTAGCTCTGTAAAGTCAACCATAGTTCCTTAAGCTTATCTGGTCGTAAATAAGTCTGTGCACATCTTTCTCAAATATGACATTCCAATCAAAGCCTTGGTAATATAACCAATGTTTTGGATTGTGTCCTGTTATAGACAAAACAGATTTTTTTTTTTTAAGATTTTATTTGTCAGAGAAAGAGAAACAGAGAAAGAGTGCACAAGCAGGGGGAGCGGCAGGCAGAAGGAGAAGCGGACTCCCCGCTAAGCAGGGACCCCGTATGACTTGATCCCAGGACCCTGGGATCATGACCCAAGCCTAATGCAGAGGCTTAACCAACTGAGCCACTGAGGCATCCCGAGAAAACAGATTCTTATTGAACTATGTAAATAACTATTTTGCCATGAAAAGAATATTCAAGAGTTTCTGAATTCTAGAGGTATCAGGGAAGAAGGAAAAGTAAATGTTTCATCTTTGTTTACAAAGGTATGCTTTTATCAAATTGTTCTATGTCATACATAGCCTAAGAGAAAAAGTTTACTTAAATATGGAAAAACAAAACATTAAGGAACAAGCGATGTTTCAAACAAGAAGTCATAAAAAATTATAATCATTCTCAGTTCATGTAGTTCTGTGTAATTAATACTTGATCTACTTGAATCCAGTTTTTCCATTAGATCTAGAAACTCTTACCCACTTCAGTTTTGTGATCTTAAAGTTATCAGAAACTTGTGTTCTAGAGTACCTATCAGAGTCCCTTCCATGGGTCTCTTTGAAGATGAATCACTTTACAGGAACACTTTTGCAAAAGCATCAGAGTAAAACAGTAACTTTTTGTCAATAATAAAGATTTAAAGCTAGCCATGGTTAGAAAATCTTAAAGTTTGTTACAATACAGTTGACAAAGAAATTTGGTTATTTCACTGACAAACATTTTAAGATAACATACCAGGATATATCAGGTTTTTTTTACTTGTTTGACAATGTTTCCCATGTAATTTAACATGTAAAATAAGTCTAATTAGTGTAACATCTCTCTTTTTATAAGGAGAGAGAACAAGTATTTTGAGATGTTCCAGAGACCCTCTTGAATATTCCAAAGTTAGTTCGAGGTCAAAAATACTTCATTTAGAATTTGATTCTGGGAAGTTTGTCAAAAATATCAAAAGGTTTTTAAATACTTTTTAAAATATGGTCATAGGTCTCTATGAAAGAGTTCTTGGTTATCCATTTAACCATAGTGATAATTAAAGACATTGCAGGCAAATACAGAAAGTTAAATAGGTGTCAAAAAACCTTTATCTCTTTTAATAAAGAAAACTAAAGATAAAATAAAGCACAGAAATTTTGACAAAACACAAAATCTTTGCTTTTTAGGCAGATTACTTAAAAAGGTAAAGAAAAATCTTTTACAATTTTTCATCAAGAGCAGACCAATAGTTTGAGTAAACTTTGTCTTTTTAACAGAGAGAAAACCAGATTTTAATTTTGCACCAGCTTATTTTTGATATTAAAATTCATTTACTTAATTAAATTCATTCTAATCTTAGGCAGCCCTGACCATGCATAAAATCCTTTTTCAATGATCCCTTTTCCACAAACCTTCTACAACTTCCTTTTTCTTCAACAAAAATACATCTCTATTCCTCATACCTTCTTTTACTGAACACACATCTTTCTTCTCTTGCATATGGAGAGGTTTCTCTTATTATTTCTAGTATCTTTAATTATATATTATAGGTTTAACACTAAAAACCTTAATTGTCAGTGACAATAAAAAAGCAATTATGAACTGTCTTTATATTAGCTTTCTGTGGCTTGAAAAACATAAAAATACTTATAATTTTAGAAATATGTGCTTTCTCATAGTAAATTTCTCAGTATGACACAAAATATCTTTAGTTCCTCTATAAAAGGAAGCCGAAAATGGATAAACCTATGTTCAGTAATTAATATTTCAGTATTTTATCTTATTTGGAAATGATCTGGATATTCAATGTGTTTAACTTATTGTTTAACTTAGCAAAGCTTTACGGCTTCAGGTTACCAAAAAAGATTTTGGGGAAATGATTTAAAAAGTTTATCTACAAACTTCTTATTCTATTTATATCTATTTAGTTTACTTGTTCTTAACAATTATGTTTCAACCACCTATAAAAAATTTATGAGACATTAGACAAAGTGAGCCGTCATTCCAAGCTATTTTTCTTGCTGACAAATTTTGTGAGAGATAACATGAACTTATTTGACTAGTGAATCCAGGTAGAGTAGAAGTTTATGTCTGCATTATATTTAATGCTGGTAACTCTTAACACATGCCTATTATAATTAAACCAAACTTAAACTAGCTTTTATTTGCCAAAGATTATCCCAGATCAAGTGAACCTGAAAAGTAGTTGGATTAATTTCTATTATATTTTGAGAAGTTTTATAGATACTTAATTCATATAAGAACTTGATTTTCTTCAAGCCAATTGAACAGAATTATTTAAAAATTAATTTTGGCAATACCATCTGGTAGTAGAAAATACCACATATCTACAACACATACATATATACATAAACATACAGGCAAATGTAAACAGTAACCTTACAGCTTTCTTACACTTAAGATTTCCCATTAGTCTGGGGTGCCTCGCTGGCTCAGTCAATTAAGTGGCAGAGTCTTGATTTCAGTTCTGGTCATGATCCCAGGGTCCTGGGATAGAGCCCTGTGTAGGGATCCATCCCTGCCTAGGGCTCCCTACTCAGCAGGGAGTCTGATCTAGGATTCTTCCGCTACCTCTCCCCACAGCTTGAAGCTATCTCTCTCTCTCTCTCTCTCTCAAATATATAAATAAATCTTGAAGGAAAAAAAAAATTCACCCAAATTCCAAATGACATTTCCCAACCCCTTCCTTTTTTTTCTTTTGATAACAATTACCTCCCTGATGTTTGTACTTTAACTTTTACATCTCAAAGGACCAGGGAGAATGCAAGTTATAGTCTTTTTAAGATAAACATGGGACTAGTAAAAATAAATAAATAGGTTTGGGGACTATTAAAAAGGAGTAGATGAACTTTGAATTGCCTATACAGCTGCATTTCTAGTTTTGCAAAGATTTGTTAAAAAATAAATAAAAAGGAAAAGGACAATTGCTCAGTTCCTCAAAGAATTGGATTGCAACTTAAGTGACATCATAGGTTCATCTACCCATAAATCCTCTTATAAGAGCTTTAGAAGGTTTTTCCCTTCCCTTCTGGGTATAGTTTTATTTTAGCTTAGGGAAGAAGGCCTTAAGCGAATTTCTATCAGGCTCTGCAATTTTGGCCAATTTCTGACCACAGAGCTATTTTGTAATTTTTAGCCAAGACAGACAGTAAATATCTCTGGCAGTATCGAACAACCCCTTGGACTTAAGAACTATCTTAAAGAGGGTGCAAAAGATATTTTATTTTCCCTTTTCTACTGGGTACTACAGACAGAAATCCAGGAGAGCTGATTCTGGGGAAGAATTATTACCCTTAGCTAGTTTCTGCCGGTTTTTCTAGGATCCCATCTGTGGCTGTGGTATTTACCAGAATTTGGCAAGAGCTTTCATTATTTTAAATTTTAGTTTCCCCTTCACCATTTAATGGAATAATGTAGCAATTTAGCAGAAAATCCCTCAAGAGTCTTATCAATTCTGGGAGGGGCCCATTTGGCCCCTTTGAGGATAGGTATAGGAGTATCTATAAGACCACTAACTCAGCAGACTTGTTTACAGTGCGAAGGCAATTAAGACAGAGGATTACTAGAATGAGTAATCAAATAAAGGCGAGTAAAGGGGAGCAGTAGGAATTGTGTCTGTTAAATAGTCTTGTTTTGGGTACCCCTTGTGTCTTTAATTTTTCATTATTCTTTTGCAACAAATCTTTCAATGAAGCTATTTTGGAAATTTGAAGTCTTTTCAAGACTCCTTCATACCTTTAAAATAGATTTCCATTGTTTGTTTAGAAGCCTTGCTTTTAAATGCACTTCCTAAGTGATCTTATCTAATTGGAACATTCCTTACAATAACCATTGTAGTTCTATGTTGTATTTCTCCTGAGGGCTAGCAACAGTTTGGTAGGACCCTAGCCACAAAGGGAATTTAACCCACATTTTGTGTTCAGCCATATCTACCATAAATGAGGTATATCCCATATCTCTGGCTGGCCTTATTTTGTTGTCCTCTACCTGATGGTTACCAAGACGAATTCTCAGGACACAAAATAAGCTTAGTAAGATTTTGCACCCCTCCCTTTTTTTTTTAATATTTACTGGTTTTGGAACCATAGTTCTTAGACATAAAATAAGCAGAAATGCCAAAAGGTAGCATTCTTAACTCTTTAGATTTTTAAGAATCCCATTTTTTTATTAACTTGCTTTAGCCTTATTATTTTATTAATTTCATTTTATTTCCTATATTATTATTTTATTTTTGTTGCTCAGAGCCAGACTAATACCTAAAAGGGATGTGCTGCTGGGTTGGGAATTATGTGCTGTTTTATAGTGTATCTCATTGCATGGAAAATTTGTTGAGGTTGATAGGAGATCCAGGGCCAATCTACCCTGTTCCATGACCAACTTATCCTAACAAGGGAATCCTTGGGCTAGGTGGTTAGTGCTCTAGCAGCGATTAAGTGCTCAACCCGTATATAGTAATTTTTGTGGCTTTTTGACTTCTAAGATTTTTATTAGCTAATAGCCTTAATCTACACAAAACAAGACATGTAAACATGTGCACCTTAACACACCAGCAGTAACCAATGGACTGGCCAAGAGAAGGCCCTGCATATACCACCAATAATACCTATGGAATCTGGGACTGGGGAAAGGATTGAACCAGCAGACCTCAATAAATGGAGACTGTGGACTGAGGGCCCCACATAAATAACTGCAAACTGCCACTAATAGTTCTCATGTAGATCCTGGGACAGAATCAAGGGTTGGGATTTCTAACCAAAATGGGAATTGTGGACTGAACCACAGGCTAGGGACTCAGGTTCTAGATGAAACTATCTGTCAGCTCAAGCGGACCTGCTAAGCCCTGACTGGACAGGAAGAAGATTGGTAGCTCAACACAAAGCAAGCAGAGTTCAAAACAAAGAGAAACTTATCCATGCCCTTGGATATGGTGAGAAAGAGAGTAAACACAAAGGGTTTGTGGTGTACCATGCCTGGGTTTCTTGTTGTTCCAAATGCCATTAGAAGTTTGCTTCAGATCCCAATGCCACCAAATCTGCTAAGCAACAAAAATTCAACTGAGTAAATATAAATATCAAACTGGTTTTATTCAATGATTCATGAATCGGGCATCATCCTATCTAGCAAATAGAAAGGCACTCTAAAGAGCTACTTAAAAAGGGAAGTGTAATGGCTGAGAGGGGGTGTAAAAAAGAAGTTTATTAGCAAAGAATAGATTGTTTCAGGCTTAGGTAAACCTTAAGGGATTACCTCACTACTGCTGACCAGGGAATTCCAGGTTGATTAATTAAAGATTACATTCCTGGGAGAGGTTGAAACTGCAATTAGGTTAGGTATTGTCTTGGTTTGTGGGCTTAGCACAAGTGACTCCATTTTGGACCTGTTGTTTCTTTTTATCACTGCTAGTTCTCTGTTCAACTGAAACTCATTTATTCATTGATCAAAGGTTTATTAAACTTTTGAGACATTCCGGATACCATTCCAGAAGCTAGAATCCTATCAGTGAACCTGAAAGACTGGGTTTTTGCCTTTAAGGAGCTTGACTTTGGTGGAAGCAGATTTTTTTTTTTTAATTCTTTCTTTTAACCCATATTTCTCTAAAGCCTTTTAAAGGTCAGGCATTATCAAAAATAAATTTTAAAAAGATAGAAATAAATAAACACATACATATTAAGAAATAATGACAAGGACTTTATAGAGATTTGAAATTGGGTGATGTAAGCATATAGATGCCTAATTTTTCTTTAGTATTGATCTATGTCAGGCATCATTTTAACTGCTCATTTAATCTTTTTAACTGTGCTAGGTTGTGAGTTATCATAATCCCCAATTTACAGATGAGGATATAGGGGCAAAAAGAGGTATATAACTTGCCTAAAATCATATAGCTATTAAGCAGAAAAGCTGGGATTTAAAACCAAGTAGTTTTGTTCTAGAACTCATGTTTATTATTTAAGCTATATATGCTTCCATTAGTCTTTGTAGCATTAAGAAAAGAGGGAGTAATCCTAGAACCTAGAGGCTTACAACAACATACCATAATTCTAAGGGCTGGTCATGGTAAATTTGAGATACCTACCAGGTATCCATTTGGAGATGTCAAGAACTTTGAAAATATGAGCCTGTATTTCTGTTGAGATAACACAGATGAAGATACAATTTGAGAGTCACACAGATGTAGAGAAGGTCAGCCTTCCTGTGACTTTCATCTGATGGTCTTAGCTTTGTCTTATGGATTGATATAGAACAAATCATCTTTTTCTTCTGCTTGCTAAGTCTTCATATATTTGAGTGTAATTATATCTCCCTTTATTCCATTAGTCTCTTGCTGAAACTATTAAAAAATTGCTAAGGTAGAAAGTGGAACAGAACATTGAAGGGGAAAGAAAACCTGTCAAAATTAAAGAAACAACATGTAGAGTTTGGAATGAGTGACAACTTCCAATCAAGGTCATTTATAAACTAGACCATATTTGGTTAGAAACAGAAACTTGTGCTTAAAAACATCCTTAAAAATTGAAAACTCACATTAAGAAATATTTTAATATTATTAAATTATAAATATTTTAAAGTTATGCAAGAAAAACTATTTCTTTTTAAGATCCCTATCTTTTAGAAATAATACTTAAATATAGATGCATTTATGTAATGTTTGGGACTATTTCAAAATAATATAAAGAGTAGGTAGTTGGATATTGTTTATAATATTCATGAATTGTTAATTGTTGAAGTTGGGTGATGGCCAAATAGGAGTTCATTGTACTATTCTATGATTGCATATATTTGGAATTTACCATTATAAGAATTAAAAACAGATTGCAATACAAATAATATATTTAAGAATGAATAAATGCTATCCTTAGATGTTGTCCAGTCTGATCACCCATCATATGCTTATACATGCTCTTCAAGATTGCTGTTACATTATTTACTCTATCCTTTGCTTTCTCTAATAATGAAAAATTCTTTACTCTTTGGATTTTGGAGATCGATTTTTTTTCTGTATCATACCTGTAATCTCCCTATAATTTCACATACTTACTGTATTTTTTCAAGACTTTTTTAGAGACATCAAAATAATACATTTTAATTTTAGAAAAGCTTTAAGATCTTCTGACATATTGAACAATGGTAAGGGTCCAACTGAGAGGACTAACCATAAATAAAAGCTAAAAAATGGAACTTCATCTTTCCGAAGCCAAATCCATAAATCTACCTGCATTTGCACACATTTTCTGTCTTCCCTCCTGTTAAATGCAAAACATGTTCCTCCTCTTGTCAAGACAGTTTCTTCACTTTTGCCCTAAATTTCATTTGCTGACACCTTTTCTGGGATATCTTTTGACTTATTACTCCATCCTTCTACATCTTCATCCTCTTCCTCTATTGACTTATCATTAGGACATGTATCTTTAATATTGAAAAAAAAACCTTTTTCCCCTTCTCTGTATTTTTTTCTGCATATTGATCTTCAACTTACTCTTTAATCACTTTGATCTGCCTTCAGTTTCAAGCTTTTAAAATCAGTGGACTCTTTCAAGGAAGAGTATTAGGGCCTATATTACTTGTCTTGCCATCCCTCTCTCCTCTAGGCAACCCTAAATTTGTATGCCAACTACTTGCAAATATTTATCTGCAGGCTAAATCTGTCTTCTGCAATACCCATTTGGTAGCTCTTGTTTACCTCAAAATTAACTTGATTGTCACTGAAATTTTGGTCTTTGCCCTCGAGCCTGGTGCTTTTATTATAGTCGCTCCCAAGTCAGTAGGTTACATAATCATCTTCATATCCAATCTATCACCAAGTCCTAGTCACATATAAAAATGTGTATCTTAAATGTATATTTAATATCTGACTCCTTGTCATTTTCACTACTCTTAACTACCATCAGGAACAGCTTCTTATTGACTACCATACTTAGAAGAAGAGGCAGAGATCCTTTCAAAATACAAATTAAATATTTCACTCACCTGATGAAAAACCTTCACTAACTTCCCATTTTATTTAGCATAAAATCCAAGTTAACAAAAAAAAAAATTTATTTGCAGCATTAACCTTTATTTTTCCTTTAAGTTCCTTTCCAGGGAGCCTGTACCTATAATTGCCATTCATTGTTTACAATAATCAAGTAAGTTTTAATTATCAAAAACTGGCTTTGTTCGTGTCATTTATTCAATATCTCCATTGTGTAAAGTTACCCTTACAAGAAAATAAAATTACACTAAACTTTAAAATTAACTTTCTGGTTAAAAAAACTGTGTATCTTTTTTTAATCTAGAGAGTGTTGAATCGTCAAGAAGAAATGCAAACCATGCTTAACATTTTTATTGTTAAAATGATGTTCCCCTACAGATCTTTAACTAAAAGAATAATATCTGAGTATAGTTTTTGTCACTAAATTTTTAGGTTAATTTTACAAATTTCAATTTAATTGTTTTAAAATTACTTTTACTGGATTTATAGATGGATACAAGGGTAAAAAATACACAAAATATATCTAATTTCCTAATCTTAAAAACATGATATAAGTACAATTTTCTCCAAGTCATCATTATATAGATAAAAATTGCACAGATAAAAACTTACGTCAATACTAGCAAACACCTCTACAGGGCTTGCTATGCTAGGTACTATTCCACACGTTACATGTATTAATTTATTTAATCCTCATGCAACACTTTGAGGTAGGTATAATCCCTATTTTATGGATTAGGAAACTGGGACACATGGTTAAATAACTTGCTTAAAGTAAGTGGTAAGACAAAAATGAAGTGATGAAGTTAGATTCTAAAATCTCTGCTCTTAACTGCTATATAACCTGCTTCTCTGTAGGATGATGGTGATGACTGTGATTATTTTCATCATCTTTATTATTTCATATACATTGGCAGTTTAATTTCTTTAACACTTTTTCATATTTTCTTTTACTGTGTTGAGGTCTCCAGTATTTTATTTCCCTAATTTTAGTCTTATATATTAGCTCCCATTTATTCTCACTCAGCAGTCTTTACCTTTTGATTAAATTTTTTAATACTTAGCTTTCTTATTCCCATGCTGTTTCCTTCTACCTCCTGTGAGCTTTGTACTAGAAAATTTCCTATCACATTTCTTTATTATCCCTGGATTGAGATGTTGTTGGTCATTATATAGTCTCTATAGAGGATGATAGTAGGTCCTTTATTTAGGAAGTCAGGAATCATCTTTGGTCTATAACAGTCGTCAGCAAACTAGAGCCAGTGGGCCAAATGTAGCTTGCTGCCTGTTTTCTGTTTTTGTATGGTCTGCAAGGTAAAAATATTTTTTTTTCTATTTTTAAATGGCTAAAAAATAAAGAAAAAATATTTTATAACACAGTTATATAAAATTCAAATTTTAGCATCTATAAATAAAATTTATTAAAACATAGACCTGCCCGAGCTTTAGCACCCATAAATAATATTTATTAAAACACAGACCTGCCCGTTACAGATATTTACAAATTGTCTGTGACTACTTTCACCGTCCAATGACAGGGTGGTTATGGCAAGCACTATATGTCCCACAAAGGCTAAAATATTTACTCTCCAATTTTTTACACATAAAGTCTGTCAACCTCCAATCTAGAACCTTTTTCTTCTAATTGTGTTCACTACTTCCTTTTACATGGAGTTCAGTCTCTGCTGGTGAGTGTTACCCAGTTAACCTACCAAACAGCTCAGACCTTGCTCCTATTCAAACTCCCTCTAATTCTTGTGTATCTTGCCTGTTGGAAAAATAAGCCATTTTAGACAGAATAGTCCCATTTTCATCCTTGTTAATATCCTTGGGCAGCCAGAATTTTATTGTATTGTTCAGAACCAGACTTATTTGGCAGAACTTCAGTACTAATAGTCATTTTAAGAAAATATTGAGAAAGAAAATGCTTACTGCTATAGGTTGAGATTAACAAGTAATAAAATACTTTTGATTTTCCTCTTTTCACATGAGTCCAGCAGCTTTATAAGCCATTCATTTTTGTCTAATTATATATTATTATGTTGTATTTATTAGGGTTATCATCTTTCCAGTAGTGATTTTGTTTGATTTTCTGTTAGGATTTAAGTATGTTATCTGATCTGTAATGATAACAGATACTTGCTTTTTGTTGTTTTTGACATTCAATATGCAGAAATCTTAAACTGTCTGAACATTAAATACAATTCAATGCAACAGGTAATGGCATGCTTCATTTATATTTATATCTCCATCTATATGGTAATGTCAGGGACAGCACTTAGAGAACCTACTGCCACTTGGCTGGGTCTTGTCTTTCCAGCATTTGTAACGTTTATTGCAAATGAAATGTCAAACCTGATGGCCTAAATATGGTACCCGATCTGAGAACCCTATCTTTCCGGCATATGAGTATTTTTATTTTATTTTATTTTATTTTATTTATTTATTTGAGACAGAGAGAATGAGAGACAGAGAGCATGAGAGGGAGGAGGGTCAGAGGGAGAAGCAGACTCCCCGCCGAGCAGGGAGCCCGATGCGGGACTCGATCCCGGGACTCCAGGACCACGACCCGAGCCAAAGGCAGTCCCTCAACCGACTGAGCCACCCAGGCGCCCTGGCATATGAGTATTCTTTACAAGTAGCATAATAAGCAGTCAAACATCTTTTTGATTGTCCATGTTCCTTTTTCAAAGTCTTCTTATGTTTAGTAGAGAATAAGGCAGAGAAGATCCCCAAAAGTTATTAGAAGAAACCTTTTTTTTTCCCCCCCAGACAATAGAAGGATCTTATTCTTTACTTACACTGAATTCGTGTTAAGTTATGGAACAGGGTTGAGAGTATTATATTCCACTTCTCAGAAAGCCGAATGTAGTAAGATGAACTGTTGATTCTGATATTTAAATCTACTGATCTTGCCGTCTTTGTGAAATGAAAGAAGGATTTGTATTAGATTAGATGATATTTCATTGTTAGATTCATGGGCACCAGTGTTGAATGCTTCTCACTCAAAGCAACAAAGGAGCAATATTTTGCACTTACAACTCATCTGAATATCTGTCAGTTAATATTAAATATGCTATCTGAAGTTGAAAATACACTGACTACCATATTCTGCCCTCCCTTGCCTAAACATGTAATGACTCTGTGAGAGCACTCTGCAAGGTGGTATCTTTTTGCAGCCCAGCAGGGGGGATGGTATTAGTGGGTCCCTTTTCAGAAAAATCAAGAGTCATCTTTGCTCTAGAACTGCTGTCTTCAAATATATTCACTTCCTTCCTACTTTGCAAAATTTTCCCCCTTTTAGCATTAGAGAAAATTCTGCTCTGTTATCATAATATTGTATACCACATCCTCTCTACTTTATGGCACATGGTAAAATTTTGTGTTCAGTTTGCCGAAAATTGCCTGTAATATGAAATGGGAACATTTGAAAATTTAAAAAATTTCTCTCTGTCTTTCTGTCTGACACACACACACACACACGCACACACACACACACACAGGGCTTTTCAAGACTTCAGTTTTGCTAGTGTCTCAGTAAGTCCCCTCTGCACCTCAAAGTTGATTAGTGACTCCCTTATTCCTGGCTCCATGCAGTGATGTCCCACAAAGTAATAAATACCACTGAAACAATTAACAGGAGAGTCACAAGACAATTAGGACCTAGGAATTACTGGGAACAAAACCTTGCTTTACTCTCTCAAAAATATTCTCCATTTCAACTTCTTGCCAGGACTATAGCTTTTAACTTTTGTCATTGCCTCCTCCTCTTCTCACCATATGCTTTCATGAGATTTAAGCCTCTTACAGTGCAGCTCAGATCGTATTCCCCTCCTTCTCAAGACTCTTTGTGATTTCCCATTGCCTGCACAATTCACAGCGCTTACCAGAGCACATACCCTCCCCAGTGTCTATCACCCAGTCACCCCATCCCTCCCACCCTGCCCCCCGCTCCAGCAACCCTCAGTTTGTTTCCTGCGATTAAGAATTCCTCATATCAGTGAGATCATATGATACATGTCTTTCTCTGTTTGACTTATTTCGCTCAACATAATACCCTCCAGTTCCATCCACGTCGTTGCAAATGGCAAGATCTCATTCCTTTTGATGGCTGCATAATATTCCATTGTATATATATACCACATCTTCTTTATCCATTCATCTGTCGATGGACATCTTGGCTCTTTCCACAGTTTGGCTATTGT
>NC_138370.1:111091598-111170098 GCF_054177405.1 Leptonychotes weddellii | reverse complement strand
GGAGGATGGGTTAGCCTGGTGGTGGGTATTGAGGAGGGCACATTCTGCATGGAGCACTGGGTGTTATGCACAAACAATGAATCATGGAACACTACATCTAAAACTAATGATGTAATGTATGGGGATTAACATAAGAATAAAAAAAAATTGAAATGATTTCCCATTGCCTGTAAAATTAAGGATTTACCTGAATTTTAGCATTCAAGACGTTACTACTGTGACCTGGACTAGCTTTAAACTTGTCTTTCCTCTCATATGTTCCCTGGGAAGCAACTTGTGCTTTCCCACTTTGGGTAATACAGTTTCCTCTGATTAGAAAGTGCCCTTTTATAACTCTGCGTGGCAAAATCTCAACCATTCTTTAATGCCTATATTAAATCAGAGCCACGCCGAAAGCTTTTGACCCCAGTGAAATGGAAAACCATATTAACTCATTCTTTGTTCCACATTAACTCGTGTTGTTCTCCTGTGTACTTTCATTATATCCTTCGGTAGAAAACACCTTCCAGAATTCGATAAAGGCTGATATTAAAGACGAAAAGATATTATGCCTGCTAGTAGTACACATAATCTTTTAAAATAAAGTTGGAAACTTGAAATATTAGTTACTAAGTTCGCAGCTGAGAAGTATTATTTGTCCTCCAAGAGTGAGAAGGATTTCTTCCATGAATATTCTTTTCTAATTGGGAGCAAATAAACCCCTCCCATTCTTTAGTAGTTTATCAGAAAGTTTGTGCAGTAGAGAACTATTTTTAAAAAATTAAAAACTATACATATGTTAGAAGTTTTTTGTTCTGCATGGGTAAAAATATAATTTTAAATGCAACTGAGAACATTTTTGAATTCTAAAATGAATTCTAAAATTCTTAAATTCTAAAAGGTTTTAAATATTATAAATTTGTAGTATATAATTATGATTTTAAGACAATTATTCTAAAATTTTAAGATTCTTTTAAAGCTAATTTTTTGTACTGAGGTCAGGTAAAGAAGTAAGGCAGTCTTCAGGAATTAAACATAATAATGAAATTTGGCTGCATCTAACTAATAAAATTATTTTGACAAGGCCATACTGGCTTACACAAGGGTTAACATACAATTTTAAAAATTTAAATCTTACTCTATAAAATATGTCATTTATGTCATTCATTTACTAACTCATTCTTTAATTCAGCAAATATTTGTTGTGCACTGACTACACGCCAGACAAAAACTATGCTACATGCTGGTGATAAAAGTGATCAAAATAGACACGTATTTTGATATAATCAAAAGTTTATTTTAAACTGATGCTAGTTATACTAATGAGGAATATTGCCCAGAAAGTCTAATTAGCTTTCAATTTGCCATGAATAAATAATTAATTGTGACATCTTATGAGCACCTGATTTAAAAAAAAATGAGTTAAGATGAAGTTTATAAAACAGGGTACCACACATACTTAATAATCTTTCTAATTTATAAGTCAGTTTTTGTATACAGAACTGTCAGGGTGACATCTTAAGTTATTTTCAACATTTTTTCTCTCCATTTTGTGGCATGTCACTAGCAGTATTTTAGAGTTGGATGAGAAAATATTTTCAGTGAAAACACAGCTTGTTTAATACATTTCTTGACACGAAACCAGTCTCATGTAAAGAGAACTTTGATTTACTGGAAATTTAATATGGAAATGTAAATTAATACTTTCATTTCTTTGTTCTAATTCTTCATTTATGTTGGTGTCACTTCTTCACTTACTGGGCCAGACAGAAATAATTTTTAAAAAAACTGAAAAACATTTCCTTGTAACAAATGCCAAAATACACATGATTTTCCAACTTGCTAGTTTTCACTAATTTTCTGTAAGACTTCATGAAGACAAGATAAAATGTTGAAGCAGAGGAAATTATATAAAATGGTGCCTATAAAAATGACAGACAATAAAATCCAAAGTGTTAAAAATACCAATGTGGTATGGTAAGCTAGTTTTTACTCCCTAAGGTACAAGTATGAATATCTATAAAATAGAAATTATTCCATATATGAATATATTTGCTATTACATGTTAAATGGAACCATTTTCTAAGGCAGCTGCCAGTGCTATACAAGTTATCGGGCATGATAGAGTTACATGATTCTTAACTATGTTCAGAGGCACAACTCAGTCTCAGGACACTTGGACGCCTTGCCTGAGTTATTGACCACATGGCCCCTCTTCACTCATAAGTGATTTCTGAGTGCTTCCATACAAAACATACACATGTAGTTTTTGCAACAGTGGGTTTCAGATCTATCTAATTCCAGGACAGATTTTTCCCGAACAGGCAGAATAGAAACATCCTTGCAAAGTAATCAGCTTATTATCAAATTCAAAACATGACTCTGAAGATTGCAATGAGAAAGAAACTCTGAATACGGGCATATGTTGTATTAAATACATTTCATCCCTAAATATTTGCCCTTTCGTCCGATAGGAAAATATTGCTTGATATTTAAGCTACAGAATTATTCCTAGAGATCTAAAAGTCTAAGTTATTGTTTACACAGACCAACTAATTGTTTGATGTAAATAATTACTTAGCAGACATCTGTTTGCTTAATTTTAGAGAGGTTTCTCTTGAGTAGTCTAGCTTCATAAATTAATGCTGAGACTTGGCTGAGTCACAAAGTAAACAAAATAAATATTAATTGTAGTCAGAAGCCACAGAATTATTAAAAGTCACCGAATAATTTCTGAAATGGACTTGTAACAAATTGTCAGCTGATTTTCCACCTCCTCAACTTGCAAACATACAGAGTATCCTGAAATTTATGTTTTTAGAGTTTTGTCTAAACTCTCATAGTACCCCAGGCCTCAAATAATTTGATTTTCCTGTGTTCAATTTTTCATTATAAGGAATATGACACTTCTCTGTACTATTTTTTATCTAAATTGTACATCTCATATAAAAGAGTGGAATATTTGAATGTGACCTTCACCTGACAATAGGATGTAATAAAATAATCTAAAATGCATAATTATTTTGTTAACCTATGAATCATAAAACTGTCACAATGAAAAATAATAATTTTGGATAGGACAGGTTTAATGCGCTTTAATATTATTTTTTATTTTAATTCATTTAAGTTTTTATGATATTCTCCTTTTTGAGAAATTCAGGGTTAATCTTTGCTACTTGATACCTGATTTTTCCCCTAAAGGTATTCTCATCTTCTTTATATTCAATAAAATAGAAATTCCTAGGTTCTGATATATTTTACAAGGCAATGCACCTTACATTTTTTAAACTAATTTTTATAATGGTCCAATGATATAAATTGATATTTTAAAAATGTCATATGTAGTAGCAATATAAGAAAATCCATGACCTTCATAATGTCATATCACATATTATTAATAGATTTTAATTTAGAAATAGGTATTTTAGATTCTATTATCTGATTTCTCTTTTCAGTGACTTGAAGAGTCAAAATAATCCAGAATATTAGGGACATACACATTGTTAAAAACAAATTTTGTTCATCTACACAAATGGATAAGAACATATTAAACATATTGATATCCAAAAATAGATCTAAATAATACAAAAGTTAAAAAAAAGACATTTAGCTAATTCTGGCTCCAGAATGCATTTCATATATTTTAATAGCATATTTTACTTAATATTTTTTGCCTATTTTAGTAATAAATTTAAGTTATTGAAAAAATAATGATTAAATAAAAAAGGATATCTGATCTACATTTTCGTTTTTGCCTTGTTGATCTTCAAAATGAAATGTTCATAGAACCAACATTATACTTACTGACTGATAACTATGTTTAAAGAGGCATGTTATGGGGCACCTGGGTGGCTCAGTCCATTAAGCATCTGCCTTTGGCTCAGGTCATGATCCCAGGGTCCTGGGATCCAGTCCCACTTTGGGCTCCCTGCTCAGGGGAGAGTCTGCTTCTCCCTCTCCCACCCCCCCTCCCCACTCCTCATGCTCTCTCTCTTGCTATTTCTCTCTCTCTGTATCAAATAAATAATAAATAAAATCTTAAAAATAAGAGAGGCATGTTAAGTAATTAGATATGAGGCTAAAATGAAAATTTTGTTAAATTTATTTTGTGACTTTAAAGCAATTGAGTAAATGTTTACCCAGATCTCTCTAGTCTTATAGGAAATGGAAGTTATTCAAGGCAAATCTCATAAATAAATACATAAAAGTGATAGTAGATTTTCAGAGGCATTCGGAGGCCTATCTACATGTCACTGCTCTCTCCAGGAAACCTGGAATTGATCTACTTTATACCTCTATTCCTGAAAATAGGGGAGGTTATTTCTTCTACTTGAATTTTGCTTCTTCATTCCAAAAGGATAAAAAAAAGAAAGGACAAGTGGGATAATATAATTTAATATGTGGATACTCAGTAAACTTACGTTGTATTGCCTTTTCTCCAACCAAATTTAAATGAATCAGACTAAATTAGAGAAAAAAGTAAAGCTAAAAGTGTATTTTATTTTGTTACTTGTTCAATAGTCTTAAGATGGCAGTTTTTAATTATATATTTGAACAGAGTTTATTTTCATAATTATAGATATTTATTAGAAAATAAATTAGAAAATAAGAATATGCAAAAAAACTGCTTCTAATGCCAAATACATCCTCCGTTAACTGGGAGACAGTGATGGTTAAGAAACTGAAAGAGGTGGGGAGCCTGGGTGGCTCAGTGGTTAAGCATCTGCCTTCGGCTCAGGTCATGGTCCCGGGGTCCTGGGATGGAGCCCCGTATAGGGCTCCCTGCTTAGCGGGAAGCCTGCTTCTCCCTCTCCCACTCCCCCTACTTGTGTTCCCTCTCTCACTTTGCCTCTCTCTGTCAAAAAAATAAAATAAAATAAACTGGAAGAGGTAAATACTAATGAGAATTCTCAGCATTTAAGCCACATCACTTTGAAAAATTGTTTAAAGAGGGGCACCTGGGTGGCTCAGTCGGTTAAGCATCTGCCTTTGGCTCAGGTCATGATCTCAGGGTCCTGAGATCGAGCCCGCATCAGGCTCCCTGCTCAGTGGGGAGCCTGCTTCTCCCTCTCCCTCTGCCTGCCACTCCCCTTGCTTATGCTCTCCCTCTCTGTCAAATAAATAAATAAAATCTTTAAAAAGAAAAGAAAAAATGTTTAAAGAGTTAAACTGATTCCTTAAATAACATACTTTTTCCTTTTCTGTTTTTTTTAACATAGTTTAAAATTATGCTCCTCATATTGTAGGACATTTATATTATCATCATTACACATCTTTATTATCTCAGCATGGCATTATTGATTTATGATATACACTTCTTTTAATGGAAGAAAATAATTATAACTCATCTCACCCCAAAAAGAGCATTTGATAAAACAAAACTTTACCAAGATACTATACTTCATTATTTTCATAATTTGAGTTACTAAATATGTATGTTTCAAAATTATCTTACTGTCTAATATTTAAAAAAAATCTCATGCTTTTGATAAAATCAGATCATCCAAATTAATTTATGTTATGGTTCCTTAAATACTCACTCATATTAATCATTTATTGAGCACCCGCTGCAAGATTGGCCCCATGCTAGTTTTTGCAACTAATACGTGTCCATCAGATTATTTTTACCTGTGTGGTATTAATGATAGATTTTTAAATCTTGAGGGGATTTTCAAAATTATACTTAAATCTGATTTCTCATTTTGAATATAAAAAAGTAACAAAATAACAAAGTCCTAGAGAACGTCAGTGGTTTCCCCAGGGGATTGATAAACAAACTCTCTGAAATAAGAGTAAATTATGAACATAGATATTAAGACATTTAGCTATTTCTATAAAATCAAACTAAAATTTACTGGAGTTGGCAAGGAAAGGAAAATTTTATGTAAGAGTTGGTTTTTTTATCATGAAAACAGGTTTTTCCCTAATTTGTTTAAGGTTACTATAATGGTTATCCTCAAAATTTCCCAATAGAATTACTTTACTATAATTACAATAGTTACAGAGAGTAAAAAATTTTTTAAATATTTTTTAGCCAAGCTCAGGAAATGAATAAATATAAATTATACTTAAAAATGCATAAATAAAAGAATATCCATCATAATTTTTCATATGTAGTTGTTGACTAGTCTTGGCTTTGCATAAAACTCATCACTTAGGTAAATTACTTATTTTTTAGTTTAAATAAATTGAACAAAAATTTAAAAAAACAGGGGTGCCTGGGTGGCTCAGTTCATTGGGCATCTGCCTTCAGCTTGGGGCATGATCCCAGGGACCTGGGATCGAGCCCCACGTCGGGCTCTCTGCTCAGTGGGGAGTCTGCCTCTCCCTCTGTCCTTCCCCCCACTCATGCTTGTGCTGTGTCTCTCTCTTTCTGAAATAAAAATCTTTAAAAACAATTTCTTTTTAGGATTTTTATTTATTTATTTGTCATTGAGAGAGAGAGCACAAGCAGGGGGGAGCGGCAGGCATAGGGAGAAGCAGGCTCCCTGTGATGTGGGACTCAATCCCAGGACCCTGGAATCATGACCTGAGCCAAAGGCAGATGCTTAACGACTGAGTTACCCGGGCATCCCTAAAAAAAAAAAATAAAAATAAATAAAAAATGAAGATTAACATTAAAAAAATAAGTGTCCACACAGATCTGGAAATAAAACCAAAGTTAGTTTAAGTTGCAAATAACAAGTAAGGATTAGGGGCACAGTTATCAAAGGTTTGTCTTTTAATTTTGCTCTATCATTTTTAAAGGTCACATTCCTTTATGATATCTTTTAGTTGATATAGAAACATTATATATAATTTGTGTTATTGACCATTTTGTCTCTGTGTTAGAAGGAACACATAATTTCTTTCAGAAGAGAATTTGTCTCTGCTAAATGGACGTCTTAGTGGAAATCCTTACAAATCATAGTTTTTTTTAATTTAAATTCAATTAATTAACATACAGTATATTATAAGTTTCAGAGGTAGAGTTCAGTGATTCATCATTTGTATATAACACCCAGTGCTCATTACATCATGTGCCCCCCTTAATGCCCATCACCCAGTTACTCCATCCCCCCACTGCCCTCCCCTCCAGCAACCCTCAGTTTGTTTCCTACAATTAAGAATCTCTTATGGTTTGTCTCCCTCTCTGATTTTGTCTGTTTTATTTTTCCCGCCCTTCTGCTATGCTCCTCTGTTTCATTTCTAAAATTCCGCATATGAGTAAAATCTTATGATAATTGTCTTTCTCTGATTGACTTATTTCACTTAGTATAATACCTTCTAGTTCCATCCACGTCATTGCAAATGGCAAGATTTCAGTTTTTTTGATGGCTGAGTAATATTGTAATATTCCATTATACACACACACACACACACACACACACACACCACATATTCTTTATCCATTCATCTGTCGGATATCTGGGCTCTTTCCACAGTTTGGCTATTGTGGATGGACATTGCTGCTATGAACATTGGGGTGCAGGTGCCCCTTCAGATCACTACATTTCTGTCTTTGGAGTAAATACCTAGTAGTACAATTGCTGGGTCATAGGATAGCTCTACTTTTAACTTTTTGAGGAATCCTCATACTGTTTTCCAGAGTGGCTGTAGGAGCTTGCATTCCCACCAACAGTGTAAGATGGTTCCTCTTTCTCCGCATCCTCACCAACATTTGTTGTTTCTGACTTGTTAATTTTAGCCATTCTGACTGGTGTGAGGTAGTATCTCATTGTGGTTTGATTTGTATTTCCCTGATGCTGAGTGATGTTGAACATTTTTTCATGTGTCTGTTGGCCACTTGTAATGTTTCTTTGGAGAACTGTCTGTTCATGTCTTCTGCCCATTTCTTGATTGGATTATTTGTTCTCTGGGTCAAACCAGTTTTCAAAAAAGGAAATTCATTCCACTCTTCCTCTGCAGTGAACTGGCTAACAGAACCTCTTCCTCTTCATAACCACAATCCCAAACTCACTGTTGCTTAAAAACTTCTACCTAGCTTGCCTGAGGGAACATGCTCAATTCTTCCATTTCTTGACCTCCTCTAACAATCTGGTAAAGGCTAATGATGCTTAGAGAAAAACTCCTTAGAGAAAAACACACCTACAATGTACACAGAGTGCCCTTGCCCCCAACCAATCGTCAGGAAGTTCACAGATTTTTCTGATGCTGAAACTCCTCCCCTAGAAACTCTAAAATCCTCTTGGATTAGGGCAGACCACACAGCTGGCACTGGTCTTCATCTTATTGGTGCTCTGTGAAATTCCTTTTATTGCATCATATTCTTGTAAGAAGCCATCAACCTTTACTGAGGTGCATTATAAGAAACAATCTCACAAAATCCATCAGTGTTTACTATAAGGATGGTTTAGAGGGTGGTTTATTGCATTCAACAGTAACTTTCTGTGAGGACATACAGAAAAACATCTCCCTGGTATCAACATCAGGAATCATTAGACTTAGGCAATTTGTTTGTTTTACCTCATGAACCCTGCAAATGATTCCTTTCCCCTCTTCCAGAAAGCTCTGTGACCCTACTTTAGCCAGGCATAGGGACCTCAGGGGTTACGTATTGTATACTAATTTAATTCTTGGCACCACCTTATTTTCCTATCACTATTTTCACATTGCTTCATTTTTTAAAATTTTAATTTATTTCTATATACTACATTTTGCTTTGGAAGCTGTCCATTTTAGACAAGGAGGAATATGAATAAATAAAATACTCTGGGTTTATTTTTTTCCTCTAATTTTCTTTTTCTTTTGAGGAAGAAGGAAGAAGGTCTAGAAGATTTTTATGGTTTTAATATTTCTCTCCATTAACAACACTTAGAAGCGAAATGTCCAAGGTAAAGACATATGATTATATCCTATTTATAAAATTCAAGGAAAAGACTTGTTAAAAAATAAAACAAAAATAATACTATACGAATATCACACAGGACTGATATAAAAATGTTAACCAATCATGTATTTTCTATCTCTTAATAACAAAGCCTGAGGATATGGGCTTTGATTGCAGGAAGAATGTAAATTGGACATACAGACAAGTTATTCACTTAACAAATATATTGAGTACCTACTGCAAAACAGAGCACCAGACTTTGTGAACATAACGATGAGTAAGACACCATCCCTGTTCTCAGTAGACTCATGTGACCAGGTGGTAATGCAGGGAGGTATGAGGAGCAAGCAGAAAGTCTGTCTGGGTTTGAAACCATATGCTTATTGCTGTATGACCTCTCTAATCCTCTTTCTCATAGAATTATGAAGTCAAATAAACGAATGTAATGTGCTGAGAAGAAGAGGTAGTCACTATTTATTAAAACCTAGACCATTGGAACTAAGCAACAACACAACATCACTAGAGGCTGGAGAGAAATGACCTTAAAACAAAAAAAAGTACTGAAGTGCTATATATATCAGAGACCACAGAACCTCAGAACTGATAGAAAGAACCAGAGTGGCCAATTTTGTACAGATCTGAACAGTTTACAAAGTGTTTTCACAGACAGATTATTCTATTTGTTTCTCACACAGCCCCATCTTCATAATGAAAAACTGAGTCTCAAGGAATTTGATGCCTTTAGTAATTCATACTGTGTGGCCATTAGTCCTCCTGGCTGGAGATCTAGTGCTCTTTCTATTTAGCATGAGATCTTGGGGAACATCTAGCATAACTGTCTCACTTTAAAATATTTGCTTCTTATGTGGATCAGATCAATCTCAGATCAAAACACAGCCCGTAAAATATAATCCCATGCCATAAAAGTTTATTGAAACAGCCATACTATTATTTTTTTAAAGATTTTATTTTATTTTAGAGAGAGAGCATGAGTAGGGGGAGGGGCAAAAGAAGGAGAGAGAATCTCAAGCAGACACCCCCAAATTGTGTATATGGTGATTTTAGATCTATATGTGGGGTCTCTACAGTAACTTAAATATCGGGTAGTTTTTAATAGACTTTGTGGTACTTAGCAGATAAGAGATAGCTCCTAAAACTTGCCATAGCCTTAGCTTAAAAGTCAGGTCATTACAATCTTGCTTTTATAAAAAAAAATGATTTATGATTATAACTGTTTCCTATTCTTCATTTGACATAGGTAGAATCCAAGTATTTCAAGATATATGGTGCCCTGGATTTAAAATCAGGTTTAGAGAACATAGATCTACTTATTTTGATGCTGCTGTATTCATTCTTAATTAGGACAGGAGATGCTGAAAATTTATTTAGTGATAAAGTTAATAATTCTCCTCCTGTAGCATCTGGTCTCCAGTGGCCTGGAGTCATTGTCTAACCTGAATTTGAGAATAGTTGAGAAAGGTGTTCTTTATGACCTCATTTGAATTTTAGTGATTGATATAGCAAGTCTCTTTAAATTTATCTGGGAATTATCTGAATATCCTGGTGTCCTTGGCCCAATATATCTGTAAATCCAAATAAAATATCTGAGGACCACAAAGAAATACAATTTGGTTAGTTATTTTATTTTATTTTTTATTTTTTTAAAGATTTATTTATTTATTTGAGAGAACGAGAATGAGAGAGAGAGAGAGTACATGAGAGGGGGGAGGGTCAGAGGGAGAAGCAGGCTCCTCGCCAAGCAGGGAGCCTGATGCGGGACTCGATCCAGGGACTCCAGGATCATGACCTGAGCCGAAGGCAGTCGCTCAACCAACTGAGCCACCCAGGCGCCCTGGTTAGTTATTTTTGTAAAAAATTCAATTTATAATTTGTTCCTTCCCAGAGGATTATATATACACATATGTAAGCTTATGATTTATAGATATATGGATAAAAAAATGTAAAACATAAATTGAGCATTTGCTATTTGAATTTTTAAGTTTTAATTAATAATTTATTAACACTTGAATTTAAATGAGTGGTTTTATTTATTTTTTAATTATTTTAATTATTAAAAGTATTTTAAATATTTATTTATTTATTTATTTATTTAAAGATTTTATTTCTTTATTTGACAGAGAGAGAGACACAGAAAGGGAACACAAGCAGGGGGAATGGGAGAGGGAGAAGCAGGCTTCCCGCGGAGCAGGGAGCCCGATGCGGGGCTCGATCCCAGGACCGTGGGATCATGACCTGAGCCGAAGGCAGACGCTTAACGACTGAGCCACCCAGGCGCCCCAGTATTTTAAATATTTAGAAATATCAGATCTAGGATATCTGAACAATCTAGCCTTTACATGCAGTTATATTCTAGATATAAAATACCTAGAAATATAAATTCACTTGAAAGTAATAAATGCAAAAATTTTGTGTTCCAGATGGTTTGTTTCTGAGAGCAAGAAGATGTCATTTCAAAAACTTTATTTAACTATTTAACATCTGTTGTGTGTTCAAATTTACTACAAGGATTGAATTCATTTAAAATTTAAGTGATAGACCCTTTTCTAGGCTTTAGGTATCTTTTAGAAGCAGTTTATTTTTACCCATTCAGGGTAAATTCACTAGGGTTAGTTCACTTAGTAGCTACTTTAAATCTCTGTTCTTAGCCTCTCAGACCAACTGCAATCCTCTTCAATATCAACTGTTAACTTTCCCAACTAAAGCTAAAGGTATGAGACATACATTATCTCAATTTTTGCTCCTACCATCTCACCCACTCATTGAATCTCGTTTCCTCTACTCCAGTTTCTTTATCCTGGGATACTGTTTGGGAGTGTTCCTCATAGCAGCAGAAGAACACGGTGCAAGTATTGTCCTCTTCAGTCCTGTGAGCAGGTCACTCAGTAGCCCATACAGGTATCTACTGGATGCTGCAGTATCCGTCTAGTCTTGTGGACATCCCCTTGGCACCCACCCTTGAAATCTAGGACCTCTGCTGTCACGTTTGTTTACTAAGGTGCCTGTACTCCATGATTCCCTTATCCTAAGCCGAATCCCATTCATGGCCATTAGTTCAGGTAGAACATCTGTTTCCTTCACCAAGATCTCTTAGATAGTTAGGGTGAACAGGAGGCATACTCTCAGGGAAACCTCCCCTATCTTATACAGTGATAGATACATATTGGGTTTTACCCCCAATTATAAGGTTTCTTTGGCGAATTTTAATCACCTCAGGGACTCTAGCATCATCTTATCCCTACTCTGATCCCTTCCAAATGTCTGCAAGCTCCTTGAACACCAAAGTGGCTTTTACTTTTCCCATGTGGCCAAAATTTATCTTCTTATATTTCATATCTTCTATCCTTTCTATACTGTGTCTTACAGCAAAACTATTAATAAAGACATCTAAGCCTTGTTCTTGATATGTAAAGGGAAGTGTTTGAACTTAAGAATTCTTTTTATGCTCCACAAAGGCTGACTTTCAAGACTATGTCTTTTAAGGGCTTCAAAAAAGAATCTAAATAGAAACTCAGAGCTAAAGAACAACCTCTCTGTTTGAGACTGTACACACATACACTCCCAACAGAATTTTGAATGTCATCAGTTAAAGGGTGGGGAGCTGTAGGCCAATATAATTTACAGAAAATAAAAAGCACAATTGTTTCATGGCTTCAAAGTATTATCCCCTTTCAATGTGCATTGCTTTTCTTATTATTTTATCTTAGATATAAAGGAAGTCTTGGAATCAGATAAAACTCAGTTTGAATACTAACTCCATGGATACTCCCTCATCTGTAAGATGTCAATAACAATACTTCCCTGGTTGTTATAAGAATTAAATGAGTTAATTAGAATAATGTCTGAAACATAATTGATGCTTTATAATGTATACTGTTGATATTACTATCAGGATAGTATTTAATATCTAGTACTTAACTGTTGCTTGATGATTAAAGGTAAAAATACAGGTAAATTCCAAGCACCATATTTGGCTTTTAGAAAGCTCTCTTCAGAAGTTAATTAGCTTTCTCCAGCTTTCCTTTTTGTTTTCAAAGCTGACTCCCTTACCTCTGCTCTGTGTAACATGATTTTCTGCCTCCTAAATAGGCCTGTTGTCATTCTATATCTATTTCTATTGTATATTCAGTTTCTCTCTTTCCATTCACTTTTCTCATGTTTAAGTCCCCTCTGTTCTAAAGAAATTGCTAATTTCTACCTCAAACTTTCCTCACTCTAGTGCCAAACTTCTTGGATACGTATTGAACATGTATATTCCTGTGATTACCCAGCCTTTGAAGATTCTTACTAAATTTGTAGAATTTCCCTACTTTATGAATCTTGGTAAGAGAGCATCTCTCACAAGAGAAGCTGAAAATGCCAGATATCCCTCCCCACCTCCACCTTTACTACTAGAGTGGGACACATTACTCAGGCTCCATTGAACTGTTATTTGTATTCCAAAGACACAGTCATAGCTAGTCACAGTCAAGGCTGTTTTTCACAGTTTCAGGGGGACTAAGGGCCTAGGGCAATAGTGGTGTTAATGGTGTTAATCCTTTGTCCAGAGATGCTTTGGCTTGAAAGTGCAAACTTTACTATCTGGTACTGAGATGTGATGGCAGTGTGTGTCCTTGTTGGATCCTGACGATGGTGTACATGGCCTTGAACTTGGTTATCAAGTCCTTCTTTCAATATGGATAGCTACCTAATATCCTTTAAATAAATTCCTTTTCTGTTTCACTCAGCCAGAGTTGGTTTCTATTGCTTACAACCAAGAACCCTGACTGAAATAAACGAGTAGCCTATTTCTGCTGCTTCATCTCCTTCCCTTCTGTTCTGCCTTTGACTCACTGCCAACTGGGTTTCATCTCCACAGAGGCTGGTCTCTTCTATGGCAAAGTGACCCAACTATCGCCAAATAAAAAAGCTGTACTCCCAATCCTGCCAAGACTTACTGTACTGCAGGATAACTTTGATCTTGCCTTCCCATAAACATTATCTTCCTCTCCTGATTCTTTTCCTGCCCTTGACTTAGGCCTTCCAGTATTATACCTTGTCTGCTTTCCATGGATTTGCATTTGAAATGTGGTTGTGCTCCCTGATTTGGCTATTTTCTCACTATATCCCTACGTTTTTCCCTGGGAGAATTTTTTCTTCCTCCATAACCACGATTTCTCTTTGAGATTCCCCCACTTCAAATAACAAGCCATACTTTTTTTTAATTTTAATTTTATTGAATGTTATGCCCAATATCATGCCCATATTTCAAAATGTTTGTGAAAAACTGTCTACCATGCGTATACCTTAGACTCAGTATTTCCCAAATTTGACCTTCCCACCAAACCTGCCCCACATAGGAGATTCCCTGTTTTAGAGTTAATGGCATGTTCACAGTTACTGAGAATTGTCAGATGCTCCTTTTCCCCTTTCCTTTTGTCCCTATTCCTCGTTAGCAACAAAACTTGTTTCTAACCCTGAAATCTCTTATATCACTGAGTTTTTGCCCATCCCCCTGGCAGAACCTTGGTTTGGCTCTCATATTTTAATTCCTTCTGTTGTCTTCAATTCTGTCTTTCTTGAATCCATTCCCACATATTTGGCAGGATTATCTTCTTAAAATACAGCTGTGATGATGTTTCTTTCCTAGTCACAAAAATCTAGTTTTTACAAAATAACATCTAAGTTATTTATTCTTAAAAATTTAACCTTAATCTTTCTAATAATGTCCAGTATGGACAGTGTCCCTGGTGTGCTGATGAAATGTATTCTCCTAAAAATGGATGTTCTAGCCCACATCTTTTGATTAAGCTGTTTTTTTCTGACTGAAATGTCATTTCCCTCATATCAGCCTTTCAGAGCCTTACACATCTTTAAAAGCTGAGCTGACTTTCTACTTTTTCTAGGAGACTTCCTAAAATTATACATGTAGAATTCATACTTTCTTTTCCTATGTTCTCATATAATTATCAATATTTACATATTTTTCTTAACTATATTGTGTCTTATCTTTCCTAGAACACCCAGACACAAACTTTTACCTCAATATCATTTGTTTATTTGAATATAAATAAATTTCTGTTCAGAGAATCATATACCTCTTTTCCCTGTGTGCCTTGTCTTTGCAAAAAAATTTAATCCATGCAATCATCTCCCACAGTGATCCACTTCCATGATAACTGAGTTTTCCTTAAAATAATGGAAGTAGGACCCATGTTCTGTATCACTTATTCATAAGAAGTTAAAATCAACTTCCTTTCTACTCTTAATATTGTTAATATAAAGACTGATAAAGGAAAACCATTAAAAAAAAAGTTTCTCTCTCCCATATGGAAAGAATCTTGGACAACTTTTAGCTCTGCACTCAGTTTCAACCTCAGACAAATCATTTAATCTCGCAAGCTTCAATTTATTTGTGATAATAAGGGCAAATGTAGAAGAACTACTGTAAAAGTTCAAAAAGATACTGTAAGCAAAAGCACCGGGAAAGCTATAAAAATGTGATATGAATAGTTGCCATTGTCACCAAAGCTTGTTGATGTGTTCCTGTCTAAGTCCCTATTTTGAACTCAGTGTCACCTCTAAGATATCAGGACCCCTATATGGGAAACAATGCCCCTCTACTTTTATATTTTCACTTCTACTCTAGAATCATCTTTTTGGTTTATTTATTTATTTTTAGAGGCTCCTGACCTGATGTTCCTGAAGATTGTTATGATTTTGGTAATAGGGGTTTACGACCTTGTTTCCGTTTGAGTCAGTCTTGACTGACTCCACAAGAACCCAAACTCTATGTTTCCTATTCTGATTTTAAATGAGTGCTGACTCTAAGTCTATTTAGCCAATATATATTAAAATGAACAATGTGAAAGGTGCTAGTAATGTAGGTAGATGATAGCTGCTTATAAAAATGAGGGATAAATCAAGCCAAAATATAACTGCAGTACAAAGAAAAATTTAGTAAATGTCTATAAGAAATAAAAATAAAATTCTGTTAGGATTCAGAATAGAAGGAGATCAAATCTGAGGCAATAATAACAATCATAAAAACCCTTGTATAAAAGAGGTGACATTTAGGATGGGTCTCAAAAATTGAGGAAAATTTTATTGATTGTCATAAGCACTCTTAGCCAGCAAATCACATAAGTGTGAAAAAAGAATATTTTTAATCAGCATTCTAAGTTTCCTTTGTTTCATTATAGCAAAGGTATGTAGTGGAAAATACACACCCACACAGATGATAGGTGTCTGCAAGTGAAATGGAATTTTACTTAATTAGCTTATGATGTATCCAATGAAGTTTTGTATTTGTCAGAATAAGGTTAAATGTGCAATCTATACCCTATGTAAAGACCATGGTTACTTGTATTCGGGGAATCCAATGGGGTCTTTACCACAGGAAAATTTCTAAGTGTTTTCGTTACCTTAAAAAAATAGCTCACATGCCCTATCTACAAAAAGTGATTTAGTTATCTGAAAACTTACACTTGAATATCATTAAATAAAGGAAGAAAGTGATACTGAAGCTGCTATATTTCTTTATTTTCCTAATTGTAAAACTTGAAACATTTTAAAATAAATTGTTAAGTGTTGAAGTATGTGGTTTTGAATGTCAGTAAATGGTCAGTAGTTATAATGATTTTCCCTAATAGATGTAGATTATTTGTGCTAAGGGAGCTATTAACATTGGACCCTGATGCAAATATTTCAACTGGATCCTAATACAAGTGTGTGGGGAGGTGAGTTTCATTGGATGTGTTCTGGCAGAGCCAATATGGCAGATATTAAAATGTTTTTAAGATTCTAGATCTCTCCTGGGTTATAACTCAAACTCTACCTTGTGCCAAAGTCAAATGCATAAAGTATTGGTATTTTAGCAGGCACAATGCTGATTTTGAGATCTGCTAGGAGTAGGGAGGTAAACAACCTTTATTAACTTCATGGGGAATTTTAGGGGACAGTGTTACAGTGACATTGCAGAATCTTCCTCGTGGTCTACTTGAGAATATTAATATAATCTGTCAGTAACAGATGTGAGAAATTGATTTCATGGGAAGCTATATTCTGAAATGAGAAGGTGCCAAAGATTCTTATACCTACTGTGGCTTAACTATGTGCTCTGCCGCTCAAGATTTTTGTAATGCATCCATTTTAGTTATTATTCCTTATTTACAAAAATTATAATGCTTTTAATTTTCATACTTAAGAAAAACAAATTCAAAGATGTCTCTTTTTCCTGTCTCTCACATCTGTCCATGTGGATTATCGGGAGCATAGGCACCCAGAGTCTTCAGACTCAATTTTTTTCCACTCTGCAGTGTTTCACACTATTTCTCTTACAACTCAGCAATGACTTCTCCTTGCTCTTAAGACAGAGCCCTGATTCTTTAAATAGACCTTCAAAGACTTGGCATTTCTCTTTTCCCTTGTTTCCCGCCCAGCAAGTCCAATGCAGCTGTAGGATGAATTTACCAATGTTCTGAATTGACTGAATTTGTTAATTTACCCAAAGCTTAGAAATATTCTTCCTGATTATAGTCAATGATGTATTCAACGTGAAAGAAAAAAAAAAAAGTGTTCAACTGTAAAGAGCTAAGGGTCAGAGATTAGATTTCTTTAAAAACTATTCTTTTTATGAATTTATTCTTTGTTTTCAAAGTCTTCTTGAATATGATCATAAATATTTTTATTAATGAATAGATCTCAAATCTTAGCATTTTTTTTTTCAAATCTTAGCATTTAAAGAATACTTTAGACTGCGTTGGCCTCAGATCCCTGCTGTTTAGAGGAAATTAGAGAAGAGAGAGGACACCGTCTGCTTTTGTAAAGAAACAGCAAGGCCTTGGCTGCCAGTGCCAGAATGAGTCTGACTGGCTAAGGGTAGGAGGTTGGAAAGACACAGAAAGGGAAGACAGGCACAAGGGAAAAAGTGAAGGTTCATGACAACCCATCCGTCCAACTCTGCTAATTCCTCTAGGCATCACTGTAAGCTTTATAAATTACTTTAAGAAACAAGATATTGGTAAATATATAAATTTGATGAATTGATCATTTGGTGGATTGTTGCTTTCACTGAATTGCCCATTTTGTGAAGTGGCTTTCAGTGCATTGAGCCATCTATTTTAAGGCAATCTCACTTTCCCCCTTATTTTAATGATACTCCCCTCCTCTGGGTTCCTCTAATTAGCATTCCCTCTTCTTTAGCAGCATTTCTAAATATATCCTATTGTCCAAAATACACTTCCTCTTACTATTCTGCAGAATGAACTGGCTTAGAAGTCTGTTCTCTGGGAGATCTTCCTTAGTCCCCATATTGATCAAGGATCCTGGTTCAGAAAAGAAATCTCCTCTAACAATTTTACACACAAATGGATTTATTAAAGTAATGCTAGCTCTTGAAAATGTGGAATTGGCTGAAATAGCAGACTCTCGGCTGATCTTTTAAGAACAACAACCGAAGACAAACCAAAGAACTATACTGCTAAGGGATCTGTGTCCTCTGTCAAGATCAAGAAGCTTCATTATTAGGAAGCTGCCACTGAAGCTCCTGGCTCCAGAACCATACAACTCCTACCATGATCTGTGTCAGCAAAACATCTGCCATTTGCCATTGCTTTCTCCCCACATAATTCATTTCTGAATCTAAGCCTTATGTGAATACATTTTGATCAGCAGGACCCATCCTAGCTTCTGTGGAGACTTGGAAATAGAGTTTTAAGCCCTCCAGCCTCTGTTTTACAGGAAAACATTCTGAAAGGGGGTTGAGAGAATCAATTAAAACAGCCTCTGTTTTACAGGAAGACATTCTGAAAGGGGGTCGAGAGAATCAAGGGGCACCTGGTTAAGCGCCTGCCTTTGGCTCAGGTCATGATCCCAGGGTTCTGGGATCGAGCCCTGCATCAGGCTCCCTGCTCAGTGGGGAACCTGCTTTTCCCTCTCCCTCTCCCTCATCCCCATCCTCACCCAAGGTGAGGGAGAGGGAGAGGGAAAAGCACCCTCTGCTGCATGACGCTCTGCCTACTTGTGTATGCGCTCTCTCTCTCTGTCAAATAAATAAATAAAATCTTAAAAAAGACTATCCTAAACTCACTCATTGTAGTGGTCCCTGGCAACACGTGGTTATTGGGCATTTAAAACGTGGCTAGTGTGCCTGAGGAACTGAATTTCTTACTTTATTTAATTTTTTTATATTCAAATTTTGAAATGGAAGTAGTACAGAATACTTTTCTATTCAACATGAGTTTATTGTTTGGGGAAGACTATGTTTCACTTTGGCTGTTGCATTATATAAGTTATTGCTGCTTAATCTAGTGTGCCTTTATATTTTACTTCTTTAATGTGGTTACTAGAAAACTTAAAATTATATATGTGCCTTACATTTCATTTCCGTTCATTTCCATTGGACAGTGCTAGTCTAACCCCCTAGATGGGGATAGGTCTGACTATGTGTCCACAGAGTACCTATATATCCCTAATCCTCATGTTTGTTTGTTTGCTTGTTTTTCATAATAATCACTTCTGTATGTATTTTTATCCCCTAGCTTGTAAAATTCATAAGTGGAAATACTACATATTTTTGGTCACCATTATTTTCCCTAGCACAATGCCCACAAAAGTAGACAATAAAATTATACCAAATGAATGAATGAATAACTCTAAGAATGGATGTTAAGAGCTAGGAATCTTTGTAGCTCAAGGTAAACCTTATGTTAGGATTTTATTAATTTTTAATCAGTACGGCTATTACTTTAAATAAGTTGTTGAGATTAACCATTGCATTTCATAGTTGCTTAAATTCCAAATAATAATTGAACATACTTTTTTTTACACATGATATAACTTTCTGTTAGTTTCCTTTTTAAAGAAGAGACAGAGAAGGAAAAAGAGCTTTCTGGGATTTTTCATTAGAGATGCTACACCAGTATTGTAATTTTAAAGATAGATTTCCATACAGATGCAACAATGTGACATAAACCAGTGCCACCTACAGAGTGAGTGTCTCAGGGAGTTAAAAATAGCATTTTGGTGTTTCAATATGAGAGAAAATTTATAGTGTTAATTTTAGTACAAATGAGAGATTAAAATAGTTATTTCAACAGTGTTGCAAAGCATAAAGAGAAAAAAATGATTAACTCTAATAGGAAGGTGTTTTTTTTTTTTTTAATGAGGAAGCCCTTTGAAAAATAATATTTCCAAATTCTTGTGCTTTAATGAAAATGGAGGATGAGGCTATTTGTTAGAACCTTAAGAGAGTATTAATAGAGGGAGTAAAATCTTTGTCATCACATATGTAAATATAGATACGAAAGAGCCACAGAAATGAAACATCACAGTGGGAGCATCAGAAGTCATGGGATAAATAGGGGACTACTAGGAGTATCAATTTTTTTCAAAACAATTTTTGAAGGAGGTGGGTTGAAAAGAAATGTAAGTATAGGAAGTTCTCATCAGAAAATAATTGAGACCAAATTTAAAGTGAATCTACTCAAAATGATGTATCACTTAAGACTTTTGGTTTAAAAGAAATTCAACTGGAGTTTAAGCAAAAGTACATTTATTTCCTGATGTAATAAAAATATTTCTGAACCATCAAATTGTCTTCTTAATATTAATTGATGAAACATTAAAAAAACTATTTTGCATTAAGTCACTCTAAAATAATTCAGTAACAGTACATGAGGATCTTATGTTTCAGTGAACAATCACAGCAATAATTCTACAGGCAGAGTTACTTAATTAATCGGACCCATATACATTCTTCCTCCTCAGTGGTATTTTCAAAATGTTTGGACAATATGTATGATTAATACCCTTGCTGTTTTATTTAATTCCTGCTGTCATTCTTTATGTGCTATGTCTTTTTTGTTAATTTTAAATTTGCAAAAGAAAATATATTTTCAAATTATTTTATATTTAAGGAAGTTCTATATCATTGACTATTCAAAGTAAGTATTTTTACAAGATATTTTTTTGAAAGATAATCTGCACAAGGTATTTTTGTCAAGCTAATAAAATGTACTTCAGAAATGTCCGTATGGAATAAAAATGGAGCAAAACCATAAATAGCAAAACCATAAACATTGCAGTTGGGGTAAGTCACTTATAAATTATAAAAAAAAATAATCAAATACTACAATGCTTTTTAGTAAATACACTATTCAGTAACAGGGATGGGCCAAGGAAAAAAAAAGTGTGATTTTGGTATGTCTTCAAGTTGAGCACAATCCAGAAGCATTCCACTTTCTATCCAAAGCCATGTCCATCTTTTAAATTCTCCCAAATCTAGGTGGCAGGAATAAATGAGAACAGACTTGAGGGAGGACCATACCCTTGGACTCTTCAGGATTCTTGTGAGTTAATTAAAAGCTACAGTTATATTTAAAAATTGTTGCTGATAACTCTATGCTCTAATGCTTAGGAAATAACCAATTATTGGGGTGCCTGGGTGGCTTAGTCGTTTAGCGTCTGCCTTCAGCTCAGGTCATGATCCCAGGGTCCTGTGATCGAGCCCCACATCGGGCTCCTGCTTGGCGGGAAGCCTGCTTCTCCCTTTCCCACTCCCTCTGCTTGTGTTCCCTCTGTTGCTGTGTCTCTCTGTCAAATAAATAAAATCTTAAAAAAAAAAAAGAAATAACCAATTATAGAAAATTTAAGATTTTTTTATTTTGTAATCAGTATATAATCTATCCAAAACAATTTTACTAGCTTGACGTGAAACAAGTAGGGTGGATGATTTTTATAAGTTTGGAACACAGGCAATGAATAAGCATTTCACAAAGTCAAATGACAATATAAAAAGTCTAGGTAAGAAATTTGAAATTCTCTTTCATGACAGGTTCATATTATATTTACATATGTACATTAATTTTACTCATAAAATATATCTGATTAAATTTAATTTAGCTAATAGACTAGTACACAGTAAATCTTATAAAGTTAATATATAGTAAACTTCAGAAAGTTCTATCAGTTGTTAAGCAACTACTGTTCTGATTTTATAAGATCTATTTAAGAAAACAACTTCAGGATTTTAAAAAGTATCTGATTGGCTAAATGGAGCACCTGACATTGTCTTAAACACTATATGTACCAGTCTCAGTGAATCTTCACAATACTCTGATGATGTGGCTACTTTCCAACATCCTTATATATACTGGTGCTCCCCAAATACTTATTTCATTTTGGATATGCCACATATTGTAAGGATCAGACTTAAATATTTTTCCAGGGAGTTGCTAACCAAATCACTATTTAGTAGTACTGGAACTGGTTGGCTGAAGCCTGCATCTTGATTAAAGCACAGTGAGAATGGATCTTCCACTTTATATGTAGAAGTAACTTAGAAGCTCAGCTTTTGTGAATAAATGAATTCTTGTTACCATGCTGAAGTATATAGGATACAGGGCTCAGGCACACAATCTACAACTATTTCAGATGTCAATGAGAGAGATGAATTAAATGAAGTTTCTGTTGCACATGGAAATACAAGCCATCATTATCAATGTGAAGGTTTATATAGGCTGTAAACTCACATTTAAATTCATAGATTGCACTAGAGTCAATCTTGCAGTATTATACAGACTTTTTTTTCACTGCATGAAATTTTTTCAACTTTCCTATTAGTTGAACTATTGTTGTAAACTTCAGGTTGGTGATACCATGGGTCTACAGATTTGATTACCTGTGATTTATATGTTCTTAGTGTATTGGTTGGTGGCATATGTATATGGGGGAAGAGGGTATTCTTGAATATGGTCATAAGTGCTATGATGCAGAGATTTTAATATTTCCTGCTAATGTGACCTCAGTAGATGAAGGACTTTGTTTAGGATAGTGAAATTGCACAAGGTCATCATAACAACTCACATATGAAAATAATAAAACAGTAGATATGCTATGATTATTAACAATAGGATATTACAATTCATCAGATCATGAATTCACAACTTTTTCCTTGTGATGAGAACTCCCTTAACAACTTCTCTATATATCATGCAGCAGTGTTAACTATAGTCATCATGTTGTACATTATATCCCTAGTACTTCTTTATCGTCACAACTATTAATGAGGTATAACACCTTGCTAAAATTGACAAAATTGCTCTTCATAACTCAGGTTTCACATTGCTCACTTCACTTCTTTTTGTTCTTCAGGACAGAGTTCCAATTATGTACTAATCTTATTTTTAGCACTTTTTGTGTGTTATAAATGCACTCAATAGAACTGTGTCTAATGTAAATATTGATCTCTATTGGTGCTTTGCTTGTATTAGTTAGGATATTAGTTGGCTGTTCTAACAGGGATCCGAAATAATTATCAAAAAAAAAGGGGGGGCCCAAATGGTAGGGAGAATCTGCCTACAGAGTATTCAGGCTCCATGTTTCTTTTATCTCACTCTGTCGGGCAAAGGGATTGCCTTCCTTTTCATGGTTTAAGGTGACCCTGTATCACACTCAAAGAAAATGGAAGTTGAACCACACATTTCCACTTGCCTCTTTTCATCCAAATCTTAGAATCATGGTCACACCTGGCTGCAATGGAAGCTAGAAAATATTGCCTTTACTCTGTGTGGTTATAAGCTTCTATCAAAACATGCGGTTTCCATAACTCAGAGAGGGGAGTATGGACGATGGGAAACAATGAGTAGCTTTTGCCACAATGTCAAGGACATTTCTCTGTTGTCTACAGAGGCGGGACAGCGTTTTCTCTTGTTGTTAAAGAAGACTTCAAAGGCATAATTTCTACAAAGGGCAATGGGCCTTGCAATTTGGTTTTGAACTTCAAAAAATATAATCACTAACCATGGATCCAGTAATTAAAAGAAAATGAGACTATGTTTAAAATATAATTCCTTGGTTTTACCCTCCTCCCTATGTAAGCTGTAAGGTACCTGAGGTATTAGGTATCTACAGGACATAAACAATAAACACTGAAATGAGAATCAAAGAAAACAGGGAGATAATGCAAGGTTTCTCTCTCTTTCATTCTATATGTGTATGTGTGTATGTGTGTTGTACTCTACAGTTTTTCCTTTTATCCATGAAGATAAACATTTTCCTGGAAAGAATGTGGATCAAGAATAATGATTTAGGTCCCTGGTATTAGGACACTGAGTAATAGTAGGCAATATCTTCAATTATAAATCTATAAAAATACATAAGAATATGGGGCAAATTCACAGACCTTTCTGCATAATCTTGGATTAGTTGAGGCTTAAAGATCCTTGATTCAGACATTGTATGAGAAATTATTTTTAGTAATCAGTGGCTCTCAAACTGAGACAATTTTGCTACCCTAGGGACAGTTGGTAATATCTGGAGATTTGCAGCTTCCTTGAACAACAGAGACTTATCCGGTTTAAAATGGCAATAGTGACATTGTTGAGAAATCCTCATCTAAATCATACAGCAATGTGAATTTGCTATTAGCATGGAATAACCCATATTTTTTGGTTAGATGTAGTCTATCTGGTTACTATATCCATAGAGGGATTTCAATATGTATTTGTTAGGAAATTATATTTTAAGGATAGTATCCTGTTAGATTTGATGAGTTAGTCAAAAAAAGGCGTGTGATTATCTGGGAGTTGAGCATTAACATAGTCATTTCACATGAACCATTTCAATATTAGTAAGATCTCTACCACATATATGGATAAGTTTTGAAATAAATTAGTTTTAGCTTTCGATTCTGCCAATAACTAGCAAAAATATATACCTTGAGCAGTATCAATGTTTATACTTGTTTTTATTTTTGCTATACTTTGCTATAACTACAGTTTACTAACTTTTATCTAATAAGGAGGTAATTTTATCAAATAAAAAAGTTTTTTTCTACATGTTTCTGAAACAAAGCCCATTTGGAAAATAATTTAAGTTTTATTATATCTAATATTTATTCTTCAGCAAATGCACAGCAATTCCTTAGTACTATACTTCTGTTCCAGGTGTTGGAGCTCTAGCAATAAATTAAATGTTTTTGTGGAGTTAGATAATAGGCCTACACACACACACACACACAAACACACACACCCATATGCACATATCTATATAAATACACCTATGTGTATATAAAACATATACATTGATAAAAATATATCTGTATATGCATGCATATATGTGCATAAATGCATACACACATGTATGCTATGTGAAAATATGTGTGTATATGTTCTATGCCAAATATAAAAAAAAGATAAGTAGAAAACCAAGTGTAGGAGAATAAAGACCTTTGTGATAAAATGATATCTGTAAAGGAGACCTGATGAAAATACAAACACTTTGAATCAAGTGGCAGATTTGATCAGATTTTGATCAAGGATTAGTACTTGGTTATTTCTTTAAAGTCTATAACTTTATGACCATAAAATTACTGTCTTTGAATCTAAAGTTCATTAGATCTAAGACTTTGTGATTAGTGGTAAAGGATTACTGTCTAATTATAGAAACTGATTTGAATAATAGAATTTGATAAATCTAAAAAAGGCAGAAAATCTTATGGAAATTTTATAATAAATTAATATATGTTTAGTGCCTCTTGATGTCAAGTTATTAACAGATATAATTTTTTTATAACTGTGATTAAATAAAGATTTGAATAGGAGATAATGCGATTGTCGAAGCAAAGTTTATTATTACCTCAATTTATAATGTGAGCCAATTTAGTCGTTTGTCCTTAATAAATATAAAGCCTAGGAATGACCTCTGTCCTCAAGGGAGTACTTAAAAATAAATAAATACAGTAAGGAATTGTGCAGGGCACAGTGTAGACACAGACTGGAGAATATAATTCTACCTGGGGAAGCAATCAGAGACCTCTGACCTGATTTTTGAACTTATCAACAATCTTGCATTAAATCGTGAATGAGATTAACTCATACCACAGAGGACTATAAAGCATTTAACTTCAGCCTGCTTTGTGATAAAAGTCCTTAGGGTTGCATTTAGATGTACCTTTTCAGGAACACCTACATTTATATATATGATACAATCCCTTTAACTGTCTTTTTATATGAAAACAGAATATAAAAATTTCAATTGGTATATAAAAGATCTACTCTAGCTAATTACATCTCAATCCCTTAAAACTTCATGCAAGATATTAAACTTTTACTTTACACAAGGATTGTGTACAAGTACATTAACTGAAAAAAAAATACTACCATTTTAATCACTAACACACTCCCATGAAATTAAGGCATTGTGCTTTTTATAAAATACATCTTTAACACATGAACATCATGAGCAATATGCATTCTCCACTGAGCCCCACATCGGGCTCCCTGCCCAATGGAAAGTCTGCTTCTCCCTCTGCTGCTCTTGTGCTCTCTCGCTTGCGCACTCTCTCAAATAAATAAATAAAATCTTAAAAAATATATGCATTCTCCAATAATATACATTATTATTGTTGGAAATATATTCTTTAACCAGAGTTTAGTATGAGGTGTTATTTTTGACAAAAATCATAACTAAAGAAAAATATTGAAATTACACCATTATTAATATTTATTTGAAAATAACTTACATTTGCAAATAAAACATTTTTTATGAACTTTAAAATGAAAAGTAGCACTAAAAAGCTGATATAAGGTTATAATGTTTCTTTATATTCTTTAACCTAGCATTCTTAATCCATTAAGTTTTCCACACAGACAAATCAAAACAATGTTCATTATTGTATATAAAAATATCTCTAAGTTACCTGTGATTTACAAGGCCATTTACTTTGAAATTGAATGTGCAGTCAAATACTTACCAATAATGAAATTTGAAGGCACTCTTAAGTTATTGAGATACTCTGACTATACTTGAGATGATTTGGTAATTAAATTTTCCCTTCAATATTAAATTAAAATTAAAATCTTTAGCTGACAGTTTTTCTCATTAAAAAGCACTTAAGCCACTTACTGTGTATAGAACGTACACACACATTGTTTCAGGAAGAAATACATGATCTCAGTTATTACTAATATTGCTTTCTTTATTTGATACATTTCAAGCATTGCTAGGAACACTTAAGACATTATGTTTAATTACAGACATTCCATGCTTCTTTAACCGGTGGTCAGTAAAAATAAGTATATTTTATGTTAGTGATGTTGAAAACAGCTAGAGGCAAGAATTCTCATGAATTTCATAAAAACTGATGGTGGGGTAGAGAGAGTAATGTAGTTTTACACCTAAATTTTCACTGATACTTTTCTTGTATCAAAATCCCTCCTCCCTCCCTCCTCCCTCCCTCCCTTTTTCCTTCTTTCCTTCCTTCCTTCCTTCCTTCCTTCCTTCCTTCTATTCCGTCTCCCTCTTTCTTTCAACCAACTACACTTAGATTCTCTTTATTCCTCTATTTTGTCATTGTTAGGATCTGGAGATACAACAATATTTTTAAAGGATTATTAGGCATTCAATAATGCATTCATTCAAAAAACATTTATTGAGCACAGCTTCATGCCAGGCACTGTGAAAAGTACTAGGAATAGAGCAAACACCAAGCTCAACATGAACTCCAGCAAAAGAGATAGTCTTTAAATAAAGAATAAAAGTAAAGTAACATGATATGAGAAATACAGGGAGTGAAGGGAAAATAGAGCAAAGATACCTAGCATAATCTAAGTATACAAATAAGACTTATACTTCTGCAGAAGTTATGTTTAAACTGAAATTTAAAGGAATAGATCAGTCAGGAATGTTCTGGGGGAAAGGAACAGTATATATGGAAAGCATGGAAGAGAGATTTATCCATTGAAAACATTGAAGAAATTTGCTATGGCCTTGTAACAGAATGTCTCTTGAAGGTTAAATTTTTTATATTTGTGTTTTTTCTATCAAAAGAAGAAAAAACTCATAAATTTATAGCCACATCCACCCAGTGGTGTCAGTAATCTTTCCTGTATATTTAAAAACATCCTACCTCTAATGAGTAAATAGGTTTTTGTGTTTGAAAGATGAAATTAGCCTCCTATACCTGAAAGGTGCTGAAAAGAAAAAAAAAAAAGTGTTCTTCAGAGATGGGATTTTTGTAGAGTAAAAGAAACCTTCAGTTTGAGGCCAAAACTCATTTCTAGGACCTCAACCAATATAAAGATATTTGTTTATTTTCAACAAATATTTCTTGAATACAGGCACAACCATATAGCCACAGCCTTGCTTCTTTGGAACAGAAATTCTAATGGAAAAACAGTAGAAGGGGCCAGAAGGACCGGAAACTAAGGAGTGTAACTTTGACAGATTAAGGAAGAGGAATTCTAAAGGACTTTAGCTCTGCTTAGGATACAGGCCACCTATGGAGACGTGTGCATCTGTTCAGAGGAGAGACCCAGCAGTCAAGAGCAATGCCCGCTGAGGCAAGAAAACACTGGGGGCAATGGCTCTAGCAGATACCCAGGCTGTCCTGTTCCATAATGGACATCAGAAGGACCTCTCTTTTGCTCTGTATATACTTTAGGAGATTGTTGAATCCTTCTTGATTTAATGTTCCTTTTGAGCAACATGCGTCAAAGCATGGAGACATACTGAGTATTAGGAATATAAATAGATACATAGTTGGGTAGGAGGAGATAGGACTGTATTGACTAAGTTAATTAGGGGAGAAGGTACTATTGAGAGTTTCAAGCATGATTGAAAGATGCAAATTTGATTGATAAGCAAAAATGAATAATACTCTGGGAAATGAATGACATGAATTTAAATGAATACAATGCTATGTGGTGATGAAAATGAATCTGATAAATATTTAGAGGCTAGAAATAAAAAGACTATATCACTCAATTTATGTCAGCAAATTTAGTGCAAAGAAAAGACATGAAAAAACATTTCTGATAATTTTTACATAATTGCTTTACTCAACAAATCTTAACGGTGTATTTACTACGCCAGGCAGTTCCCTAAACACTAGGGTTAACGCTAAGTAAAATAGATATTTTCCTTTCCTTTCCATTAACTGATTAGTCTTTATTATATAATGTTAAATAATAATTAAAAGTATTTAAAATGTTCACCATAATGACTGAAATTAAAAAGACTGACAACATCAGTAGTTGGGTCAAGATGTGGACCAAACAGAACCAGAACTCTCATACATCGTTGGTGGGAGTGCAAAATGGCACAGCCTGTTTGGAAAAATGTTATAATAGTTTTGTATAAAACAAAACATACATCTCCCTGGTGACTAAGCAAACATGTAATATTTACCCCTAAAAAATATAAAACAAACAACAACAGCTAAAACCTTATGTATCCAAATAAATATGTACCAGAATGTTTACGGTAGCCTTATTTATAATAGTCCAAAACTGGAAGTCAACTTCCAGGTGTTATTCAATAGGAGAGTGGAAAATAAACTATGGCATTTCATATGAAATACTACTCAGCAATAAAAAATAATAAAACACTGATACAGGTAGCAACATGAATGAGTTGCAAAACATTATTCTGAATGAAAGAAGCTTTATAAGAAATCTTACATGCTCTATTATTGATTTATATTAAAATCTAGAACATGTAAAACTAGTTTATTGTGACAAAAAATTAGAACAGTAGTGGTCTTGGGGGGTAGGGGCAAGGAAAGAAGCGTGAGAAAATTTACTGGGATAGTAATAATAATGTTCCATTATTTAATGTTCCATGATAGTAGTTTGGTTTACAGACACTTTTTTTTTTTAAATCTGTATAACAAGAAATTCCATCTTTGTTCTTTTTGTGAGGCTCCTCGCATATTATTTCAGTGTTCAAGGAATTTTATGATACTCAAAGGATGAGAGAGAGTCCCAGTTCCAACAGCTCTCTGGTTTATAATATTTGATGTGGGCACTATATTGCTGTGAAATCTAGTCCTCCATCTTCTTTTGGGCTCTGTTGGGTGAACCGGGCAGATTCATAAGTGCCAGGCCAGATGTGATTATACTAGTTAGCCTTCAAAGACACCGTGTAATCATAGTCCTATTTTCAAGGTGGGGAGGGGGCAAGATACATAACATTTGATGAAATTTCAACATCCTCATCCTCTTCTTGGTAGCAGCAAAACTTACTTACTCCCTTCTAAGACTGGCTACTTATGCCTTCTCCTCTTACAGTGTCAGCTTTTTGCCCATCACCATCAAGTGCCTGGTAACTTTTGTGATTCTGAAAGAAAAAAAAAGTCATTAATAATGCTTTGAAGCAAGGGCTTCCATACTCATCAAAACAAGGCTCAGTCAACTTTGTGGTATTGAGGAAGGAAAAATACCTTTCATTCTTTCAGTTCCCTTATAACAAGGAGATCAAAACATGAACCAACATATAACAAACTATCCCGCCAAAACAATATGTTTGTGAAGTCATGAGACATAAACAAACAAAATGCATGCCCCAAGAAATGACTAAGTTTGTTTTGGTAATAGGAGTCTTGCTAAGCTTAAGCCAATTTATACTCTGAACATATCACCTAACTTGCACTTTTTGACTAAGAATCAGAATGGGGGAAAATACTACTAAAACAAGAAAATTTTTTACAAGATTATTAATGCTGGCATCCCAGCTCGGGGGTCTAAATAATATGAGATATATCAAGGAACTATGTAAAAGGGCCAGAATATCACTTACCTTTATTTATTAGTATGGCTAAGCTTCCTAACACTGATTCTTAGAATTAGGCAAACTTACCTACCTAGGAGCTGGCAAACGTGAGTTTGGGAGAACTTTCCCGCCATGGGGGAATCAACAGATTCCAAAAAGAAGAGGAATAGTGCTGAGCCATGCATAACTGGTTTGCCTTTCCTAAATTTATGGTGCATGTAATCATCTACTTCCTCTTAGGAAAAAAGAGCAAAGGATGGAAGGAGGCCAGGAGCTGCACTCCTGTATAAGGAGAAACATCACAAGTGGGAAGGAAGCATTTTCCTAGTCACAATTCTAATGAGGTTCTAGTAAATGCTAACTGATCATTTTGGCATTACTCTGTGCCTAAAGTGACCATCTGAGAGGAAAATGAAGTAATGCTTAATCTCAGTAGATTATAAGATTTTCAACATGTTAATCTGTTTCTGAGATATACTACAATGATATGCTTAAATGAGAAAATGGAAATTTTCTAAACAGAATATTGAAATCAGTGAATAGAATATTGGGAAGATAATGAAAGAAAACATTCATGGAAATTATTTGGCAATAACTGTTCTATGCCAGGTATAGTAACTGAATTCATTAGCTCTGGGGGATGAAAATGAGATTGGGCTGTCCAAGGATAGACTATACAGGTTGTTCCAGAATCTGGAGTCTGAAGTCCAGTAACCTAGGTCAGCCAAGCAGGCCTGAGCAGAAACAGACATAATGGCAGAACAAGGAAGAACTAGCAGCTATAAATTAATAGCAAGTGAGATGAATAAACAAAGGCACAAGGCAACTGGTCAAAGATGAAAACCCTTTGGCAGGCAAAGCCAGGGACTGAGGTACCATGTGTCCCCTATTTATTCAAACAAGGTATTAAGAAAGGATACATTTTGTACCAAACCTCTTCTGGTAATGAGAATACAGCATTGAATAAAACAAAATCCCTGTGACATTCAACTTCAAGGGAATCGACTATAACATAACATGAAATAACATGGTATACTGAAGTAGAAAGTACAATTCAATTAAGTCAAGGTAGGTTGATGGAGAGTGGCTGGATCTGGGTGGGGTGAAGGTGGGAGATATATGTTCCAGGTAAAGGAAATAACAACTGCACAGATGTGAGGCAGGTCTGTGCTTGGTGTGTTCCAGGATCAAGTACTTCAAGGCCAAGGGAGAAGAAAAGGTAAAAGATGACATTGGAAGTTAGATATTGTCTATTGTAAGGAGGAATTTATAGGTCCAAGTACAAGTTTTGTCCTTTATTCAAGTTATCTAAAGATCTCCCTCTTTCTCGTCTTCCTTTTCTGAACATTTCAGGCCTGGAGCCATTATATAGGGCAGAGTAATGTAGGTATACACACTTGGAGGATAGCCAAGGTGGATCAGTGCAGGTGTAAAAACTTAAATAAGATTAAGAGACTGTCTCCATTCAAGTACTTAATAACATGGGGTATTAGAATCCAATCCAAAGGGATGGGGGGTGGTTTCCAAATGAAGTAATGGTGCTGTGTGGTATGTTAGAGCCCAAAGTCGTATGGAGGGTACAGCAGATGGGAAGGCAGATTCATTTCAAAGAGGGGGATTGATAAAATGAGTGAATATATTAAGGATAATAAGAGTCAGATTTCTGTCTACTGGAAATGGAGATACAGGTGTGACTTCATGGTTTTTAATACATACATTCATACATGCACACACATATATAAACTCTGTGTGTGTACATAAAAATATCTACATACATATATTTTCTATGTCCACTCAGAATGTCTGGGAGCAGTAGTATCTGAATAAGAATGAGCATACCTAGCACCCAAATCTTAGCTACTAAATACCATTCTTCACTAAAAGAAACCAGGACTCATTAAAGGAATTGATTCTAGAGGTGGTCAGAGAAAGTACAAGATGAGTCCAGAATAACTTGTGACAAAAAGCAAAGAAATGCTCAAAGGATGAGGGTGGCATGTCAAAATGACATAGAAATTTGCTTGGAAGGACTACCACTTACCAAATATGGAACAAACTAAATACTCAAATAAATGCTGTTTATACATTATAATCCACTGAATAAATAGGAAACTATGAATCCATATTTCTATAAATAGGGATAAATCGAATGTTTGTTGAGGGATGGCATATTTAAACAGTTTTGAAGTATTTTCCCATAAAATAATAAATTAGAAGAGAAAAAGAGTATTTACTTGAAGAAGCTAATCAAATAATCAGAGTAACATCACTGGCAATGGGACAATTCAAAATTTTATAGCATTATTGGTGTACAGAAATGTAACAGATTTCTGTACATTGATTTTATATCCCATTACTTTATTGATTTTGTTTCGAAGGTGACACAAAGAAATGGAAAAACATTCCATGCTCATGGATTGCAAGAACAAATATTGTTAAAATGTCTATACTACCCAAAGCAATCTACACATTTAATGAAACTCCTAGCAAAATACCAACAGCATTTTTTACAGAGCTAGAACAAGCAGTCCTAAAAGCTGTATGGAACCACAAAAGATCCAGAATAGCCAAAGCAACCTTGAAAAAGAAAAGCAAAGGTGGAGACATCCCAATTCTGGACCTCAAATTATATTACAAAGCTATAGTAATCAAAACACTATGGTACTCGCACAAAAGCAGACACATAGATCAATGGAACAGAATAGAAAACCCAGAAATGAACCTACAACTATATGGTCATCTAATTTTCAACAAGGCAGGAAAGAATATCCACTGGGAAAAAGAGTCTCTTCAACAAATGGTGTTGGGAAAACTGGACAGCAACATACAGAAGAATGAAACTGGACCACTTTCTTACACCAAACACAAAAATAAATTCAAAATGGATTATAGACTTAAATGTGAGACAAGAAACCATCAAAGTCTTAGAGGATAAAATAGGCAGTAACCTCTTTGACATAAGTCATAGCAACTTCTTACTAGATACATGTCCGGAGGCAAAGGAAACAAAAGCAAAAATGAACTATTGGGACTTCATCAAGTTAAAAAGCTTCTGCATAGCAAAGGACACAATCAACAAAACTAGAAGGTAACCTATGGGAAGGGAGGAGATATTTGCAAATGACATATCCAGTATAGGGTTGGAATCCAAAATGTATAAAGAACTTATCCAAATCAACACCCCAAAAATGAATAATCCAATTAAAAAATGGGCAGAAGACATGAACAGACATTTTGCCAAAGAAGACATACAGATGGCCAATAGACACATGAAAAGATGCTCAATATCACTGATCATCAGGGAAATAGAAATCAAAACTACAATGAGGTGGGACACCTGGGTGGCTCAGTTAGGTGTCTGCCTCCTTGCTCAAGGGGGAGCCTGCTTCTCCTCTGCCTGCTGCTCCCCCTGCTTGTGCTCTCTCTTGCTTTCTCCCTCTCTCTGACAAATAAATAAAATCTTAAGAAAAAACTACAATGAGGTATCACCTTACACCTATCAGAATGGCTAAAATTAACAGCACAGGAAACAAAAGGTGTTGGCAAGGATGTGGAGAAAGGAGAACCCTCTTGCACTATTGGTGGGAATGCAAACTGGTACAACCACTGTAGAAAACATTATGGAGTGTCCTCAAAAAGTTAAAAATAGAACTACCCTGTAATGATTCAGCAATTGCACTACTATTTACTCGAAGGATACAAAAATACTGATTCAGAGGGATACATGCACCCCGATGTTTATAGTGGCGTTATCTACAATAGCCAAATTATGGAAACAGCTCAAGTGGGCATTGACTAATGAATGCATAAAGAAGAAGTGGTGTGTGTGTGTGTATATATATACACACACACACACACACATGCACATACACACACTGGAATATTACTCAGCCATAAAAAAGAATGAAATCTTGCCTTTTGCAATGATATGGGTAAAACTAGGGAGTATTATGCTAAGTGAAATATGTCAGAGAAAGACAGATACCATATGATTTCATTCATATGTGGAATTTAAGAAACAAAACAAATGCGCAAAGGAAAAGAAAAAAGAGAGAGAGAGGCAAACAAAGAAACAGACTTTTAACAATAGAGAACAAAGTGATGGTTACCAGAAGAGAGGTGGTTGGGGAGATGGATAAAACAGGTGATAGGGATTAGGAGTGCACTTGCTGTGATGAGTACTGGGTGTTGTATGGAAGTGTTGAATCACTATAATGTACACTTCAAACTAATATTACAGTGAATGTTAACTAACTGGAATTTAATAAAAACTTTAAAAAATTGCGTATCACCTCATAGGATGCAGTTGACAGCACATTGTTACATTTATTTATTTATTTATTTATTTTTAAGGATTTTATTTATTTGAGACAGAGAGAGGGAGAGAGAGCACAAGGGGGGAGAAGGGCAAAGGGTGAGGGACAAGCAGACTCCCTGCTGAGCAGGAAGCCCAACATGGGGCTTGAACCTAGGACCCTGACTGAGATCATGACCTGAGCCAAAGGCAGATGCTTAACTGACTTGAACCACCCAGGAGCCCAATATTGTCACTTTTATAATATTCATCCAAAATAAACATAATCTTAGTACAAGGAAAACATAATTCAATCCCAAATATAGGGACATTCTGTAACTTCAAAATCTTCAAAAATGTTGAGGACATGAAAGGCAAGAAAAATCTGAGGAACTTCAATAAACTGAAGAAGATAAAAAGAGACATTACCAAATGGAATATGTTTTCCTGAACTGAATTCATTTGCTATGAAGTACATTATTTGGACAATAGGTGACACTTGACTGAAGTCTGAGGATTAGATTGTAGTCATGTCAATGTCAGATAAATCCCTGTTATTGGTGATTGTATTGTGGTTACATAGAAAAATACCCCGTTTTTTGTGGAAAATACACACTAAGTATTCAGATGTGATGGGGCATCAGGTTGGCCACTTATTCTAAAATGGTTTTGTAAAAATATTACTCTTAGTATTGAACATTTTATGTGATTATAAGTTGTTAGAAATTGAGTAAAAAAGTACAAATTGTGATGAGAAGCTTTGGTGATTTTATTCGGGGGTGATATGATGTTCCTCATGTTTGAAAAGAAACATCAAGGCTGCTGTGTAGATGGCAGGGTTAAGGATGGAGAGGGGGAAGGTATTAAAAAAAAGAGAGACAAATTGAGATGCCATTGTAGTAATTTAGAGGAGGATAGTGGCAGCTTGAACTAGGGATACAACGGAGTTGCTGGTGAGCATCAAGTAGAGTTCAGTTATTTTTTGGAATGATGACCTACAAAATTTGCTGGATGTAGAGTATGTAGGACAGACAAAAGGTATAGGATGACTTCAAGGTTAGACAAAGGATCTTAGACCCAGATTCATTGATTGCCTTTAACCTATTCATTTTCCCCATCTTGTACTACAGCTCACATGTCACTGCAACAATATTCTGAAACTAATTTGAGTCACTGAGAGATAAACTAGTCATGAGTTATAGAACTGTGCCATTTACAAAAGCCTCAATAAGGAAATTACTGTTTATATTAAATCAACAAGAATGTGAGAAGACATGTATCATAGTGAGTAAGTACAATGCTATAATACAGAAAGGGTTTTGAGTTCTAACTCAGCCTATTGTAATTTTGGACAAGTTTCTTAAACTCTAGAAACTCAATGTTCTCATGTAAAATGAGGGATGATATCTACTTTATAGAGTTGTATAAGGATTCATTGGTAATGTAAAGTGGTTAGGATTGAGTTAAACATAGTTGTAGTTACTATTATTAATAGTAGTGGTAGAGTTGCATTGTGTCATATATCCAAAGACTGAATAGATTCTCTCTTTAGTTTGAAGGAAATATTAGGTTTAAAAATGTGTGGAAGGAACGTGGAAGAATCATAGCAATCGCTATCAAGGATTATCTTTGAAATTTATAACAATAGTTAATCATGTTTTCAAATCTCTTAAATTATGCACATTTCTCATAGTTTGCTTATATCTAAAGGATGAAAAAAATATTTTAAAATGTTAATACTATGTTGGTCCAGGAAAATTGTCTTCAATCATATAAGTGTATCTAATAATTTAGAAACAAGCATTTGGTACAACATTCACTCTAGACAGGTGAATGTTCTTGTTGCTTAGAATAGAACATATTTCTTTCAGGCATTCCTTCCCAATCCAATTTTATATTCTCTATTTACTGTGCTTAATCATTATGCTAAGGCTTGTTTGAAAACAGTTGCTCTTAATTGTAAAATTGAACTGTGCCCCATTAAGCTCTTGCCTAGCTGCTTTTGAGATCCTTGGTGGTTTGGACTGTGGGGATGCATCCACATTTTCTCTCTGCCAGTTCCTTTTATCTTTTCTCTCTAATGCTATCCCTTCAGTGTTTCAGCTGCTAAGTGGTTGTAACGTACGCCTGATATAATTTCCTGATGATGGGTGCATTGTTCTCGCTACTGATCTGTCAGCAGGAATACCACCTGTGTCTGAGAATTTGGGACCAGAAGCGTTTTGTATTTTACTGAAGCAAGAGGGAAAATGTAGAATTAAATAGAAAGAAGCATTCCGGTCTGTCCATTAACTTCTGATATCAAATTTTGCACCAACTATAACATAAAAAGAAAAAGAGTAGGGACTATGTGAGCTTTATAAATTAACCCACAAAGAGATCTGAAATCTTTTTGACTGTTTTTAAAAATTGCAATATTTCAACTTTTCATATGGATGCATGTACATTATTTATTCAATATTTGTGAATGCCTACGCTGTGCCAAGCCTTTGTCCGGGTGCTAGGGATAATGTAGATATAGTCTCACTCTCTTATAGCCTAGAGTCTACTTTGCAGCAAAAATTTTACCATATTGGGACTCCCAACTTCAAAAATACTAAGTTATTTTATTGTGATATCAGAACAATTGGTATTACATAAATTCTTGTTAAAACTGGGTGAAATTCTTGCTACCTATATAACCTTTGTCAATTACTTAGCCATTGTGAGTTCAAGAATGACAAATAAAAAACCAAGTGTGCTGGTTCCCCCTATAAAATGAACACTGAATTCTAGGTAGACTTCTAGACATCCATAAGGCTTTTATGAAAAGGATAGGAGCCCTGTGAATAAATCTGATCCAGGAGTCAACCTGCACAATCAAGGCAGTGTGAAGCTTGTAAGCTGGATTTACAATTTGGGTTTCACAAAACTCAATTTATTTGATATCAAAGTCATTGCAGCAATGAGAGCATGTGGTCCTTTAAGGTCCACTGAAGTCAGGAGCTCAAGTTTCTAAACCTGATTTTGGACTTTACATTGATTCTGTTTCTTGCTGTTGAGTTGGTGTATCATGCCATCTCTACCCTCTGGACCAACCACATTGTTACAGATTCTTTCATGCAGAAGCCCTGTTTACCACAGCACCTATTAACTTGTCTCACATAGTAGCCTTCCTATTGCCATGGAGATGCCAGAGAGGGTTTGTTTGTTTGAGTTATAGACAGGACCTTTCTAATACTCAGCTAGATCTTGTATGTGGGTTCACTGGGGTCTTTGCGGTCAGGAAAGTACAGAAATTCCACTCTTTTATCGTTTGCCTCACAACTGTCAGCAAAAGAATACCAGAGGTATCAAAGAAAAGCATGTAACAAGACAGGAGTCAATCAAGAATCCTATATAAGCTTCTTTTTATTCAAATTATCCTATCCACCTAACCAATATATTAAAGAATAGTTATCTTCAGGTCCATAGTCTTCATTCCCATGGAGATAAAAGTGTCCATTTCTGTATTTAATGAAGTCACAATACATTTTGTATGTGTGTTTTGGTTTTGGTTACATTTTTTATTTTTTATTTTTTTTTGTCATTTGAGATTAAATAAAAAGTAAAACTGTATTCCAGCATGCTGAGATATACCTGAGCATTCAGTTAATTTCAGTACCTTTCCTCTATAAAGTGATCATCACTCAGTTAAAGTGGTTCCTACCCGCCTCTATTACTCCTGAACATATTAGCCTGTTTTATATCCTCTCATCCTCTAATTCCTGTTGAAATGATCTTATTTCTTTGTTTATTGTTCATTTTTCCATACCAGTTTTCACTAGAGAAGAAGTTACTTGTCTTGCATTAAAACAACTGTGGTTAGAACAGTGCCTCAAAGGTCGTGTACTTACTATTTTAAATGAATAGTCAGTTTTTATTTTTTTAATTTTTTTTTATTTTTTATTTATTTATTTTTTTTTGAATAGTCAGTTTTTAAATGAAATGAGACTATCTGGTCTAGACATGATTGTTTTCAAAAGAAAGTGAGAAATTTCTTTACCTACCACTTGCAGTAAGGAAGGCTTATTATAGAGAATATATATATATATATGGCATAAAAATGATTATTTTATTAGTTTTTAAAAAAATGTCTGTTTTCATTTCAATCATTTCAATTAAATCCTGCTTTATTTGCAATTTCATTAACCAAGATGTTCAGTTAAGTAGAACTTCATGTATATAATATAAGGGTGATTTAAATTCACAATGGAAGTATTGGGAAATCACAAGATCCTGAAATATTTTCTTGTCTACAGAAAATGAAAATTTATTTAATAAAATTCTAGAGGTTAAGGGGACTATTGAAATTTTTCATCATTGGTTATCAGCAACCCATTTACATATGAAGGGTACTCAGTGTCCTTTAAATAGAATATTTAATTGGTACACCCAATTTATTATGATAAAATGTAACTTAGTGACTTGTATTTGGTGCGCCCTGTTAACTATGACTGATTTTCTAAAATTATTGTTATTCAAACACTAAAACATAGGACCACTTTGAACTAGGTAATCACAGCTGACAAATAGTATTTGTATTTATAATTCCCTTGAAAAACCCCATTGGCAGTGATAAAGGAAATGTGACTGCAAAAAAAGATGTTATAAAAAAAGATGCTGTATGTTTATTAAATATTTTAGCTCTGCAGAGCCCAGTAGAAATCTATACAATTTTTAAGCTCTTCTGATAGATCACAGAGGTGGTCATTATTATCCTGCAGATTCCTGAGATGCTAGAACTCCCTGGGGACCTATAAACTACTTAATTCTTCTACCCCTAAGTCTATGACTTCATCTGTCCCTTTCCCTTTTATAATAAAATTGGCCAGTATTTTGAATCCTATCCTCTTTCTTATAAAGAATTTTGCATCTTGGGTTAGCAACTTTCTCTTGAGTCCAAGTCATCCCCCGATTTTCTGCTCAAACATTTCAGTGAGATATCCACACCTAAGCTTGTCAATTGATGTGATTCTTCAGACCTGCATGTGATCAAGGGAACCTTCCATGTCTGCAGCCTCCAGGCCTGCCTCTGGCGGTTGGCTCTCCTCTGAGTTTACCTCAGTGAGCACATAATGTTTTTTATGAGCAACATGATGTGATTAAGTAGGGAAACACTAATCTTAACCTGATGTCTTGACTATATGGTATCCTATTGTCATTCTTTATGTTCCAGAGAGGTTTTCCCTCAGTACTCTTCCCTAAACACAGGACAGGATACATTCCTGTATTATTTTCCCTGTTGATTTTTCATAGTACTTTTTACACATTGTAATTAATGTGTTAATTTATTGTACACATTGTAATTAATGTGTTAGTTTATTCACTTGTCTGTCTCACCAGTGAATGAATGAAAGGGGCAAATACACACATTCAATATGCTTGACTTTCGTCTCTTTTATTTTCACCTTCTTACTGTTTGGAACACACACAATATTGTTATGAAAAAGAAAAAAAATGTAGAAATATATTATGGCAGGATTGAAGAAGTATGACTAAAAGTTGATAAACATAATTTCTATAAAATCTTAATATATGAGAAGTTAATGATATGTTATCACTGTTAGGCTTTGTAGAAATTTTATTGAGCTGTTGGGTATATCTCTCACTTCTGTGTATGTAGCAGTCTTTCCCCCCTTTTCTGAAGACAGAACTCTTTTCTTCCTTTGGGACACTGCACTCTTGCCTCCAGATAAAAATGTGAATTATATTGCTTCCCCTGTATTACCATAAATGACCAAGGCTCGTTCCACAGATTATTGAATACCTCTGAGATCTGTGATTGATCTAGGACTGACAGGTACATTAAGCAGACTGAATTACAGTCCTTTTCTTAGTGATTGGCATGATGTCAGCACTAAATACTTTGTAAGCCTAAAGCTACTATGGGCCATTTTGCCACCACACGAACACCTGATTAAGAATTCAGCAAACACGGAAGGCAAAGATATGGATTGTGGAAGGAAAAAACTCCAACTCCAGATCCAATCTAAGCCTAAATACTCCTGGACTTTTCAGTTATATGAATCAATCTTATTAGCTTAACAAGGTTTCTTAAATGTATTCCAATGATTGCTCAAAACCCATCTCAAAAATATAATTTTTGATCAAATATAATTATCATCAAAGCCAGTATGAATCCCACCTCACAGATGATCTCTACACTGGCCAATTTTCTTTGGGCAATTAAAAGTAAATGGTAAATGTTTATACATTGACTTTAAATAGTAATATTTATTTACACTTTTGATGAAAAGGAAAAATAAGAATGATCCATGAGAATTTTCCCTTAGCAACATCAGCTTAGGGCAAGAGATCCCTGTTGGTAGCACGTTATTTTTATCAGGACTGCTGCTTCTAAAATAGTACAATATATTTATGAAAATTGTGGAGAATATACATTTTTACCAACTTGAATCCATTAATTTTAGTCACAAGCCTTGCTTGCCAGCATTAGTATCTGTCATTCATATCTGTCTTATAGGAAGAAATTCATATGGGTAGAAATTCATATGTAGAGCAATTCCCATACTTTTGCTTGACCAATGTTTTCATTTGTTAGTAATTTCTAAACCAAAAGAACCTTTCTTTTCATGTAAACTTACCCAGAAGCCCATGTGTAAATTGTTAGTTTATTAAAATAAATTATTATTCCAGTTAAGCCTGGGATAGTTCTGATTGAGGTGAGAGTGGTAGATCTACAGTTTGGCCTTTTATACCACTTCACCCCTATGTCACTTTTGGGAAGAGCATAGGGCTTAATGAAGCTGTTTGAAATCCACTGGGATTTAAAAAATGTGGATCAAAGTGAAAAGGTGACAAGTAGATTAGTATTGCACCAAGGTAGTGTATTTTTTATCATCATCACATCTTTTGTTAGAGATTGTCTTGTTAAATGTCATAAATCGAGGGGTACATCTTTTATTTGTTTTGTTTGTTTTTCTAGTAACAGTTGCCTGTGGAAATGTATGCTAGTTCCTTGCATGCTGGTCTGCTCACTGAAAAGGTGGCAATGACCTGACAGATATTGACAAGGAATTTATTTTGCCTGAGTGATCACATAGTTAATGGAACATTAAAACTTTGATTCTTATAATTAGGTGATTAACAAGAATAATTTCTTAGAAAATACTGTTTGCTAAGAGCAAGGACACAATAGAGGTTTGGAAGAGTTGCCTTATGTGTCAAAACAGAGTAATAATTCAGAAACATCCAAAATAAATGAAGTGAATTAGAATGGCAGATGAAAATTTCTGTTGGGAAGTAGTTTCCTGTTGAGTTAAGCAATGTGCTAGTTTCACAGCTGTCATAGCATGTCTCTCTTTTTTATTTTTGATCTACTTCACATTAACCCACAAGCAGTCTCCCCAAAGAATGTGCTGGAAATAAAAAGACATTGAAGAAGTTACACTTTAGGTAAGAGTAGTCAGTGCCTGGGAAGCTCTCTGTCAGCTAGTGGCCCTGATCAATGACAGAAGAGGTGCTGATTTGGCAAGAAACTTCTTGCCCTCTTGACTTCATTCTTCTCTTCAGTCCCTGATCCACCTTAGATTTGTTTCTTCTACGGGTCTACAGCTGCCATTCTTTTCTAACAATTAACTCATGCAGATATTAAGTCCCTGGGTGTCGATTATTATAAATGCTAACTAGGTGAACTATCATCATTCCCTCATCATAAACCAAGTTCCCGCATAAACTTAGATCTCTTTCTGGGCTCTCTGTTCTGATTATTGATCCTTATATCTATACTTCTAACAATACCATAATGTTTGAATTATTATAAAGCAGATAAGATAAATGAAACAGTTATGTGTTAACCTGATAGACCTCAAAAAACTTGCATAAGGGTTTATACAGCACAGTGCCTCTTAAGTAAATTTAAATTTATGCAAAGAAATATTACATATTATTTATAAATAAATACATATATAATTAAATAAGTGGTTCTCAAAGTGCAGTCTAAGAACTCCTCGAGCTGTCAAGATCTTTTTCAGAGGTCTAAGAAATCCTTCCTTTCCCATCTATGTATCTGTGCCAGACCAGGTTTTCTTGTAAGGTATTTCAGATAAGACCTCATGTCACACTAGATTTAATGCAGAAATAAATATGGATCCTGCTTTCCTCTATTTAGCAGACATTAAAAATGTTCTCAAAAATGTTTAAAAAATTACTCAGCACTATTTTCTTCTTTTTTAAAAATTTTGTTTTTTAAAGATTTTATTTATTTGACACAGAGAGAATGATAGAAAGAGAGCACAAGCAGGGGGAGCAGCAGAGGGAGAGGGAGAAGCAGACTCCCCGCTGAGCAGGGAGCCCGATGCGGGGCTCGATCCCAGGACCCCGGGATCATGACCTGAGCTGAAGGCAGATGCTTAATGACTGAGTCACCCAGGCACCCCAGCACTATTTTCTTCTTTGGGAAAATTTATTTTTCATGACGATGCTACTTATGGTAACAAGTCATGGGTTTATTCATTTATTTAAGATCCATTAATAAATAAACTTTCTCAATTTTAATTTCTAATATGATGAATAGAAATAACTAACATAAGGCAAAACTTCTGGGTTCCTTAATAATCTTAAATGAGTAAAGGGGTAGTGGGAATAAAACATTTGAGAACTGTTGAGTTAAAAAATAAAACTGTAGACATGAAGGATACACAACAAAATCTCTGATAATGATATTTTTTCTTTAGAAGGAGAGAATTATGGGTACTGGGAAGGAAAGTAAAAGGGAAAACTCAACCTTATCAATTTTGTTCCATTTCTTTATGAAATGATTGAAGATACAGTGACAAAATACAAATATTTGCTATTCTAACTCATTTTGGGGGGAGTTTGCTCTATTATTTTCTTGACTTTAATTTTTTTTCTTTTGTAATATTGGTATGAGGAATAGTTCTTTTCTCTAAAGTACTCATGACTTACATGGTATATATTCTTGTAAATATTCTTTTTCTCAAACACTCTATAGACCATCCACATGTTCCCAATGCATGTGTACCTGGGAGGAAATGGTTCAGGAGATCATAGCACTACAGCCAAAGGTAACCAATGATGATCTGTGTTCACAAGTCAATACTCTTTCCTTTTTGTTTCTTCATATTAATAATATATTTCCTGCTTAAGGACTACTCTGTTTTAAAATAAGAAGTCATCAGCAATATTCATTATTAAAGCAACATAAAATACTTTTCAAATAAGAATCACATTTTATTTTCTGGTGCAGTACTCTGAAAAGATGTGAACAAAGCTGATTTTTTAGTAGCCTAGCAATAGCATGTTGGTTTGAGTGAGATAATTTTTATCTAGAATATTATCTATATTTCAGGCAATGAAATTGTATCAGGAATCAAACTTATATGGGGCTTTTTTTGATAGTGTCTTCATGAATGTATTTTTACAAAGCTTATGATACTGTCTGATTCTGAAACATTTCAAAGGTGGGAACCAGTCATACAATACCCTTTGTTTTGGGTTACAGAGGAAAACCAAGAGCCAAGAGCTCTTAACAGAGTGAGAGCCCAGAATTGAAGTATGAAAACAGAAGTTCTTTTCTCAGGTCTTCCACCAATGAAAAACTTGTTTTTGTCAAGTCTCTTAAGTTGGAAAAAATCACAAAGGCACTCTAGCTAGCTCATACAAGAAGGACTTATAGTGAAGATTCAGTAGGATGATCTCAGTAGAGATAGAAAATGAGGTAAGCTTCATGGAACTAGGATCTGGAAATGGAATTTTTTTTTTAAAAGTTAACTATATTTCTCTTTCTAGAGATTCAACTGTCTTTTGGCCTCTTCCTTTCTCTGTATGGTCAATTGTCACCTCTCAGGACCACCTTCCTTTACTTGTTCACAAAATGAAATTTTTGGTTTCACATGCTTTGATGTCCATGTTACTCACCTTAGCTTTGACCAGATATGTTTTGTCCATTTAAGAGTAAGGTAACTGGGATTGTTGGGTGGCTCCTATTACCATGAATCATTATATTAGAAAATAATCCATCTCTAAAATCATTGGCATGCAATGTAGATAATGATGGAGAAGGCCATATTCAAATCTACACAGTAAAACTTGGATTTTCCCATTAGATACTATAGTTATCTCTCCAAAGTCTTCAGCCACCTAATTCTGGGATTCTTTTTTTTTTCCTTCCTTCTGTCCACCAAACAGCTTCTAATATTCTCTCCATTTTTTGGATCTCAGCATAGCACAAAACTTCTGTTTCCTTCAAACTACATACCACACACACACACACACACAGAGTAAAATTAATATTGACCATGCATTATTCTTCAAACATGTCATCCTAGGATAGAGGCCAAAAAGCTGATCTTGGTTTACTTTGACAGTTATATTCACAGAAGTTATTTGTCACTGAATTCCATTTGTTGAAGAGGTAGTACTTTGAGATGAATTTATGCTATGGATGAGCTTCTCTTGCTGAAAACAGGTCCTCAGTCTAGGGTCAATCAGTATATAAAGCATGTAGGAGAAATTGAGTGTGGCTGAAAATGAACTGATACATTCAAGGCAGATATAGGAATTTAGGTAAGTAAATTCACATCTCTAAGGATTTAAGCTACCCCCAATGATAACTTATAATCTTAAAATTCTGAAAGATAAAAATAAATATATGGAATGACATCATTTTATTTTATATAGCATCTTATATAATCTGTCAAATCAATGTCAATCTTTTAGTAATTATGTTTTTTAGTATTTTTAAGTAATTTTTTGTAGTAATTTCTATTTTTTAATATTTTCCCATCATAATACAGTTGATTTCTTCCAACATCTCAGTAATCATAACATAAAGTCAATTCATCTTTATTATATATAAGACATAAGTTTTTGCTATTTTAGTAACATTTCTTTAGGTAAATGTTTATGAATTTCTTTACTGAAAACAGTTTAAGTATTGGAGTGCAAGTCCTTTGTTTGGCTGACCATTGTCTGTAATTCAGAATCTCTATCTCCATTCCTAGAACACAGAGACGGTATTGATCAAATCCCATATTTACTAAACAAATTTATAATATCAAAAACTCCAAATGAAAGGTTATATGTATTTTCTGAATACAATTAATACTTTAGTATCAGTGAAATGAAAAATCCCTAGGCATGAATTGCAAAAAAAAAAATAATATGTCTATCAGGTAATAAAATTATAATAACTTCATCTTTTCCCTTATTGTCACAATATTCTATTAGGTCAAATACTTATAGTTTAAACTGATCTCTAAAGTAATTACTGTCTTTTTAATCAGGTTTTTTAGTCATAAACTTAAAATTAAGGTTAAAAAATATTGAAGTTCACCACCAATCATTGTATATCTACAGATGACCAAGTCATACAACCCTTGAACTCACTGTATATAGGCTATAATGGTAGAAACCGCCCATCACCAAATAGCTATAGAGGACAGGGTTGTAAGTATGTAGTCAGAGCTACACATTATTTATAAGAGCAAATTTGGAATAAACACACTGTTTATTAATAAAAACATTGCCCAATCAGGGAATTACCAAATAAATTATAAATGAATTATTATACTTTACTGTAACTAAATATTTTGACTCTATTAAATATTATGTCTCCTAATGTGTGTACTATGAAGAAAACGCACACAATAAAGTTGTTATGAAGAAAAGACAAAATACGTTAAGTCTATAGTACCTCAGTGACACACACACACATATATAAACGGAGTGAGAAAAGATGTGGGGGAAGGAAAGCATAGCAGCCTTTGTGGGCTGGTTGTTGAGATCTTGTGAGTGGAGAAGCACAGAATACTGCTCTGCAAGGTTCCAGAAATAAGGCAGCAGATGCATGAAGAGGAACAGAGCAGAGAGCAGTGTCACTACAGACTGAAGGAAAGGCTGAGAACATAACCACAGCTTTGGTTCCAAATACGTGTATATCTTGTTCCTCTGGAGTTCAACAGCCATTAATTACCATCCCTGAATTCTGTAAAACCTCCCTGAATTATTAAAATGCTCCCCTTAAAAAAATGTTCCCCTTTTACTTAAACTGGTTAAATTTATCTACTATTACTTGTCAAAAGAGCTTTAACTGAAGGAAATTTTTTCATTAAGTAGATAAAGAATAGAAATCAATACATTTGTAGGAGCTTATATGCTTGTATTATACCTTTTGATACCCAAGAGTAGCTTACAGATAATTTTGCTTAATAACCTCAAACAGCTCTCCTATCATAATATTTATAGTGCTATCAAGTGCAGAGAGTACGTTTCTAAATTCAACTTGAAAGCCAGATTGCTACTTTTCAGTTTCTAAGAAGACTGACCTTATAGAGGAAACTACCTTGAATTGCAGAACACATTCCTCGAGCATGCTGTCCAATAGAAATTTCTGTGATGATTGAAATGTTCATTCTGTGCTGTGCAGTGTGGTAGTCAGTAGACACAGGTAATTACTGAGAATTTGAAAGGTATCTAGTGTGATTGGGGAACTAATTTTTAAATTTTATTTAATTCTAATGAATGTAAAAGCAAATAGCTACATGTGGCTAGTGGCTTATATCCGCACAACCTTCAAGTGTACCTAGGAAAAGTAGAAATATAATTAATGCTACGTTAGCATTAAAAATCACAACTATCTCTTATATTCTTGTGCACATTGGATGTCTCCTGCTTTATGAGATTTTAGCATATACATTACAAATTGAATCTTTAAAATAATGTCTTTTTTCTTTAGCTTATCATATATCTAAAAATATGGAAAACTTAAAAGAAATCCAGAGTAGGCGTCTTACTTCAATAATATTAGTCCTGGGGTGCCTGGGTGGTTCAGTCAGTTAAGCGTCTGCCTTTGGCTCAGGTCATGATCCCAGCATCCTGGGATCGAGCCCTGCATCAGGCTCCCTGCTCAGCGGGGAGCCTGCTTCTCCCTCTCCCTCTGCCTGCTGCTCCCCCTGCTGGTACTCTCTCTCTCTCTCTGTCAAATAAGTAAATAAAATCTTAAAAAAAATAGTAATAGTCCTATTAACCAAAACAAAGCAAAAGGTAGAGAAAAAAAGACAAGTAAGCGGGAAACAGCAAAAGCGTATCAAACAGTAAGCAACAGATAACAAGTGCCTACTATTTTCTAGGGAAATAGCAATTATTTAGAAAAATCACATAAATTTTGAAAACGTGTCTGAAAAGTACATTGTGGCTAGTAAACTGTTGCTGTCAAATATAATTCATAAACATTTTTAGACAATATTTCTGATCTTGAGCTGGTTAAAAAAGGACTTAGAACAAAAAAAACAAATAATTATAGCTTATGATAGAAGGAACTGGATGATATTTAAAAATTAGTTATGTGCTATAATAATTATAAAGAGGAAAATATCACTCTGGCACAAGTGGACTAGAAAAGCATAAACAAAATTTAGATAGGACCTAGACAGTTGGCAAGGTGGAAAAAAAAAAGAGTGTGTTTAGAAGAGAAAATATAGTAGAGAATGGATAGTGAGTAGATCCATAGGGCTATGCAGGTGCAGTGGTAGAAAGTTTGGACAAAGAAGATTGCAGACACTTACTGGATAGATTGAGGAGCACTGAGGAATTTACACTTTATTGCAAAGGTGATAAAAGTCCCAGAAAGTGTTACAGTTAACTCATGGATCTAGGGTTGTCCATTTAATACATGGAAACATGACTAGTATCTCTATATGGGTTTCTTAAGGATTTTCTCTTCAACTCGGACATACTCTGTTCTATAAATAATAATAAAGTTGATTTATTAAAAAATAAAATATTTATTGACTATAAAAATTAATGGTAAGCTACTTTTTTTATAACTAAAAAATGCTTTCCAGACAATTTTCATACTTGGAAGGAAGCCTGAAAATGCAGCCTCTTCAGATTTTGGTCAAAGTTGTTTTTTGTTTTGTTTTTCGTTTTTTTGTTTTGGTGGGGGGTGGTGTTCAGCTATAATGCTGTGACTGAGCTGTTCCTGAAAATAATTTTTGTACCAAATGTGAGAGAAAAACCAAACAAAACCTTATCTGGCTTAAAAAGCAAATGATCTAAAACATTGTGAGTTAACAATGGTTCAGATTCACTCACATCAGTCTCCATTTATCTACCATGATGCTTATATACATTCAACTAAATGGTAGTTTTGTACAAAAGCATGCAGAAATCCCAACAGAACAGCAAAATAAAATTGTAAGTACACTAGGAGGCAAAGAGATGAAGCCCGTGTTTTAATGTTCATTCTAAGATAAGTCTGTGACTAAATAGTAAAAACCAAAAGGTTTTTTCGTGTTCTTCTTAGACTTATCCAATTGAACTTGTGTGATATTTGAAATATTTTGTGTCTGCACTATCAGTAGCTACTAATCACTTGTGACTGTTGAACATCTGAAATGTGACTAGTGTTACTGAGTGACTGAATTTTTAATTTTATTTAAATTTAATTAGTTTAAATTTAAATAGTGTAGGTTATATAATTTTTTCTATGTAAACATCCAATTTCTATCACATAAGCCAAAAATATCAATAATTAGGAAATCTGAAAGGCCAAGTGTAAGTCTTGAAATTAGTAGCATCATATTCCCTATACACAATAGTATCTTCCCCTTTTATTGTGTCCCATCTATGCTAAAATAATTTGGGCATTAAATATAGAGAATATTTCCCTTCTAAACTCCTGGCCCATTTTCTGACTGTAACTTTTAAAAAATGATTTAGTTCCTTCAAACTATAAGGAGAGACTATAAGGAGAAAGCAAATTTAACAATAGACTTGATGTTGACGCTCAGAATTAAGAATTAAAAATATATGTATCAGACAAATATTAGAAGTGGCAATGTCAAATATCTGCATTTATCGATTGAGTTCTATTTGGATACCACTAGAAGGCTTCCCTCTTAAAAATGATGTTTATGCCAAATCAGAATATTTTTAAGCACCTATAAAATTTCTTAATATTATTTGTAAAAATAACAATGTTTTTAGAGGTTCATATCATGATAAGATAGAATTCTTAAAATAAGATGTTATCATGACAAGATTTTATCTTGAGGAAATAGATATAAGCACATACATATACACACATAGTTGACCCTTGAACAACACAGGTTTGAAATGTATGGGTCCACTTACACATGGATCTTTTTTCAATATAGTAAAGTACTGTAAATGTATTTTCTCTTCCTTATAATTTTTTAAATAACATTTCTCTAGCTTTAAGAATACAATATATAATATATATATATAACATACGAAATTTGTGTCAATTGACTGTTTATGTTATCAGGAAGGCTTCTGGTTAACATTGGACTCTAAGTAAGTTTTTGGGATGTCAAAAGTTATACATGGATTTTCAACTGTGCAGACAGTTGGCACCCCTAACTTCTGTGCTGTTCAAGGGTCAACTGCATATCTTTTTTAAAAATTCAAGAGTATAAAATAAAACTCAGGTGTAATCATAATGGATATAACCTATGTGTGTTTCTTTCATTAGATATAAAACAAACAAACAAACAAAAAAACCCCAAAGGTTTACTTGGTAACTGCATGTCAGAGGATAAATGAAATACTCAATTTTTAAAATATATTCTGACATAGATAACATTTTAACTAAATACTGGCAAGAACCCACAACAGAAGACAAGGTCTGTACCCTCTTTCTCTCAGCCATTGACATGTATGGGTATTTGTGGCTATAACCTCATATGAATTAGCTTTGAATCTCATGCATTCATGTGCAGGTCTTATAGTCAGAATATAGTTTAAATCCTAATCCTTTTAATCTATGTGATATTGGGTAAATTATGTTACGTTGTATACTCAAGAGAAAATTTTTGAATGAGATTGGCAGGAGCCATGAATAATTCTTTCTTTTGGCAGAGTCTAAGTACCTAACCTTCTGAGGTTTAGACACTGACGCAGCCAGCACAGAGCAAAAGGGAGATAATATATGGTCCAGATAAGGGAAATGGAAATAATTTGTAAATTGGCAGACAAAAAATATGAGCAGAACAAAATCGCTAAAATGAATGAATAAGGAGAGTAAAGGAGTAAATGAAAAAAGATAATAGGAGATACGTTAAAGAAGTAGCCAAGGAAAAAAACATGGCGGGAAATAATGGTGTCTCAGAGACAGATGTCACGAAACATATGGCAGGGTAGATTAGTTAATTTGAAAGGATTAATCTATATACATTAATATAAGTTAATATATATATATTAGTGTACATTAATATGTATTGGTATTTATTAAGTTTGAATTTTTGGTGTAGTTATTTTTGTGACATAGCCATGGTAAATCCTTGGAATTTGCAAAAGAGAAAAATTAAGGTTCAAAAAATCTAAAACTAAAATAAAAAATGTTATCCCAGCAATTTAAAGATTATGCTATTAAATACAAATAGGTCAGATTACTACACAATTTAGTATTTGGGGGTTGGGCAGGGGGTGATGTGAATGAATAGATCTGAGTATATCTGGGCTACACTATTAACAGAATGCTCCCTATTAGGATCATCAATGACAAATAATTTTATAGTGTAGTGATTAAGGGCAAGGATGCACTTTGAAGTAAGACTGCAAATATAACTAACACTGGCTCTGTGACTTCAAACAATTCAATATATTTTTTCTTCCTCTTCGTATTGGTGTGAAGTAGTCAGATAAATCTTAAGTCCATATGAATTGCACATCGGAGCTCACTGTTTAAATAAAACAAATCGTGTGTTCCCAACAGTTTGGAGCATTACATGCTCTAGATCAAGAGTGTCTCAGTTGGGAATATCACTTCAACAGTTACTAGTCATGCGACATTGAGCAAATATATCTCAACCTCAGCTACATCATCTGTAAAATGGTCATGATAATCATAATCGATATAGTTAGCACACAAATACGAGGATTAAATGAAATAATCCATATAAAACTTTTGGTAAAGTGCCTGGCATGCCTGCATACTCAAAATTTACTCCCTATAATTTTATAAATTATCACTTATAAATTATATAGTTACCCATTATTTTATTGTTGTAAATATAAACGCCATTTTCATACGGAATCTCAACTTACTGATGCGCTGTTTTCTACAATTGATTTTCAGTTATTTATCTAAAACTAATAGATAAATGCTAGTTTTATTTGGTAGTTCACAGGTTTTATACCATAAAATAGTTGCAAATACCTATAATTTAAACAATAGATAATATTTAATAAGAAATGAAGAAAACCAGCAAATGCATCAACTAGGAAATAAACAATGACAGTGATTTCTCTTAACTGGAGTCTACTTATTAACTCAGAGAAGCACTTGAAAACATTTATTTGTTAAGTGTGTATCTTGATTTTAATAGTGTTTTGTTATGTATGTGCGTGAAGATAAAATTTCTGTTTTGCAATGGAAGGGCATTTCATAAAATATTTAAATTTCAGGCTCTCAAAATAGTGCCTATGAAATTGTTTGCTTTTTAAAAAGATACCATATATTTAGTCAATTTTGAGAATAAATCTCAAATTGATGCCAAATCTAACTCAGTTGGTTAAGGATTATGTATTTTATAATGGGATCAGTGTGAAGAAGACAGGCTGTATACGTAAGTAAACAGAAAAAAATAACAAGAGAATATGTAGATTCATCATTTATTTGGTTTCTATTTTTAAGGTATATTTCAGCCAGTCAGCATTTTCTTCTGTGCAGACAGTTCCGTGATTTTTTTTTTCAACCATGCCTGTCCCTAAACAGATGCACTCATCTGTCCACAGAACTTCCCAGCTCCTTCTCCCATAATTAAAGGATCCCTATACTGAATAGGGAAAGGAACATAAAATACTTTGAGAAAGTTGAAAAATTATCACAATTTGAGTAAATTTAGTTGGGGATTCCTGCTACTTGGTTTCTTTAAGTAAGGTATAATTTTAAATAGAATAATTATCCTTTATTCTTGAAAACTAACAGACACTTTTTAAAAAATAAATACATTCCTATTTTTTAAAAGCAAACACCTGTTTCTTTGATTTAAAAAAAAAAAACAGGTTTTCAAGATTGTTTACAAAGGAAACACACACACACACACATATATATATACTCCCTATATATATATATATATACACTAAATATATATATATATATACTAAATTTAAATATTTTCAGCTTCTTACATCAAGTATACCAGTATCAAATTTACATAAGCATAGTATAAGCCGATTAAACATAACAATCTGAAAATAAATATTTTTTAAAGAAATAGAGTTCAGGGGGTGCCTGGGTGGCTCAGTCATTAAGCGTCTGCCTTTGGCTCAGGTCATGATCCCAGGGTCCTGGGATCGAGCCCCGCATCGAGCTCCCTGCTCCGCGGGAAGCCTGCTTCTCCCTCTCCCACTCCCCCTGCTTGTGTTCCCTCTCTCGCTGTATCTCTCTCTGTCAAATAAATAAAATCTTTAAAAAAAAAAAAGAAATAGAGTTCAGTTTTTTTAAAAAAAATACATTCTTTTGGAGGTATATCCCCAGTATATATCATATATACAATCTGTTAAACAGCAAAAAGAATAAGATCATTTTTACATTTATATTACAAAAAGTATTTTCATCTTTACTAATATATTTTATTAACTAGCAGCATGGCCTATAAGAACCCTTTTCATTGTTTGATTTTTGATTGTACATTGAATAAAAATGGAATCTGCCCCCTTTACCTCATAGACAAAAAAATAAGAACAAGAAAAAAATAAATACAAATATGTGGAAAACAAATTTGATCTGTATCAATGAACTAAAACAAATGATGAATAGGTGAGAAATGCCTTGACAATCAAATGGTTTTTTTTTTTAAGTTCTTAATAAAGCTTATTTTTCTTTGTTAAAGATTTTCTTTTATTTATTTGTCAGAGAGAGAGTGAGAGCGAGCACAAGCAGGGAGAATGGCAGGCAGAGGGAGAAGCAGGCTCTCCTCTGAGCAAGGAGCCTGATGAGGGACTCGATCCCAGGACCCTGGGATCATGACCTAAGCTGAGGGCAGGCACTTAACCGACAGCCACCCAGGCATCCTGACAATCAAATGGGGTTTATGAAGATACCTTTAAGCTGGCCCGGGATGCTGATTTCAGCTAAAAGTAGCAAAGCACAGTTCTTTAATGTTAGTTCCAAGTCTTAAGCAGGAAAAATAACAATCCTTTATCTGGATCATCAGGAAGCTGAACAGGGTAGTTTTGGGAGCTTTCTATAACTGATTTGTCAACAAGAAGCCTAGGGGAATAGACTAGTGATAAGTCACATCGAGTCACCATTGGTATGGCAAACACACAACATCTGCAGTGTAAACAACACGCAGCTGCCAATCTCTGATGGCTGAGTAAAAGTAAAGGCTAAAAGAACACATTCACACACAAAGCCCTGTGTTACCTGAAACTTCAGAATAAAATAGGAAGGATTATTGCTAGTGGGCACTACAACCCTGGCCTTAGCTCCTCTCTCAAAGAAACAAAACAAAAACCTGCAAAAGAGAACTCAAATAATGAAACATAAATATAGTATTTCTAGATACATATTTTAAGTCCTAGAATTAAATAAATAAATAAATAACATAGAGAACTCTTTTGAGCATTTGGGGAAAATTGTCCAGTCATTTGAGTGTACAAAAATTATGTTAGTCTCAAACTTCTTCCTAATGGCATTCAATTTTAGAATTTTGAGGATTAATTACAAATTTCTGAAAGTTTGGTCTGGTTATTTTATGCACAAACATTCATTCAAGTACTAAAGAAACAAACAAAAATTTTTGAACATTCAAAAATGCAGAGATATTTCCTGTGAGCAGATAAGAAAGTTCTAGAGAATAAACTTCAGCCAACCAAGTGATGGGGAAAGAAACTACACCAAACAGATCAGAAAATGATTGGATCCTTTATGTAGAGGAAGAATTATAATAAATACGTGATTATAGAATATTCATAAATATATGAATTCTTTAGTGAAAAAGATCATAAGCTTATAGCTTAGTGAAAAAAATCATATAGCTTATCCTTATAGGATAAGGAAGTGGGAGATAGTTCTTTGTCCATAGTCAGAATAAACAAAATGTTAGCTATAAGGTAAACACTGAGAAAAATTATATGTCTAAAGCCAAATGGATAATGGATGTAGAACAGGGTAGAATAATTGGAAATATACTGACACTAGTTGAAAATATCCTAATTGCTCATTCTATTAAAAAATTACTTCATAAGAAACAGTATTGTAGGGGTGCCTGGGTGTCTCAGTCAGTTAAGAGTCTGCCTTCAGCTCAGGTCATGATCCTGGGGTCCTGGGATCAAACTCCACATCAGTCTCTCTGCTCAGTGGGGAGTCTGCTTCTCCCTCTCCCTCTGCCCCTCCCCCTGCTCATGCGTGTACTCTCTCTCTCTCTCGCTCAAATACACAAAATTTAAAAAAAAAGAAACAGCATTGTAAAACAATAAAAATACATATGTATAATTGTCAATTTGATATATATACATATGTATGTATATGAAAGAGAGAGGTAGAGAGACGAGCAAGGAATGAATATGCTTGAGAAATACCTTTAAAAATACAGTATACAGAGAGGTATGATTGCAGGGTAGTAGAGGGTCCTAGTCTTGCCTCATTCATAGAACACAGATAAAAGTCAAATCATTCTGAATACCCAAGAAATCGATCTGAGGGCTGACAGAACAAAATATACAACTAGAGGGTGAGAAGAGGCCACATCATGGAAGGTGCTGCTTTTCTAGGGTAAGTATACCCGAGAACCAGAGCAGTGGGCCCCTCCTAGAAGACCAGCACAAACTCCCCCGTATGCAACATGTCTATTGACCATACAGCTCTACAAAGCTTCACTTTTAGTGGAAATAGCATTAGGTCTCTTTTAACAAGCAGATTAGAGCACACCTAGTTAAAAGTCATCACACTCTGGCCAGGGTCCAAACACTCCCCACTGCAGGCAAGGAGAAACTCTGCAGAGGATTGACCTGAAAGAGTAGCTAAAGCATGGCAGCAGAACACCACGGCATACACCAGAGGCACTTCCTGAAGTTCAAGGCCATGGACAGTATATGACATAACTTTATAAAGTTATTATTCTCAGGAGCAGGAAACATAACAGGCTTTCCTAACACATAGAAGGCAGAGACCTAGACAAAATGCCAAGATGGAGGAATTCATCCCAAAAGAAAGAACAGGAAAAGGTCATGGCCCAGATCTAATCAAAAGAAGATATAAGTAATGTGCTTGATCCAGAACTTAAAGCAACAATCATAAGAATACTAGCTGGGCTTGAGAAAAGCATAGAAGACACCAGGGAGTCCCTTAATGGAGGGACTTACTTACTGTCAGGCCAAAACAGAAAATGGTACAACTGAGATGCAAAACCAACTGGATGTAATGACCACAAGTATGGAAGAACCAGAGGAACAAATAAATGATATAGAAGGTAAAATTATGGAATATAATGAAGTTGAAAAGAAAGAGGGAAAGAAAAGTATTGGATCACAAATGTAGACTTAGGGAATTCAGTGATTCCATAAAGCCTGATAACATTCATGTCATAGGAGTCCCAGAAGAAGAGAGGGAAAGGGGCAGAAGGTTTATTTGAGCAAATTATAGCTAAAAACTTCCCTAATCTGGGGAAAGAAACAGACATCCAAATACAGGAGGCACAGAAAACTCCCATCAAAATCGACAAAGTAGGCCAACACCAAGACATATCATAGTTAAAGTTGCAAAAAGAAAAAAGAGAGAGAGAGATACAGAAAAAAATCATAAAAGCAGCAAGAGAAAAGAAGTCCCTAACTTATAAGGGAAGACAAATCAGGTTAGCAGCAGATCTGTCCACAGAAACTTGGCAGGCCAGGAGTGAGTGGCATGATATATTCAATGTGCTGAATGGGAAAATATGCAGCCAAGAATACTCTATCCAGCAAGGCTGACATTCAGAATAGAAGTAGAGATAAACAGTTTCCCAGACAAACAAAATTAAAGGAGTTCATAAACACTAAGCCAGCCTGGCAAGAAATATTAAAGGAGACTCTTTGAGTGGGAGAGAAAGACCAAAAACAACAAAGATTAGATAGAAGGGAACAGAGAAAATCTCCAGAAACAATGACTTATAAATAATACAACAGCACTGAAGTCATATATATCAATAATGACTCTGAATGTAAATGGACTGAACACTCCAATCAAAAGACACAGGGTATCAGAATGGATTAAAAAAACAAGACTCATCTGTATGCTGCCTTCAACGGACTCATTTTAGACCTACAGACATTTACAGATTGAAAGTGAGGAGATAGAGAATCATTTATCATACTAATGGACATCAAAAGAAAGCTGGAGTAGCCATACTTTTATGAGACAAACTACATTTTAAAGCAAAGACTGGAACAAAAGATAAGGAAGGGCACTATATCATAATAAAGGAGCCTATTCAACAAAACTGAACAATTAAAAATATTTATGTCCCCAACTTTGGAGCACTCAAATATATAAATCGATTAACAACAAACATAAACTCATTGATAGCAATACAATAATAGTAGGGGACTTGAACACCCCACTTATAACAGTGGACAGGTCATCTAAGCAGAAAATCAACAAGGAAACAATAGCTTTGAATGACATACTGGACCAGATGGACTTAACAGATATATTCAGACTATTTCATCCTAAAGCAGCAGAATACACTTTCTGTTCAAGTACACATAGGACATTCTCCAGAAGAGATCATATACTGGGTCACAAATCAGGCCTGAACAAGTACAAAAAGATTGAGATCATACCATGCATGTTTTCTAACCACAAAGGTATGAAACCACAAGAAAAAAATTGGCAGGACCCCCAATACAGGGAAATTAAAGAACATCCTACTAAAGAATGGAAGGGTTGACCAGGAAATTAAAGAAGAAATAAAACAATACATGGAAAAAATGATAATGAAAACACAATAGTCCAATACCTTTGGGATGCAGCAAAAGAGGGAAATACATAGTATAGTAATACAGGCCTACCTCAAGAAACAAGAAAAATCTCATATACACTGAATCTTACACTTAAAGGAACTAGAAAAAGAACAGCAAATGAAGCCTAAAGCCAACAGAAGAAGGGAAATGATAAAGATTAGAGTAGAAATAAATGATATGGAAACAAAAATACCTGTAGAAAAGGTTAATGAAACCAGGAGCTGGCTCTTTGAAAGAATTAATAAAATTGATAACCGCCTAGCCAGACTTGCTAAAAAGAGAAGAGAAAGGACCCAAATAAATAAAATTGCAAATGAGAAAGGACAGATCACAACCAACATCACAGAAATACAAACAGTTATGAGATAATATTATGAAGAATTATATGCCAACCAATTAGGCAATCTGGAAGAAATGGATACATTTCTAGAAACATATATACTACCAATACTGAAACAGGAAGAAATAGAAAATTTTAACAGACTGAACCAGCAAATAAATTGATTCAGGATCAAAAATCTCCCAACAAACAAAGTCCAGGACCAGAGGGCTTCCCAGGAGAATTCTACCAAACACTTAAAGAGTAAGTACCTATTCTTCTCAAAGAATTCCAAACAATGGAAATGGAAGGAAAACTTCCAAACTCATTCTGAGGCCAGCATTATCTTGATTCCAAAACCAGACAAAGACCCCGCTAAAAGAACATTAAAAGAATAATTCACTGTGATCAAGTGGGATTTATTCCTGGGCTGCAAGGGTGGTTCAGTATTCACAAATCCATCAACATGATTCACCACATTAATAAAAGAAAGGATAAGACACATAAGATCCCCTCAATAGAAGCAGAAAAAACATTTGACAAGGCACAGCATCCATTCTTTTTTTTTTTTTTTTTTAAGATTTTATTTATTTATTTGACAGAGACACAGTGAGAGAGGGAACACAAGCAGGGGGAGCGGGAGAGGGAGAAGCGGGCTTCCCGCCGAGCAGGGAGCCCGATGCGGGCTGGAACCCAGGACCCTGGGATCATGACCTGAGCCGAAGGCAGAACGACTCAGCCACCCAGGCGCCCCCACAGCATCCATTCTTAATAAAAACCCTCAACAAAGTAGGGATAGAGGGAACTTATCTCAACATCATAAAGACCATATATGGAAAACCCACATCTAATATAATCCTCAATGGGGAAAACTGAGAGCTTTTCCTGTATGTTCAGGAATAAGACAGGGATGCCCACTCTCTAAAAATTGTACTGGAAGACCTAGCCTCAGTAATCAGATAATAAAAAGAAATAAAAGACATCCAAATTGGCAAGGAAGAAGTCAAACTTTTGCTATTCACAGATGACATAATACTCTATATAGAAAACCTGAAACACTCCACCAAAAAAATTTCTAGCACTGATACACAAATTCAGTAAAGTAACAGGATACAAAATCAACATACAGAAATCTGTTGCATTTCTATATACCAATAATGAAGCAGCAGAAAGAGAAATCAAGGAATTGATCCCATTTACAGTTGTACCAAAAACTATAAGATACCTAGGAATAAACCTAACCAAAGAGGTAAAAGATCTGTCCTCTGAAAACTATAGAACACTGATGAAAGAAATTGAAGAGGACACAAAGAAATGGGAAAACATCCCATGCTCATGGATTAGAAGAGCAAATATTGTTAAAATGTCAATAGTACCCAAAGCAATCTACACATTTAATTCAATCCCTATCAAAATAACACCAGCATTTTTCATAGGCTAGAACAAACAACCCTAAAATTTGTCTGTAACTACAAAGGACCCCCAAATAGCCAAAGTGACCTTGAAAAAGAAAAGCAAAGCTGGAGGCATCAGAATTCCAGATTTCAAGTTATTACAAAGCTGTAGTCATCAATACAGTATGGTACTGGCACAAAAACACACATAGATCAATGGAGCAAAATAGAAAACCTGGAAATGGACCCATAAGTATATGGTCAACTAATTTTCAACAAAGCAGGAAAGAATATCCAATGGAAAAAAAACAATCTCTTCAACAAATGGTGCTGGGAAAATTGGACAGCAACATGCAAAAGAATGAAACTGGACCACTTCCTTACACTACACACAAAATTAAATTCAAAAATGGATTATAGACCTAAATGTGAGACAGGAAACCATCAAAATCCTAGAGGAGAACACAGGCAGCAAGTAACCTATTTGACATTGTCTGTAGCAGCTTCTTATTAGCTATGTCTCCAGAGGCAAGGGAAAGAAAAGCAAAACTAAACTACTGGGAATTGATCAAGATAAAAAGCTTTTGTACAGCAAAGGAAACAACAAAACTAAAAGGCAACCTTTGAAATGGGAAAAGATATTTGCAAATGACATATCTGATAAAGGGTTAGTATACAAAATCTATAAAGAACTTATCTAACTCCACACCCAAAAAAACAAATAATCTAATTAAAAAACGGGCAGAAGACATGAATAGACATTTTTCCAAAGAAGACATCCAGATGGCTAACATACACATGAAAAGATGCTCAACATCACTCATCATCAGGGAAATACAAATCAAAACTACAATGAAGGGGCGCCTGGGTGGCTCAGTCGTTAAGTGTCTGCCTTCAGCTCAGGTCGTGATCCCAAGGTCCTGGGATCGAGCCCCACATCGGGCTCCCTGCTCAGCAGGAAGCCTGCTTCTCTCTCTCCCACTCCCCCTGCTTGTGTTCCTGCTCTCGTTATCTCTCTCTCTGTCAAATAAATAAATAAAATCTTAAAAAAAAAACCTACAATGATATATCACCTCACACCTGTCAGTATGGCTAAAATTAACAAGACAGGAAACAACAGGTGTTGGCGAGGCTGTGGGGAAAGGGGAACCCTCTTACACTGTTGGTAATACAAACTGGTGCGGCCACTATGGAAAACAGTATGGAGGTTCCTCAAAAAGTTAAAAATAGAACTGCCCTATGACAGAGCAATTGCACTACTAGCTATTTACCCAAAGAATACAAAAATACTAATTCAAAGGGATAAATGCACCCTGATGTTTATAGCACCATTATCAACAATGGCTAAATTATGGAAAGAGCCCAAATGCCCATCGACTGATGAATGGATAAAGAAGATGTGGTATACATACACAATGAACATTACTCAGCCATCAACAGGAATGAAATCTTGCCATTTGCAATGACATGGATGGAGCTAGAGTGTTTTATACTACACAAAACGTCAGAGAAAGACAAATACCATATGATTTCACTCATATGTGGAATTTAAGAAATAAAACAGATATACATAGGGGGACAGAAAAGGACACAGGAAAACCATTAAACAGACTCTTAACTATAGAGAACAAACTAAAGGTTGCTGGAGGGCAGGTTGGTGAGAGGATGGGCTAGATGGGTGATGGGTATTAAGGAGGACACTTGTGACGAGCACTGGGTGTTGTATATAAGTGAATAATCACTAAATTCTACTCCTGAAGCCAATATTACACTATATGTTAACTAACTAGAATTTAAATAAAAACTGAAATAAAAAAAGAACAAAACAAAATAAATACATTATTATCACCATTTAAAAAAATGAAAAGAAAATACGGGATACATATAGATTGTTCACTTGTGTGATCTGGTGAGGGGTGGAGAAGGTGTTGTAGATGAAATTTATTGTGGGAGGAGGATAAATGACAGAGGGTGCAATCAAAAAGGAAAAAAAAAAGATTAAGATTGCAAAGACTGCCCCCAAGAATATTTTGCATGATACAATCCAATTTATGAAATCATGTAAGGTTTTATATGTATATCTGCATCTAATTATTAAAATCATAATGATAACTGGGTAGTCAAAGTTATGACAAGCTAATATGAGCAAACAAAAAAAGCCAGGCCTTCTTATTTCAATATCAGATACTCTTTAATTTAGAGCAAATGCTTTTGGGACTTTAAAAACGGATCTTAAGTATGTCAAAAGTTAACCAACCTCGCTTATAATTAAAAATAAATGACAGCTAAATCGAGAGAGAAATATAATTTTAGCTCAGATTATTGAACACTAAAAAGTTTGATAATTCACTGTTTTGGCAGGGGTATGGGAAATTTTTTATGGAACTTTAGATTGGTATAACTTCTATAGAGGATAATTTAATAAAATCCTTCAAAATTAAGAATGTACCACACTTCAACTCAGCAATTCTACTTCTAGGAACTTACCCATCAGGTACAGCTTTATACCTGTGAAATAATGTATATATAATAATGTTTAGTGTAGTGCTTGCAACAGAAGGAGTTTGGAAACAATCTCTGTGTCCATTGACAGAGGAATATTTCAATAAATTATGTTAACATCCATATAGTAGAATGCCCTGCATTCTTAGACCAAATCAGGTGGATCGTATGTACTGATACGGAACTATCTCTGAGATATATTAAATGCAAAAAGTGCAGAAAAGTATGTAATATGGTATCATTTTGGCAGAAAGCAAATATTTTTTTTTTTAAAGATTTTATTTATTTATTTGAGACAGAGAGAATGAGAGAGACAGAGAGCACATGAGAGGGGGGAGGGTCAGAGGGAGAAGCAGGCTCTCCACAGAGCAGGGAGCCCGATGTGGGACTCGATCCAGGGACTCCAGGATCATGACCTGAGCCGAAGGCAGTCGCTTAACCAACTGAGCCACCCAGGCGCCCCAGAAAGCAAATATTAATAATACAAATATGCTTGTAATAGCCAGTAGCTCTGGGACCTGTGTAGCTAGGAAATAGGAGTAGGAAGGAAACCTATTTTTCATGGTATATATTTTATAACTACTGAATTTTATATCGTGAATATGTATTAACTTAAATAAGATGATGAATGTATATGTATAAAATTTACAAGAAGAGTACTCAAAGTATTAACAGTGGCAAGCTCTGGGGAATGGTACTCTTTGCTATTTAGGGTTCAGGGTATTGGAAAGAGACATTTATTGGTTACCATGTATCCTGTTGTGTTTGAATTTTCAAAATAGGAGACACGTTTTTCTTTTATGAAAGAAAGAAAGAAGGAAGGAAGGAAAGAAGGAAGAAAGGAAGGCAGGCAGACAGTGAATTATCCTACTTCAAAACATTGAGACCAAACTTCTCTTCTTCAAGAAAACAAACTTTTGAATGTGCCTAATTTGTGCTCGCTAGTTGATCAAGCTCTCTCAGGCAGTCTTTGTTAAAGAAAACAACACTATTTTTTTTTTTAACTATGTTTTCTTAAAGATAACACCTTGGAAGGTGAAATGAAAGACATAATGCACTAATAATTTGCAGAGTATCCTCACTAAAGGACATCTTGTTGGAATTCAAAAAGAGTTGCTGAGCATGGATTTTATTCATGTTATTCAATAGAATGCATTCTTCAAGTCTCTCAAGCACAAAACCTAATGCCTAATTTAAACAAGTTTGTGTAAAATGCTGATTAGGTCATTATCAGAGTATACCATCAAATGCTATTAAGGTTTTTCCTCTTTGCTAACTTTCTCTTTTACTAATGTGAAACATTGGACAATATTGTCTAATAGAAAGGTTGATAATTTGAACCTCAGCTTTTCACTCATGTACTGAAATCAAAGTCCAGCTTATAAAGTAGAGAAAGGAAAACTGTAAGCATATCTTCTGGTCTCAACAGATGGTCTATTTAATCTATAAATTCAGTTTAATGACCAGCATGCATCATTGAATGTACATTTTAAGATTGTTTTTGTTTGTTTGTTTTAAACTTCTTCTGTTAGATGCAACATTTGACCTCTATAAATGAATTTAAAAAATAGAACCTCAAAAATAACATAACTTAGTGGAATACATTTTACACTAACATGTTCAAAATAAACTGTCAGTTACCTACATTTTGAGTTTATCATTTTCTTCTGTCAGGCACTCAATGAACTTTTCTAGAAATGCAAATATATTATGTTTTCTCATTTTATATTCCTAAAAATGTTTTCTAACAGTAGACAAAAAGAACAAACATTGGAGACATTATTTAAGAAGGCAATAGGAGAATGGAAAATACCTTTAATTTTCAATTATGTAAAATCCACATGTCAGAAGTACCTTGAGAATTTCAGCTTAATATTAGTTCTGCAATTAGGTCTCTGTTCACTCCAATCTCATCCTTCTTCTTCCATTAGCTATGATAAACAAGAATTGTAAACCTTTAAAATTCAATCTCACCATTCAACATTTACTCTGATTCTAATTTAATTCTTTAAAGATACTCATCAATTTGATTTTTTTCCTTATTCTGCCATTGCTCTAATAGATGTTTAAGCTAAAAATAAATCCTAGGGTCTGAGCAGATAGCTCAATTAGAGGTTAACTAACAAAAACCAATGCTCTTAACCCCAGAGCAGAGATTGCAGAATGACCTAAAAGCCAGAAATAGTTATATTTTGGAAGAGGTAGGCTGAATTTTATCTAATTAGAAAGCATAAACTAAATTTGAACACGGTAAAATAATTTGTGGAATATGAGACTACATATACAGTTATACAGGCATAACATGTAATTTTTGCCATTTACAAGTCCATATGGAATTTTGAGAGTTTATGGGAAGCAAATTTAAATATTTTAGTGATATTATATTTTGAGTATATCTAATCTCTCTTCCGCCATTCCATCCTTCAAATCTGTGAAAACTTTAAATGTTTTTACCTTGCATTTTCCGTTTTAAAATCCGGGTGTTCCCAGTTCCTTCAACACCCAGTTGGCATGGTTTCTAGACTTTTTATCCCATATCTGAGAAATTACCATGTAATTAATCAATGCTCCAGTGAAATTATGGCAAATGGAATTCAACAATCGTTAGTGGTATCATTAGTTCACAATTCTGTGAATGAAAGGTAAATCCTTTGAGAAGTAAAATAGACTAGTGGCTAAGAGCACAAACTCTGGAGTCAGACTGACAGGCTTTGAATTTTGGTTCCATCATTTTTCTTAACAAAATGGAAAAACAAACAAAAATAATACTTTTCTCATAGAGTGATGTAAAAATGAGTGACTTGACACGAATCAAGTACTTAGAACAGTATCTAGTGTATAACAAGCGGATATAAGCCCTTATTTTTATCCTTTGTCTTGGATATTTTATCCTTAAAACCTAGGCTAAAATAATCATAGTTGTTTACCCCCTATTTGAAGGGAGGTATACACTCAAATTCATATTGACTCCTGATATACTTATAATAAAAAAGCTAAAATTCTTAGCATATTTTTACGTGAGTTACTGGTAAGCCAGGACTCTTATACAAGAGTTCTTGAAAATACTCTGAAATTGCGTGTAATTCTTGATGTACTCAGAAGGAATACAACACTTTGGATCTACATGCACTTGGAATCTTTCTGGTATTGTTGTTCCAGCCTAGGTTTGATAAATATGCATTCTTGAAATTGAGGACAAATATGGAACGGGCTAAGTTTTATTTGACTTGATCTTATTTGTCTACCTACAAAGCTACTGTTCTAGCTTTGTGATAGATTGGATTTAAATTGGGACAAAAATCAATGTATCTATTTATAGTTTAAAATAAAAGTTCATGTCCTGTACTTCTCCAAAGTAGGGCAGCCTCATTTTTTCTTAATAGGAGACCGGCCTGGTGTAGAAACTCTATTGAGGTTATTTGGGAGTAATCAGGTCAGATAGTAGAAGGCATTTTTTTGAACTCTGCATGAGTGTTTATTCATTTGTGATTTGGTAATATTTAACTATAAGAAATAAATATAACTCTGTTTTCCCTAAGTGTAGAATGATCAGAAATATTGGAAGATTGTTTCAGATGCTGCTAGATCAAAATAAAATTGCATTTTATAATGGATGAATCATAATTACTATTCAGAGGAAGATGAAAAGTTGCCATGGCAATAATTGTCCTCTTTAAGTGAGTTAGACACATTTTAAATGGCATATTAAACCAAGAATCAAAACTTTTAAAGTGGGCTGAATGTTTTCTCTAAATGATATGTAGAGGTGATGAGAATTGATGCAGTTACTCCCAAAGTAACATGCAATCTCTTACAAATATCCCACATGTAGAATTAGTAAATTTCATCTAATTTCCACTTTGCCTAAGTGGTTACTGTCTTTCAATCATATCCTCAACTTCTATAAAAAATGATTTTCACCTAGTAAGTTTGTGGGTAAATGTTAGCCTGTCTCTCCCTATAATTTCTCTTTCTTTCTGTCTCTTACCACTATCACTTTTTTTACTATTACCATTTTGTCTTCTCCTATCTTACCATTTCTTGTTTAATCAATTCTACCTCAGGAAATTTGCTTCATATGCGAAGATAAAATCTGTTCAAGAGGCAAACTTTTTCTTTGTCAAAATCTTGAAGTAGACCATGGCACAAGCATATGGATTGTTTTCAGTGAGGAAGCTAAAGTGTTATAATTATCTAAAATGGAAATGTCAGTCTCTGGCATTCAGTACTAGACTTCTAGAGTTATTTTAAAGATTATGGCGTGCATAAAAATCACTTTGAGAAGAGGTTACTATGCAAATACCCTAAGTGGCTTTGGTTCTAACAATTTGGGAGGATCTGGCAATCTTTATTCTAAACAGGATCTCTACTGTCATCAATCATATCCTCATCCTTTTTAAAAAAAAATGACTTTTACGTAGGAACTTTGTGGGGAAATGTTATCCTGTTATACAGGTAGCTCTGGACCTAAGGAAAAGTGGCCTGAGAAAACCAAGCCTTTGATCTAGCTCTAGCTGGATGAGCTGGCTGTCTCATAGAATAACAACTAAGGAAATGCAGTGACTGTCTATGCGAGAGCAGGGCTTTTGGGCACGAGAGCAGAGTGTCTCCGATTCTTTAAACTCTTGGATCTTTATTGATTAGGATTATTCAGTAGTTGAGTCAGAAAGTTGGAAAACTGAGGTCATTGTAGTTCTGGAAATTGCTTTAAATGTTTCATAGCTATTTCTGATCTAAGGAGGTTGGGGTGATGCAAGTTTTCATCCTTACAATTACCTAAGTATTTCACCCTAAATAATAGGATTGTTACACAACAAAAAAATGAAGCTTCTGAAGAGCATACTCCAACTGATGAGTTTAGTGAAATCCCAAACTTAGTGCATTTCCTGAATGTCTCTTCAGCCGTATACATGATGTGCCTTTTCCTGAATAGCTGGGCAATATAGAACATATAAAAATGTGCCTTTTAGGAGGCTGACGTGAATCACCATTAATGTGAACCAACAATGAATCCAAAGCATTTGTAATTCAGGCTGTAATCAATTTCTTGAAAGAAAAAGGGATAGACTGCTTTCATGGGGTTCTTTGTTGAGGAATATAGATTCTGCCTGAAGATGCTTTCATGTGAGAATGAGAATTAGGACTAGTCTTGTAAGCTGAAGATAAGACCTTAGTCAAGAAGGAAATTAGGCTGTATTTATCTGGGGTGAAAAGCAAGGCAATTATAGCATATCATAACAAAATAGGGACATTAAAATAAAGTGTCAAAAAATGAAATAAAATAAAATCCAGAATCTCAAAAGTCAGGTTGTCAGCATAAAGCCAGCAATTACAATACAGAAGTGAACCTGGTAACCTATAGTTTATCTGAAAAGTTATTTGTATTTCTTGCCAACTTTAAGGATTAGAGACCAGGTAGGCACACTTCTGACCCTACACATATGTAAAAGGAAAAAATAACAGATTTTGCACAGTAAAAGAACAATGCTGATTACTGTGTTTTTATGCTTAGTAGGGTAAGGGTAAGAGAGAACATGGGAAGTTCTAAAATATATATTTAGAGATGTTGAGTAGATCTGTATATTGACATATGTGTCAAGTTAAAACAGGGTCATTTAATCAAAAATTAAAATTACAGGGGTAAAGCAAAGCCTTACTTGGAAAATTGCCTTAATGGAGTCTCATTGTCCCAGTACAAATCCTCCAATTTGTAAGGATTCTCAGCTCTGTCATACTCTTCTCTACAGAAAAGTCTAAACCCAGTGTATAACTGAGTCTCAATAAGAAGAAGTAATTGGATAAAATTGGGTGAAATTAAAGGCTAGTACGTTGTACTACAAAAAACTCACAACTCCATCTCTACCGCAGGGATATAATTGCAAAATAAACTAGAATCATCTTGTCAGCTCCCCTGGAGCCCTTCCCTGTCAACAGTATGCTTACGTGGTTTCCCTTTTTCTTGTTTCCAGTCAGACAGTTATTGAAATCTTTTTTTTTTTTTCTTTTTGGAATATGGGCATGTAATTGATATTTTTTTCTTTTCTAGGAGTTGTTCTTCTCACATTTCAGATTGGATTCATTAGGGAGGTTGTTTCAGATTTGGTTGTTCTGGTGAGGGGACCAGAGACAATGTTCTGAGAAATGCTACCCTAAGGAATTCTGTAGATAATTAATCTTATCCACAATATGTGATTTTACAACTTGAAGTCTGAGATTTGTCAACATCCCTCTGAAGGCTGTCTTGCTAGTGAAATTAAAAGAAAAAAAAATGCCATTTACTCAAGGATAAGAATGGCTTAAAAGAAGCCAGAACTTCAAAGTTTAAAAAAGTTACCTGATTACTTTTGCTGGAGACAAGTAAAAAATCCAAGTCAATCAATTACTTCTCTCCTGCTATGAACATAGTGTATATTTAGTCGTTAAGCCTGGAACTGTGTTAATATCATTAAATCAGCTTTACAACTTGGGGACTAACAAACCATTGAGTTCAAAGCATTTCTCTGATAGGAGAGGGAACTAGTTGATTTGCCCATAGTGACACAAGTTTCAGACCTGGGTTTGAATTCAAATCTCATGATATTTAACTTTGTTATTTTTCAAATGTGGCACATTAAGGAGCCAGAGGGGAAAATTTAGAAACTGCCAAACTATTGTCAAAGCTAAATATAGCTTTAAACTGATACAACATCACAGCTTTGCATTGACCCATTTTCTAAGAAAATTTCAGCATGAGCAATACTAAATGTATTTTTAAGTCCAAGTTTTTGGTAACCTTGTCCTCAGAAAAAATTATAATATATTTCACTTAAGACAGAGAATTTTACAAATATGAATAAATGGTAAAATGACTTAGGGAAACTAAAAGTTATATATTAGATTGAGTTATTTGAGTTTTATAGGAATTATCATATTTACTGCAATCCTATATTAAAACATTGCAGAAATTAATCCAAAATAACTTACCTACATGTTGTTTATCTATGATGTTTACTAAGTCAATTAAAATATTTACTGAGTGTTTACAAAATATTATACTATATGCTTTGGGAATAGGTATTTTGAGCCCAAGGAAATGGGATAGTGTGTTTCAAGTTGTATTCCTACCTAATTTTTAAATGATGGCTCCTCAGTACATATTTATTTAATGAATGCTTATATGAAGTTTAGGACGCACTCCCTAGTTTTTAAGTTTATTCTGTAAGTTATAAAGGGATACATAGGTACAGAAAACATATAAATATTTAAATTTTAAAAGTCAATATATGATACTTGAAGTTCAAAGAGTTGGGGCACCTGGGTGGCTCAGTCAGTTATGCAGTCGACTCTCGATTTTTGGCTCAGATCATGATCTCAGGGTCCTGGGCTCAAGCCTCACCTTGGGCTCACTGCTCAGCAGGGAGTCTGCTTGGGATTCTCTCTCTCCCTCTCCCTCTGTGCCTCCCTCACCACTCATGGGTATGCTCTCTCTCTCTCTAAAATAAATAAATAAACTCTTTAAAAAAATTTTTTAAAAAGGGACCAACTAACATTTGAATTAATTTTCATACAATCAAAAATATCTCTTGAATGTGGATTATTGCCAGGCACTCTCTGAGGGATAAGGGCAATTAAAATGGACAAGGGAGCTCCTCTTGCATAGTGTTGTAGGCAGAATTCAAAGATGACCCAATGACTCTGGAGTGTGGGTGAGACCTGTGAGTATGATGAGAGATCAGTCCCATGATTGGGTTACTAATCAGTTGACTGTGAGGTAATCAAAAGGAAGATTATTCTGGATGGCTCTGACCTAATAAGAACCCCTGAGGCCCTTGGTTAAACAGGATGACATTCAAAGCATGAGAAGATCTGTGGAGGGGGCTATATAACAGGGGTGGGAATTAACTCAAGAATATATTAATAATATACAACCACTCTAGTTGCTGAGAGTGGTCCTCAGGCAACAGATAGTAAGTCTTGTGGCTGCAAAGAAATGAATTTTTCCAAAAACTTAAGGAAGCTTGGAAGTCTACAGCTGCAAATGCACCCAGTTGACACCTTGGTTTCAACCTTGTGAGACTCTGAGCAGAGAATTCAGACTCTTGACCCACAGAATCTGTGAGATAATGACGTTTTAAAAAATTTTTTAAGTTTTTATTTTATTTATTTATTTTAGAGAGGGGGAGGGGCAGAGGGAGAGAGAGGGAGAGAATCTTAAGCAGGCTCCACACTAGGCGTGGAGCCCCGCTCTGGCTCTATCTCACAACCCTGAGATCATAACCTGAGCTGAAATCAAGAGTCAGATGCTTCATTGACTGAGCCACCCATGCACCTCAATAACATTTTTTTTAAAGTTGCTCAAATTGTAGTAGTTAGTTTCACAGAAATAGAAATCTAATATGCACTCTTGCTGCCGTCTCTGTGTCTTTCTGTTTCTCTGTGTTGTTGTTGTTGTTATTCAATTTGAAGTCATCAAATGAGAGCATCTACTTGGTTGCCCAGTAATTGTCCAATACTGAATACTCATTAAAGGGCCTCTCTAGGCATGCCATTTCAAAATCTGGTTAGGCACACCACATGATTTTTTTTAAGATTTCATTTATTTGAGAGAGAGAGGGGGAGACAGAAAGAAAGCACGAGTGGGGGGTGGAGCCGAGGGAGGGGGAAATGCAGACTCCCCGATGAGCAGGGAGACCGATGTGGAGCTCGATCCCAGGACCCTGGGATCATGACCTGAGCAGAAGGCAGACGCTTAACCGACTGAGCCACCCAGGTGCCCTTACCACATGATTAATAATAACAGTTAGCACTTACTGAATACTTACTACATGTTAGATACTGTTGGAAGCATTTTTTAATGTACTGACTAACCTAATCATCACAAACATTATAATTAACCTCCACTTTATTGATGAGGTAACTGAAGCACAGAGAAGTTAAGTAATACTCCCAAGGTAACATACTAGTAAGTGGCAAACCCAGGTTTGAAAACCCAGGCAGTAGGGCTTTACAGTGTGTGAGTTTAATTTTACATCCTGCCTCTCCTGATGTATCAGAGAATATTATTTGAACAAGTCCTAGCCACATTTAGATATGCCATATTGTGAAGTCAGAAGCCTTCTAAGTTTTCTGGTAAGTTGCAAAGGTTGTCCTGTGAGGAATTTTCTCACTACTTAGGGAATATTTCCTAAGTCTCAAATTGATAATAATTCTGAGAAGCAATACCTACACTAAAAATGACAGCTCTCAGCAAAGCTTCAAAGATGCAAGTAAAAATCACTGCTTCTGAAAATGTGTGTTTATAAATGAGTATTATTAAAAATAGTAAGACCTTAAATTCTGAGTGGCCATCATCTAAAATCCCACATAGAAATTCTTCCTTCCAATGAGAAGAAAATTATTAAAAATTCAGATGAAATAGCATTTCACCAGATTTTCAATTTGGGGAATTTTTGTCATAAGTAAAATCTAATATTAATACATACGTGATTCATTGTAGTTCTTATTTTAGAACTTTCTAATCTGTCATTATGTGATATTATTATCTGTCTTGCAACCATGATTTCCTATGCTAAAGCACTTCACTGACTATAAATTAATGAGCATAAAAAAATCAATTTGTAAAGAGAGTTAGGACACACACAGAGAATAATTTTTGTTAATATTATCATCATGATAGCATATCAATTTGATCATAATAAAGCAGTGTGGCCTTGTCACTGAATTAGAAAATATTTGGGGAGTATTCATTTTTTCTCTCTCTGCTAATAGTTAATGCAATGCACCCGTTTTAGAATGGTAGTACACTTAAATCTCTGCTAATAAAATACCTTTTCTATATTTTTGGTGTATTACTATCTTAACTGTACATATTTCCTTATTGGTTTTAATTTAATCTCTCTAATATGTCACCATATTTTGCTTTTTCAATTTTATTTAAACATTTATGCTCCTTTTACATTTTAAAATGGGGTGGGAATTAACTCAAGAATCTTACAAAAATTTATTGAAGCTCTAGAATGTGTTAGATATTGTGCTAGGCAATTGATATATTTTGATAAAAAATACATTTTTGATAGCATCATGGAGATTTTAGTCTAGAATAAAACTCTGTATATATGTAGGTTATATATACACACAGGAAGTGTTGTGTGTATGCAATTACATATCTTAATAGGTGATACAATGGAAAATAACCAATTTGATTAAAAATATTAATAGAGGGAAACTACTTTAGACTAAATAGTGGGTGATTAGAGTAGATTTCTAGGCAAAGGTAAATTTAAGATAAGAAGAGTCATTTGCAAAGCAGAGAAATGTGTTTGAAACAGAAGAGATGGAATGTATCAAGATTCTGAGGTGAGAAATCCTTGATATTTAGAAAGGTGTCCAGTGAGATTGATTGAAGGGTAGTAGTGAACAAGTCAGTGAATACCAGGAAATTGATTTGGAGAGCTAGGTAAGCCCCATTCACAGAGAACTCAGTGTACTACCTGTTATGTAATTTAAAGTTTTAGAGATTTTCTTTTTAGTGCTGAGGAAGAACAAACACTAAAATAACTTCAAGTTGGTCATCTATCCAATGATTGCCTTCATCCGGGTTTACTTTTGAAATTCAGTGTTATAGGGTTCTACACAGGCCTTACACTTTTCACAAAAATTAACTTGAAATGGATCATATATCCCAATGTAACATGCAGAACTTTAAAATTTCTAGAAGGAAACATATGGGAAAATCTGTATGACCTTAGGTTTGGTGATGAGTTACAGATACAACACTGAAATCATGGTTCATGGGAGAAAAAAAATGATGTTTATTAAAATTTAAAACTTCTCTGCAAAAGATACTAATAAGATAAAAATGCCACGTGCAGACTGGGAGAAAATATTTGCAAAATACTTATCTGATAAAACATTTATATCCAAAGTATACCAGAAACTCTTAAAACTCAATATAAGAGAATAAACAACCCAGTTGAAAAATGGGCAAAAGATTTGAAGACACTTCGTCAAAGATACACTAATGCCAAGTAAGCATATGAAAAGGCACTATCATCATTTGACAAGAGGGGAATGCAAATTGAACATCAATGGCAAACTTCTGTGCACCTATTAGGATGGCTAGGTTCCAAAACTTGATAATAAAAATTGCAGACAAAGTTGTGGAAGTTAACAATTCTGAAAACCAGAATTAAACCAGGAAATGGATGCTTAGTGATGAGCCAGGATCCTCACTATTGGAATAGGAGGTAACAGAGGAGAAAGGGGGGGTTCTAGAATGATCCATGTAGTAATGGATTAGAATTTAAAAAGAAACGTTAAGTCTGAATTCATGATTAGTTAGATGGGTTACTACATACACATGTATTTGCTTGTTTTGTCAGCAAAGAAGAGGATCCAGAAGCAGCAGCACTCCAACAAGTACTCCTAGAGCACAAGCCTTGGTTTCTAACGCAGTTCTCCAGTAAAAGGAAGTAGGTTTTTCTGGGCATTGTAGCTGATTCTAGGACTGAGGCAGGAACTATACAAGAGAGGCCTAGAACATTTGTATTGTAGCACCAGGAGAAAGGATGTGCTTAGAAAACAACAAAACAAAAGCACGCATTAATGGGAGTGTGTCAAAAGGGCACAGTAGCCAACTGAAAGAGCTCCCAATGGCGGTGCCAGAACAGTTTGAACAATAAAATACATAAAGTGGTATTGGCTTATAACCCAAAGTATAAAGCAAATATCCATAAGTGAATACTTAAACAAACAAATAGGGGGACATCTCCATGAAGAATTCCAAATAATTTATGTTATTCCTCCCAAAAGAAGGTGGAACATAATCCCTGCACCTTAAGGTTAAATGTGGGCTGTGATAGAAACTTCCTTCTAAAGAGCACAGTCAAGAAAGGAGGGGGAAAAGACTCCCTTTCCAGTGGAGAAACTGGAAAACAGAACCTCAGCCAGGTGATAAAGGTCAAAATCCACAGTGATAAGTCATGTTTTATAGTTTGGACCTTGGATATGATGTGATGAGACTGGAGCTTCACGTCTATGGTTTTTCTCCAAAAAACCCATAACCTCAGTCTAATCATGAAAACATTACACAAATCCCAACTAAGATACAATCCACAATGTGCCTGAGTAGAACTCCTCAAAACTATCAAAGTCATTCAAAAACAAGGGATATCTGAGAAACTGCCATAGCCGAAGAGGAGCCTAAAGAGACATGATGACTATATGTACTGGGTAAGATCTTGGAACAACAACAACAAAAGGCATTAGGTAAAAACTAAAGAAGAATAAAGTGTGGACTTCAGTGAATAATGTATCAATACTGGTTTACTAATTGTTACAAATATACTAAAGTAAGATGTTAGTAATAGGGCAATCTGGCTTTTGGGTAAATGGGAGCTCTGTACTATCTTCATGGCTCTTTTGTAAATCTAAAACTGTCCTAAAATAAAAATTTCTTTAAAAAATCTCAGTGCTTAATGAACATGAAAAGATTTCTACATATATTCATTCCTCGACATACTCTAGGATAGGATGCTTTTTGTATTTTCTCTTTTGTCCTTGCCTCTGATTACCCTGTAGAATTTATTTTATCTTTTTATCCTTTTATTTTATTATTTTATTTTATTGTTTTATTTTTACCCTGTAGAATTTTTAAAACTGTATTGAATTTAATTATAGTTTAAATCACATAAACTAAGTTGAAACTACCTTCAAAAACTTTTCTATAAATCTAAAACTATTCTAAAACAAAATGTTTATCTTAATTCATGGTTGTAGTTTTATATTTTTTTTCCAAATTTGAAAACTTGAGCTGGTTGACATTTTAAGCCATTTCCATGATTTAGGTGTCACATGTTTTAGAAGACTATGACAGTACCATGACTGTAGCCAGGAAAAGAAAATGTCTTTTCCTTTTCTCTTTTTCTCATAGAGTGGAGTTGTGGAATTTGTGGCTAAAAAAAGAAAATACATTCTTAGAAAGTCTCAAAGTACAAAAGCTGACAAAACCCCAGAGGTGTAAGATTCACTGATTCACTTTCTGTGGCCATTTCTTGAAAGTTGACTTTTTAGGTCACTGGCCTTCAATATTGTCTCACTTTCTGTCTCTAAAGGTGTATTGTCTTTATTTTACCTCACATTTAAAAGTGTAATAAAACTTAGCAGATCTGTCAGAATATTCTAGGTTTTGTGTTCCAGGGTTTTACTTAAGTTGTTCCTTCAGTCTGAAGCCTCTTCTTTACTTTCCTCAGTTTTCATCTTTGCCAGAAAGTCTTTCCTGAGTCCTAAGGTTATAAATTTTTCTGCTGTCTTGGTAGTTTCCATATAATCAACATCAATTAAGTAAGCAAATATTTATTGAGCTTCGACGAGTATCAGATACTCAATATGCTGGATTCATGACTTCTCAGCTAGAACTGTCAGCTCCTGGAAGTAGGAGAACGTGTCCTATTAATCTTAACCCTCAGGACTTGGCAGAGTTCTTGGTATATAGTATGTGTTCTGGGAAAAAAAAAAAAAAAAAGAAATTGTAGTTCTAAATGCAAATCAGTTCTCTCGGAAAGCAAGATTTTCAAAAGTGAAAACTTTTTCAGGGATTTACTCATTTTTATGACTATATGACACGTAATTTTCTCTCAGACTGTGATTTACCTTAAACTCCTCGTTTTCAACAATGCCCCATTTCTGCTCCTGAAAGGCCAGGAGATGAATTTGCTTCACATAATAGCATAATAAAATGGTTGCCCAAACCTTTCACATATTGAGAATTAATCTGGAATTTCTCCCATCATTTTTTCAGATTGCTTGAGAAAAAAATGGAAATCCCTTCCTCCCCTTTATTAAATAGGTTGGATTTTCTGTTTCTTAAAATTAGTTTATAACAAATGTCACTCTGTGTTTGATTGTTTGGAGCACTTCTATTATATGTGTGTAAGGGTGTGTGTGTATGTATTTATTCCTATACACTCTCAGTGGAGTTTAAACAGGATTATAAATAAAATAAAAATGTATTTAAATTATTATTTTCTTAATATTTCCTATTTAATTTCACAGATATGTGTGTGTGTGAGAGAGAGAGACAGAGTGAGAAATGATTAGACAGGTGAGAGTATTTAATTCATTTGAATTCTCCCAAATTCAGAAGTTTGTTTTAGGGATGCATGCAAATTTAAAACCAATTCTGGATATTGTGTCATCTGGCTCTGCAAAAGGTTTCTTCCAGTATAGGGCAGTCTAGACATTGCTCACATCCTAGACATGTAAATTATATCGCTTTTTTCTTTTCAGTCGTCAATATATCTTCTAAAGTGACACCACTGAGCTTGAGGAAGTAAAAAAAAAAGTAATACAAACATATTGAATGAATAGTATTAAAATTGTTACTGTTACTCTTCCTCCCAAATCCCTAGCAATTCTAGGCCATTGTGGTTAAAAGAAAAAAAAAATGAAGTATCAAGTGAAGCATCTCCAGAATACTCCAAAATAGACTTTATAACTTGGAAAAAAACAAATAAAAATCTATGAAACTCATTAGTAATAACCACAGTAACATGTATAGAAAACTAGTTATGTACTGATAAGTATAGATAGATTCGCTCCTTAAATTTACCCAACAAACCTATGAAGTAGGTATACCCATTATCTTCATAATATCAGAGAGAACATGAAGCAAAGAGAATTTGTCAGTTCAAACAGCTAAAATTATGAGGGCGAAATTCCACCTTGAAAGTGTGACCCACTGGACACCATGCTTCAAGAGATAAAAAGAAGCCTGTTATGCGTTATGTAATTTTAAGATAAATATGACCCAATGTTTGATATATCATTAAGTAATCTACTTAGTATGTATTGTGCTTATGCATTTGTGGGTTCTCACATAAATGTTTAGTAATATTTGAAAATAGAGATTAAGTTCTCTTATTTAATTCAAGCCTGTGTTTACATATGTTTCTCAGTTATCTTTGTTCATTTACTTAAAATTATGGAATATTTATATATATATATGGTCAGACATACAACATAATATCTAAACATAACAGACAGAATTTCTTTTTTTTTTTAAAGATTTTATTTATTTATTTGACAGAGAGAGCCACAGCAAGAGAGGGAACACAAGCAGGGGGAGCGGGAGAGGGAGAAGCAGGCTTCCCGCTGAGCAGGGAGCCCGATGCGGGGCTCCATCCCAGGACCCTGGGATCATGACCTGAGCCGAAGGCAGACGCTTAACGACTGAGCCACCCAGGCGCCCCCAGAATTTCAATTGTAACTTATCACTCAATAGTTCCCATCAATTTAGGTCTTCATTCTGATTTGTTTTCCTATTAATGACAACATAACTTTCAAGTCACCGAGGTCCAACCAAACTTTAGAATTATTTTGGACTTCATCTTTTCTTTGCCACCAAATCAAACCAATCACAGAATCTTATTAATTCTATATTCTGAATTATACATATATATCCCCTTTCCTACTGCCACTGCTAAATTTTAGGTCCTTATACATCCAACTCATTTCAACTTTCCCTCTCAGCCTCACCTTTCCTTACTTTGTATGCATACCTTACACTTCAGCTAAATATCTCAATTCCTAAATATTTCCCTTATTTTTCAATATCCTAGCTTTGTTCATGCCAAAACATCTTGTAATTTCTCTTACCATTCTTTGCTCAGTCCTTCAAGATTTTGCTTAAATTACATTTTATAAAAACACAAAAATGAAACTTTGCTTTAAAAAAAAAGGACTATAATTAGCCATTCTTAATCTGCTGTTAATCCCTCAGCTAGATAAACTTCCTTGTAAACAATCCCTATAGGAATCATTTTCTCATTTCATTGAGTTCTCTTCTCTTTCCTGACTATCCTACTTAATAGGCAAATACTTATCACTTCCTTACACATTCTATATTTGATAATATTTATCCTTTCTCCTCTCACTAGAATCTACAATAGATCCATGAGGGCAAAACCTTTTTCTCTTTACTGCTGAAGCCCCAATCCTCCTAAACTGTACCTGGCATAGAGAAGCACACAAAATGTGTGTTCAGTAAATCAGTGCCTAGTCAGAAATAGTCTCCTTTTTTATTACCTCCTTATAGTACTTAATATATCCTAGCTGTTTTAATGTTATTTTTGCCATTTTGTTATTTTGTTATTTTTGTTACTCTTTTTTATACTAGGTTAGAAGAGAAGATTTTCATCATTTATTCTGTACCTGTCATAGTGCATTACATGTAGCAGACATGCTCTGGGAATTTTATCCCAAACAAATATTTGTAAGGAATATTACAAGATTGTACAGTATTAGAGATTTACTGATTTATCCATTTATTTTCTCCATTAATCTTAAACAAACAAAAAAAGCAAGTTAACATAGAGCTACTCTCATGTAGTGGTAGTGATTAATAAATACATGTGTGATTTCAGTTTCATAAAGTCCAACTTTCCTATATGATCCTGTAGAAGTGCATGGAAGAGTGCATGAGAACTTTATTTTTAAAAAACTCTTGTAAAAGTACCATAGCTTCCTTTCTTGAATTTTCTTCATTGCCTTTTTTTTTTATTCTTATGTTAATCCCCATACATTACATCATCAGTTTTAGATGAAGTGTTCCATGATTCATTGTTTGTGCATAACACCCAGTGCTCCATGCAGAATGTGCCCTCCTCAATACCCACCACCAGG
>NC_138370.1:111070847-111091098 GCF_054177405.1 Leptonychotes weddellii | reverse complement strand
AGCCGTTAGATTGTCTAGATTGGATTGGATCTCATTGATAGCATTTTTAAGTTCTGCCAATTCACCTTTTATTTCTGCCCTTAGAGACTCTATGTTGCCATTAATTGATTTCTCCATTCTAGCCATTGTCTTCACAATTGCTAGCCTGAGTTCCATCTCTGACATCTTGGTTATATCTGCATCCATTTGTAAATCTGCAGCATAAGTCATAATCTCTGAGTCTTTTCTGTTTTGGGGGCTCCTCCTCCTAGTCATTCTGTTTATGGTGTTTGAGGGAATGTATAGAGTCCAAATTATTGACCAGAACCCAAGCAAGATGCACCTGTTTTCTTGGGACTTTAGGGTTGCTGGCCTCTTGTTTTCCCAGCCTGTCTTCTGGGGGAGGGGCTGCCGTGCTGTTACTCAGGACACCCTGTTTGGGCGGAGTTGCCCTGCGCCCCTGTGGTGGGGGATGGGCTCAGTGGGAATCAGTCTTTGGGGCTTTTGTTCTCTGGCGCCTTTCCCTGGCGGCTTTCCACGTCTCTTCCGCGAGTCAGAGCAGAAGAGACCGTTTCCAACCCTCTGCCTCAGAGCAGAGAGCCCGCAGTCTGTTCTTCAGTGAGCCCTCCAGGCCACACTGTCTCCGTTTCTGTCCATGCTGCTATAAATTGCAGCATCCTGGGTTGTGCACCCCTCCGCAGCGCCCCCAGTCCTGCCTCCGGGTCGGGGCATGTCTCTGCCCTTTGTGCCTCTAAAACCGCCAGTTGCCCCCAGTTTGCGTGCGAGCGACTCCGCCAGTAGGGGTTCCCACCCCGGGGGTTGCAGTTCACCGGCGGGACACGGTGCACCGGGTTTCCGCCTCGGAGGCTGCAGTTCGCGTGCGCGCAACCGCTCTGGGTTTCTGTCTGGGTGGCTGCGGTTCGAGTGCGCAGCGTGCGAAGCTGTCACTCACCGGCAGTGCAGGATCCCCACGGCCCGGCACCCTCCCGCTGCTGTTTATCCTCCGATATCTGCCCGCAGAATCACGGCTCTCCGCTTTGTACCTCAAAACCAACCGCCTGCGATATTCTGTTTGTAGAGATCCAGATCTTTTTACATCTCAGGCTGGTTTCGTGGGTGCTCAGAGTGGTCTGGTAGATATCCAGCTCAGTTCCGGGGACCAGTTGAAATAGGGTCCCCTACTCCTCCGCCATCTTTTCCCCCTCCTATATTGCATTTTAGAATGTCTTCCTCAGGAGAACACAAATTATTTTTTATTAACAAAGAACTGTAAGGAAAAAGTGCTGTTCTCTTTGTGCCTTTTTTTTTTTTTGAGAGTTTAAATGTTTCCTACAGTTTTATTACTTTAATACATAATAGAAAAAGTTACTTGCACAGTGAGTTGTGATTGTAGTTAACATTATGTAGTTTGTAATCTTTCTAGTTTCTAATATTTTAAGGCTAGAAAATTTTCTCAACAGTAAATGGCTTTGTCTTACAGTTTATCTAAAATCATTCTAAACTAGCTTATCCTTTAATAAATAGAACATTTTCTGAAAAGAATTACCCCACTGTTCTCTCATGCTTAAAGTTTTCCCTTTATTTTTTGTTTTAAAAAGCATAGTCCTCAATATTTTCTCTATGAAACACTCTCACATTGCAATTGAGAGACCTGTATTTTATAAAGTGTAGTAGACTTTTAAAGTTTTATATTACCATTGTTAGATTTGGAGAGTACTGGAAGTAATTCTTAACTAGTTTAATCACACTGTTCATAGAAGTGGCTACTGAGAGTAAAAACTCATGAATAGGAGGGTTATTTCCCAATTCATAAAACATTTTACTAAAATATTACAAAAGGAATATAACACTTATGTGAATGCATACATGGCTAATCTGTGTATTTTTAATATTATTTTTCTACATTTATCATTCTGTTGCTTGGCTAAAAAGACTTAAAATTAGCTTTAAGTGTGTGAACTGATATTTCTGGATTTCAGTCTTTCTAAACCATAAGGCAGAACTGTCACTTGTAACTTATTGACATTTCCTTAAAGATCTCAGTAGAATTTTCAATAGCCATTGACTTCCAACTTCTCGCACATGAGAACGAACCTGACCTATCAAATACTAAAATCCAATATTGGTCTTTATCTTTGGAATTTTGATTAATTTATACCTCTTTCAGTAAAAATAAATTATAATTTAGTGAATATTTTATTGAATATGCAAGCAATTGAGTTGAAAGACTATGGAATAAACTGACTGTATAATCATTAACTATTGTATATTGCTATACACAAAAACCCCATTAATCAACACAAGGATCTGAGGTACTGTGATTTAGGGAAATTTTCCAGATACATGAAGATTATCATATATGTATCAGAAAATTAATTTTTATAGTACATGCTTTTGTCAAACTTTCTACTATCTTTAAAAATGTTTAACAAACATAATTCAACATTCATTTGATCATGCAGATCATGAGGACACCACAACCTACTCACTGAATTAATTCAAATGCCCATTCCCTCTGGAAAGCCTTGATGCTGATGGTGATAGGCATCTTTTACATTGTCCTGCTTGCTACTTTTCCTTGAGTTCTTTGCCCCTAAACCTATTAAATTTGGTTGTAATTGTTATCTTAAATATTATTATTATTAGGTGAACTAGTTAAGTATTAGATAAACAGATCAAAGAGGCAAGTGAAAAGAATGAACAAAACTAAGTTGAAGGTTTTAGAATGTCTTGAAATCACTGAAAAAATTGGAATAAATGAGTAAATCCATCAAAAAAATCAACACTGAGATTGCTTTGCAAGGAACTTTAAGCTCTAAAATTACTGTAAATTAAGGTGGAATTTGTGGAAGATGTACTACTGTGTGTGCAAGAGAGAGGAAGCTGAGTAACATGCAGAAGATCATCTCACGCAAAGGAAAGACCTTGGTCCCACATTAAAATGTGTTTAAATGCATGAAATTCCATGTGTTTTTGGTTAAAATAAAATGTTTTTTTTATGATTCTTGGATTTATAGACTTTCCCTGGTTGCTGGTCAACTGGTCCTGATTTTGCAAATGAGAAGGCATTGATTTAATGTTTTTATTATATGTCGTATCCTAAGGAAGGCTGTATACTTTGGCTGTGGAATAGGTTGTGATACAATATTGTCCTTGCTGCTTAGGCACCACTGTACTTTCAGGTCCACATTTTTCTCATGCTTCTGAATATTTTGCGTTCTGATTCCAGGTAACTGGAATACTACTGTGCCTTCAATAGACAAAGTTGGATATAGTTCAAATTTGCCAGTTAAGACATAAACTTTGCAGAATGATCTCCTTCCTCCTTACATCCCACAATCTACTTATTTTTCCATTTTCTCTTTTAGATAAGCCAGTCTGAATGTTATTTGGGAAAGTGATAGGTAGATTTGAAGGACTAGGTGAATGTAAGCTTGTAGCAAACCTGAGGGTTAAGCAAAGATTTCTGAATTCTGCCACCATTGGGGTAGCACTGAAGGGTTTTGATGAGTATTTGTATATGTTTTATAATGATTAAATTAATCTCATGTCTTTGCTTTTCATTATGTTTTTAGTCTTCTGTCCTTTTTCTGTAAAAAGCATATAGTTCATCATAATGAGTACATCTGTGTCAAACAAGAAAAAAATAAGTTTAAAGAGAGGGCGGGCGCCTGGGTGGCTCAGTTCGTTGGGCGACTGCCTTCGGCTCGGGTCATGATCCTGGAGTCCCGGGATCGAGTCCCGCATCGGGCTCCCTGCTCTGCGGGGAGTCTGCTTCTCCCTCTGACCCTCCCCCTCTCATGCTCTCTCTATCTCATTCTCTCTCTCAAATAAATAAATAAAATCTTTAAGAGAAAAAAAAAAAAAAGAGAGGGCTTATATCTCTCTCTACAAAAGCAATTTCCTAAATAGCCTGTCCTCAATATTAGCTTATTTTCCCTACTTCTATAGTGTGAAGAGTACTGACATGTAAAAGGTTTTAATTTCTGTTGATAATAAATGAGCACACTGCCAGAGAAGAAGACTCAAATAATTAGAGGGATGTATGTCAAGTCTTTCAGGCCCTCATATTCACACGCAGTGCATGCTGCTGCTTATTGTTGCAAATGTCAACTTTCTTCTTGGTAAGTGTCTTTTGGGAAATGGTTCACTCCATTTCAAAGGCATATAATAAAGGAAAGGGCTTAGAGCAATATTTAAGCAATGAAAGAAACATAGGACATTTATGACTCGCTGGGAGGAACTGATTGCCTTTGGCTGTGCCTTGGGTAATCCCCCAGGAAACACAGTAAGTTTGTGATTACTATTAGAAGTTAAAATGATTTAAAACATGCAGAGGAATTTGTGTTTTCCTTATGGGTATATTTCATGTTCTCGGTTTGCCTTGAAAGTTCATGCTTACCTCCTGTGTTTCTTACTGAAGTACTAGCAGGAGATGTATTATTGAAAATTGTGTAAGAATGACTTTCAAGTGGGTCAATTTAAGAAAAGAAAAAAATAATAATTTAAAGCAAAGTTTATGTAAAAAAATATGTTTTCACATACCTCAAATGTCTCTCATAAAACTAGTCATGTTTTAAAATTAATGATACCAAAATTTGTATTGCAAACATTTGTTAAATATATATGGTAAATTTATTACCATGTGTGTAACTATGGTAAATAGGGAGTGATAGAGGTAGGTAAAAAAGAAGGGCATCAATTTAATTTTCTCAGTGCATTTTCACTGTGGTTATGTCCTTAAATGTTTAGATCCAGTAGCACTACTTGGAGGCTCTAAGGATGTGAGTCATTATTACCATACAGGTTTTCACTTCTGAGTTTTTACCAGATTGTTGAGAAAATAAAGTATTTCACAAATCCCTGTAATTTTTTCTTGTACTCATCAAAAAAATATTTCTGTTTTCCCTTTCTGGTAGTTAAAGATCTAACACCTGGGATGCCTGGGTGACTCAGTCGGTTAAAGCTTCGGACTCTTGATTTTGGCTCAGGTCATGATCTCAGGGTTGTCAGGTCAAGCTCGGTGTCTGGCTCCATGTTGGACGTGCAGCCTGCTTAAGATTCTCCGTCTCCCCCTCCCACTTGTGCGTGCGCTCTCTCTCTCTCTCTCTCTCTCTCACTCTTTCTCTCTCTATATATATACACCTCCCTCTTAAAAAAAAAAAATCTGACACCAAATCCTACTTACTTTATTGTCTCAATTTAGTGCACTACCTTCAAATTTAAAACATGGCAGAAGAATTATTCTTGAAATGAGGTCTGAAATGCTAATAGTAGATATTCAGTCTGGTTATCACTATTTTTAGTCATGTAAAGGTAACAAACCAGGTACAAAAAGTACAATCTACTTAAAGGCACTTTCATCTTGTAAGCTCTGTGCACTGCCTGGTTTGATTAATGAGCGAGTAACTTTATCACTTGAGTCATCCAAGGTGGGGTAGGTAGATCAAGGGCATGCCTTGGGCAGCTCGATGATCCAAGGGGGATTTTAAAATAGATAATATTTTAATATGTTCAATTTGGGTGTTTTAATAAAAGTTTAAATATCAAAGCAAGAATCTGAGTAAGCACAAAACTGATAAGGTTGTTTCTTGTATAATTTAGGTCCCTAAAATACATATACCTGAATAATTCCAAATTTCAAGGAATTGCCAAGTATTTTACAACCTACATATGAACTACTAACCCATCTCTGTTAATTAGTCCTTGAGGACAGTCCCGAGTGGTATCTATAAATTTGAAACTTTACCCTTACAAGTTTAAATAGAAATTCCACCAAAAAATATGAAAGAATGTAAGAATATTGATATTTATCAGAAATCTCTTGTCATCATTTAAAATCATATTATTTCACCACTTAAATGGTTATATCAACTAAATCCTACTATTTCCACACACATATATATACTGTTATGGGACAAAAGCCAAATTTTCTTTTATTTGTAATTATTCTAGAAGTTGAGCATTCTTCTATAAATGCTAAATCTTAAATCTGTTTTCTTGAAAGCTTATTGTTTCTTAAACCATTTCTTTATCAATAAAACTTTAATTATGAGGACCTAAGATAAGGCAATTAAAATCCTAATTTTCCAAAAATTTCATACTTCCTTGGTTTCTAATTATGCAGTCTTTATGATTTTATAGTTCTTTAATCTCTAATCTGCAGTTCTGAGATCCAAAACAAACAAAAAAGCAAATAAAGTCCCCTGAAAACCCAAAGTTTTTCTATGACTTATTTGGTAACCAAATCTGACCTGATCTAAATTAACAAGAAGCTATTTATAATTTCTTTAAATCACAGTGGGGTTATCATATTTTTGTTGTAGAAATATTAATGTCTTTGATTACTCTAGCCATAGATTTAGCTAGAGGTGTTACTTTGCAAATCTAAATAATTCTGAATTCTGAAAAACATTTGGCCAAAGGCTTTTGGGTAAAGGGTTATTTAAGAATTTTCTTAGATTCATATTTCCATTCTACGTCTGGCACTGTTTTGCTTTTTGGTGTGTGCCTGGGGCGAGTGAGTAAGTTCTAAATTCCTATTCAATTATAGTTGAAATACTATTTTAACATTTTTCTCAGGTAAGAATGGTGTTAGCTCTTTCTCCAACCAGATTGTATATTCCTCTTTTCTATCTCTGTGTTCTGGACTACACCTACAATCTGTTTTTTTACTAAATGCTTCCAGAGGAGTAGGAAGATATTAAGGAAGTTTGTCATTTTGTGTGTGTGTGAGTCTTTCTTCATGGGTTTCTAGTTTGTGTATTTTTTCCCATTTCAGAATCTTGTGCTTATTTCAAGTTTCATTTACAACTAAGATGGTTTATAATGAGAACCACCGTACCCACATAATCCAGAGAATAGCTTCTAATGAAAATGGGAAAAAAAGATATCCTATGGAGATATCATGTGCTTCAGTGAATTTTGTTGCTTCTAATACAGCAGTACATATGAAATAAGCACATGGTGTGCTATAAATATTACTTAAATAAGTATAATGATACCCGTGAACTTTCCTGTCTGTGTAGGAAAAAAAAAGTATTTCTCTGCTGGATTTAATAAGCTCCTGTAATTAAATTGAATGCTGGCTTATTCTTTACCAAGCCTTGGATGAATAAGTTCAATACTTTGATTTAGACATATTATTATATTTAATTATTACTAATTGTTGCTTCAATTGATGGTCTCAAATTATGGATGGAATTTTAAATCAACTTTTTAGAGAGAAAATAAGTTAGAAAGAAAATTATGTGGATGAACTAGAGAATCTAGTCTTAAGTCATCATGTTTACCTAAATATGTTCTCTTACTGGTTCCACACTATTTATGCTAAGCAGTTTTCCTAAGCCTAACAATTTTTTTTAACAGTGCTTAGTCTTCTTATGGTGATAGCTGATGATTCACTATCCCAACCCAAGTATTACTTGAAAAAAAATAGTAATATTTGTTATCCATTATTCTTAGCTATATATATATATATAGCACTATTATTAATAGTGTATGATTGACCCCTAAGTTAGAACAACCACTGCTGAATACTTCCTCTATTCTTCCAGTTGACAAAGCTCTGTACAAAGATTGTAATTCAAATTGATTATTTTTTATTTCTGGCATTGACCTCTGTCACAAAATTACATTATAATATACTCAAGGAGAAGATTTTAAATATTAGATAAACAGATCTCTGTGAAAATCAGTGGTTTCAATATATATGTATATATTGAAATCAATATATTTTATATATATATATATTTATAAAATCAGGGTCCAATAAAATGAAAACTTTGGAAATGCACTATTTTGGATTTAGCATTTTGTTAAAAATAATAACTTTGTCCATATTTGGTCTTTTTGCTGACATTTGATGGCATTTTTAGTTGTAAAAGATTCTATTGTGGTACATCCACTTTGTTGTTTTTTGTTTGTTTGTTTTTGAGGTACATCTACTTTGGAAGGCAGTTTGGCACTTTCTTATGAAATTAAACATATGTTTACTCTACAATCCGGTAATCACCCTCCTTGATGTTAACCCAACTGAGATGCAAACTTATATTCATATATAAACCTGCACACAGGGGGCGCCTGGGTGGCTCAGTCGGTTAAGTGTCTGCCTTCCACTCAGGTCATGATCCCAGGGTCCTGGAATTGAGCCCCGCATCAGGCTCCCTGCTCAGCAGGGAGTCTGCTTCTCCCTCTCCTGCTCCCCCTGCTTGTGTTTGCTCTCTCTCTGTCAAATAAGTAAATAAATAAAAATCTTAAAAGAAAAAAAGAAACCTGCACACAGATATTTATAGTAGCTTTATTCATAATTTCTAAAACTGGAAAGTAGCAAAGATGTTCTTTAGTAAGTGAATGGATAAACTGTGGTACATCCAGACAATGGAATATTATTCAGTGCTAAAAAGAAATGGGCTATCAAGACTTGAAAAGACATAAAGAAAGCCTAAATGCCTATTACTAAGTGAAAGAAGCCAATCTGGAAAGGCTGCATACTGTATGATTCTAACTATATGACATTCTGGGAAAGGCAAAATTATGACAGTATAAAGACCAGTGATTTTTTTTTTTTTTAAAGATTTTATTTATTTGAGAGAGAGAGAGAATGAGAGACAGAGAGCACGAGAGGGAAGAAGGCAGAGGGGGAAGCAGACCCCCCCGCTGAGCAGGGAGCCTGATGTGGGACTCAATCCCGGGACTCCAGGATCATGAGCTGAGCCGAAGGCAGTCGCTTAACCAACTGAGCCACCCAGGCGCCCCAAGACCAGTGATTGTTAAGGGTGAGGGTGGGGAGTGGAAATAGGCAGAGGATTTTTAGGACAGTGAAACTACTCAGTTTGGTACTATAATTGTAGATACATGTCATACATTTGTCCAAATCCATTGAATACACAACAAATGGAGTGAATCCTTAGGTAAACTATGGACTCTGGGGGTTAATAATATGTCAGTGTAGGTTGATCAGTTGTAACAAATGTACCACTCTGGTGGGGGTATTGATAATGAGGAGGCTATGCGTGTGTAGGAGCAACGGGTATAAGGAATAACTGACAAAATAAGTTTCCTTGTTAGTATACTTTTATAGGAACCAAGGCCATAGTACTAGCATTTGCTATTCTACTTAGAAGGTAAATTCATTAAATGCCAGCCACAGCAATTATTTTATGGATCTGTCATTTTAATTATTTAAGTATCCTTTAAAAAGTGAAGAATTCTTTAAGCTGATTCTCAATTTTTTTTTTAATTTTTAAAAGAATTTATTTATTTATAGAGAGAGAGCATGAGCAGAGGGAGGGACAGGGGGAGAGGGAGAGAATCTCCAGCAGATCCACAATGAACAAGGAGCTTGAGGTGTGGAGGGGCTCCATCCCACAACCTGAGATCATGACCTGAGCTGAAATTGAGTCAGACAGTTAACCTACTGAGCCACCCAGGTGCCCCTTCTTTAAACTGATTCTAAACTGAATCTAAAGTTACTTAATCATTCTAAAAAGAGTTTTGTCAATAGCAAAAATGGGAACAATAAACAAAAGTAAAATTGTAACTATGTCCGGGATTTTGTGGAAACAAAATGAGGTAATGCTTTTCATGTGCTAAGTGTATGAGCTTCACAGAGTAAATGTTCAATAAATATTAATCTTTTTCAAATATTCTTGTCTTTTTTAAGTTATTAAAATAATAATGAACTATTGATTTTCACAGACATGTTTGCCTAATATTTAAAAACTTCTCCTTGAGTGTATTATAATGTAATTTTGTGACAGAGATCAGTGCCAGAAATAAAAATAACTAATTTGAATTACAATCTGTACGGAGCTTTGTTAACTGGAAGAATACAGCAAGTATTCAGCATGTGGTTGTTCTAACTTAGGGGTCTATCATACACCATTAATATCTTTATTTAATAACTTTCTCTTTTCATTTGATGATGCTGTTTTTCAATGATTAACTTTTATTGATGCACAGATGAGGGCCATTTTATCGAGGTCATTAGTTTTATTTTGTACAGTGTTTGAGGTAGAAATAGAAAAGAACAACTACGAGTATATTGCTTAGTTTAAGACTTGGAGAAAATTTTTGCATCAGCTAAGGAATGGGCGCAAGGGAACCTACTTTTTAGGGAGGTCACTTCATAAATATCATGTGTGTTCTACTTTTCACAAAACTCTCTTTCTGTCAAAATTAAATGTTCCCATTTTTTGCTGTAGTTTTTATTTTACTTTCTTATTTTTTGGTGCATTATATATTTTTTTTCTTAATTTCCTCCATATATTATCTTAATATATATACCTACCAAATACAGCAACTCAAAAGCCTTTTTTAATAAAAGTCTTTTAAATCCTCTTTATTTTGTATTTCTTTTCATAGTCTTTATTCATTTCTCCGCCATTTTCTATTGTTACCAATGATTAGTTGCTCCACAAAAAAAAAAAAAAAAAAAATGTGTTTTATTTACAGGGCACAGCTTATGGAAGTGCTCCTGTACCTTCTCGCAGGCAATTATGTGAGTCTCTTCAATTCAGCTCTGTGTTGTAAACATGACTCTGTGTTCCTGTGCTGTAGCATGGCATGCTGAGACCAAATGCGCTCAGGTCAATACGCAATCCCCAATGTTGTATATTACCTAGAATGTGTTTGTAGCAAACGGTTCCCTTTGCCTCTTCCTTATCTGTTTGTCATTATCCAGCCCATTCAGGAAAACTGCATTGCAATGTGGCCAAGTGCGTGGAAGCTTCAGTAATGACTCAAAGTCTGCGGCAAATATGGAAGTGGCTCTTACGTTTATTTTCATTTAGCACCAGTGATAGTACTTTCTCTGTCAAATGAATCAGTACTCTTTCTTAAATCCTAACTCCTTTTACATACTTGTTCAAAGAGCTCTTATATCCTACACAGCTGTGTTTTTGCCACACAGCTAATGAGACCTCTTTCCTTGAAAAGGAAATCCATTGAAAGAAATCCTTTCTCGAGTGAATTTAAAGAAAACTTGACTTTCTAACCACCTTAGTTTATTTCTAAGTCATCGTATTTAGAACATTTGAAAACAGTCTATAAATTTTTAGATAGAAATCCCAGATTTTACACCCTTGCTCAGCTGTATTATAAATATATGCACCTCAGCAGAGAGTCAGATATTTGCACTTCGGCTCAGTAGATTTCTGTGACAGCTTGTCTGCTTTAACATGAACTTTTTTCAATGAGAGATGTATATGTAAATTTAATATGTAGAATCTCCAAAGTGCCATCAGACTTTGAGAAAGAGCTATTTTCATTGCCCATTTCCATCCATGTCTTTTCTCTTTTTCCACATGTCAGAAAATCCTGGTTGTTTACCACCATTATAGACTGCTACAGCAATATACCACATGCTTCTAATTATTGTACCAAGCAATAAATACCAAATAGATTCATCTTAATACAATGTTAAAGGTCATTCAAAGCTACAGTCCTGTTTTCATAATACTTTTCTTCCCTATTGGCAGAAAAAACATAAAATTTGATCCCATTCACTGAGAAGGAACTGTGAATCAACTAAAAAATTGCAACAGTTTGCATCATTCTAAAGCTGCTCAAACAACAGACAAAAATATGCACTTTACTATTTCATTTTTCATGAAACACTTTTGAAGGTCTGAATTATTATGAATAAAGTTTTGGCAAAAGGAATTGCTTTAATGAATAGAAGATTAGATTTAGATATATTAAATATTCTGCTAGAGTTAAATAATCACCAGCAGGTCTCAAATTATTGCTGTTATTTCCTCTTATCTACTTCTGTCATCTAACTTTCTAAAGTATACTGAAGGTATGGTTTCTTTTATGACAATATTGGTATGGTATTAATGATAAAACTGAAAACTATAGCAAGAACTTCAAATAAGATAAAATATTTTTTATTTGCCTCTTTATAAAATAAAGTCATTTGTTATGCATGTAAGTTATATTGCATTGAAGATAGAAGAATATCTATTGTTAGGGAGATAGAGAAGATATTGTTACTAGAAACTTTTAGAAATGAGTCCATTATAAGTGCTCTGAAATTATGAGTGGAAGTATAACCTTAAATTTGGATTAATCTTATTTCGCACTTTCACAGAGTCAATGTGCATAATATAAAGACAATATTAAATATTTGAGATTTCAGATCATTCTGGAAAATAAAATGATGGATGGTTTCTCTAAGTGTGAAAATCTAAAATTGAAATGTATTCTGTGCCTCAGTATATAAGACCATAATATGGGTATTACCCTCCTAAACATGTGGACTTGGAAATAGTAAGCCTATGAATTTAGAATGCTAATTATCACATTTCCTTTTGGTCAAGTTCGAGTCTTAGGATCTCTGAACTACATATTAGTCAAGACTCCTTAAGTATTTGTTTAATTGTGCTTATTAAAGATATTATATTGAAAGAGTGAATGTTTATTCTATACATGAACATGAGAATACTGATATTAAACATCTCTATTCCTGCCCCTTCCCTAAAATCAATACCTATCTAGATATGTTACAGTTGGTTCCTGATTCTAGTATTTTCCATTTGTGACTACGTCAGAAGTGGCAACTAACACTTTCTTGAGATTACAATTAACCAAGGTGTCATTCTGGTTTTTTTTTTTTTGTATTCAGTATTAAGGACTTCCTTGTTCTATGGCTGTCACTTTATTTCAAAAAATATATCCAGTTTCACAATTTCCTTTGCTGATAACCCAAAACAGAATCTAGCAACAAAGAGGGATTGCTTAGATGATGAGGTAATTAGAAAGGCTATGAATCTACAATGGGAGAATTTACATCTCCATCTCCAGAAGCCCTATGTGGCTTTTAATTATCGGGCCCACTCAAATATGCGTGTATTTGCTACTAATAATTGATAAAAGTTAAATTGGTGGTAATTGGTTAATATTTTTCGCTTTCAGAGAAATGCTTGTGGAATGATTAACTTGGGGAAGGAGGAGTCTTGAAAAGTTATTTGAATGTTAGTAGTACAGTTTTTATTTAAATGCTAAAAGGATACATCATCTATTCACATGATGTTGACTTTTTAATTTCAAGCTGGTTTCTGGTTTAAAATTTATAATCACCTTTAGTGAATGAAGTGCTATCTTATGCCAGTAAGACCAACTCTATCTTTGTGTGAATTGAGATTTATAATATTTGAATAAAATTTTGCAAAGATTCGACCCATAAAGTATTATCTCAACATTTCAAAATATAAGAACTGATTCACATAGACTATTATTTTCTATTTTGTGGCTATAGTAACTACTATAAGTGTTCTAAATTACAGAACCATACATCTCTGACAGGCATGTGTCTTGTTATCTTTTTCGAAAGAATATCCTAAAATTTCATAAACCGATTCTAAAATTTAATAAACTGTAAATATATTTTCTGTAGAAAAACTGTGAGCATCATATTTCAAAATGTGTGCAACAGTTCAAAAATGATTTGGTTAAAATAATTAAATGTAGATGTTTTCCTTTCATTTCACAGTATGGCTTTATTATTTTCCTATTTATAAAAGAAAGGAGCATCAAATATTTATATGTAGTCTAATCAGAGGTACTTACCTAATTTAGTTAAGTCATTCTCCAGCTAGTTGAATGTCAGCCTAATTGAAATGACTACACATGATAATAATATTACCTTCCTATTCAGAATCAGATAGCAATTGCCTTTGTAACACAAACAGAACTAAATTATATGTTTAAAAGGGAGGGCATAAACATATGCATGTGCAAAATGTGCATACACATTTTTTTTTTAAAGATTTTATTTATTTATTTGAGAGAGAGAGAATGAGAGAGAGCACATGAGAAGGATTAGGGTCAGAGGGAGAAGCAGACTCCCTGCCGAGCAGGGAGCCCGACGTGGGACTCGATCCAGGGACTCCAGAATCATGACCTGAGCCGAAGGCAGTTGCTCAACCAACTGAGCCACCCAGGCGCCCCGTGCATACACATTTTTATTGTTTGACAAATCGTTGAAGAATTATCCTAAAAATAAAGGGAAATTAGTTAGCTACATGTAATTAAAAGATTAAACATTTCCATAGGATTATGCATGTTGTACTTCAATCTATCCTTGAAAATATAACAATATTCTATGAAACAGCAATTGTTGTTATTCAGTTTATTAAAAAAAAAAAAAGTATACTGTCATTTTCCCAAAGTATGTTTCCCTCTCCTTTGCCTTAACTTACTGCCCCTAATTTTCATCAACTTTCTTTTTCTCCCTGCCTTTTAGAGCTAAATAGCAATTTTTAAGTTCCAAATTGATTTCATCAGCAAGTGATGAAAAACAACAAATTAAGAAGAAAGGCAGGATAGCAAATTATTTACAATAACATTAATCTCAAAGTCAGAAGGAATGTTTTTAAGATGTTAGGCTGTCTTTGTAAACAGATTTTTCAAACTAGTTTTTCCACTGTGCCTTCTGATTCATTCCCTTTCCTTTTGGTTTACCAGTTTATTTATTGTCATTTCCCTTTCTTTTCTCTCTCTATCATCCCACACAATATCCTTGCATTATTTATCATCCTATTTTAGATGTAAGTTTGATTTTACTTCTTTTCTTCATTCTTCTATCTACTTAGAAATGATAAAGGAACAGATTTCAACAACATTGAGAAATAACAAAACTTTCCTATCACTGCTGTTGAAATACACCTTCAGAAGTCTCATCTGGTAGAGTTGCTTCAAATGTTACATGAGTAAAATGGCTTTGTATTCTTAGACGAGTGCATTGTGTCTTTCAGTTCACAGTTAAATGTGCATGTATACCCGGGAATAAGAAAGTTCAGAAGAGAGGTTTCAGTCACAAAGGAAACACTTTAAATGGTGTGAAGAAACATTAATATACAACTAATAGAAGACAAGCTAATACAATTGGTTATTAGAAAGTAGAAAAGTTACAAAAGAAAAATGTAATCTATGTTATCTTATGGAAGGAAAATTCTCAGTATTGTCATTCTTTTGAAACCAAAGTAGTGGTTTCACATGAGCTTACAATTTTGAGCTACTAAAAAGTGAAAGCTAATATATATGGCATTTCCTTTGACATATAGACAATAGTGATTGTTGTTTTAGGCTATTGAATTTATTTAGATAATGAATATATGCTAAAACTATACATAGATGTTCTGGTTTTAGCCTGGGATGTCAAAAGCTAGAAAAACCATGCTTCCCACCTTTATGAAAACAACAAAAAAACCTGAAAAAAATGTAAATCCACAACTTCTCTTGCAATATCAGAGAGCTAAAGTAACAGAGCAACCAACTACCTGAGACAGAAGTAAAATGACAGTTTTCAAGGAGAGACTAGATACAGCAGACACAGTCATAACAGTAAGAATTCTGTTAAATTCTGATTAGCGAATTGGTAGGGGTTGAATGTGGGCTAGCAAAAGGATAAAATATAATGAGAATGTGCACCCACTTATAGGCTCTTCTCTACAGATTTCATTGGGTGCTCCCAAAAACATATTGGCAAGATTCCTGAGAAAGTGTCCCTTGAACTAAAGGTTTAAAAGAAGGGAACAGCAGCTGCTATAGGAAAGGCACAAAACTCTACCCAGATTATTTTTCCTATTATCCATACAGAACAAACACCTGAAATACAGGGAGAAAAGCAAAACTCATTGGTGAAAACCTATTGCAGTTGGGGGAAGGGAAAAGAACAACATCTTTTATTTCTAGGATGGGCAGGAATGAATGATAAGCCCAGGATTAGAGCCAGGTGGGAAGGCTGAAGCACTGAGAAGGCCACATCTGTGAGACCCAAGGACACAGTGCCTACCTAAGATTTAGGCTTAATAACAGGAGCAAAAATGCCTTTCTCTCTGTTCCACAGACTAACAAGCATTGGGTTTAAGTAATAGTGGAATATGGATAGGAATATTACAAGAGTGTGGGGAAAAAGCCTCTCTGAGGCACAGCACAAAGGAGAGGCTAACGCTGAAAATGGAGCAAACACTTAGGAAAACCCTCTGGCGAACTGTCCATGTCCTAAATGGACGGTGTAGTTAGAGAAAATTGAAGCCTGTGGGTAACCCTAGCAACAAAAACAAACCCAGTTCAACTCTCCCTAGAGTGACCTAGACTCCCATACCAAAGCCCTGGCAGAAGGAATGGCATGCCTGTTTCCAGGAATTCAGTTTATTTACTTAAATCTCTAATACCTTACACAAGATGACTGGCTTCCCACAAAAATTCTGAGGCACAAAGAAAAGCAAGAACGAAACATATTGCCAAGAGATAGAATCAGATTCAGATATTACTGAAGACATTGAAAGTATCAGAAAGAAGAGTTAACCATAATTAATATGTTAAATACTCCAATGGAAAAGTTTGATGACATGCAAGAATAGATGTGCAATTCAGGCAGAGATGGGATTGTAAGAATGAATCAAATACAAATGCTAGTTATTAAAAACTCAATACCAGAGATAAAGAATGCCTGTGATGGTCTGATCTGAAGACTCAGCATGACCAAGGAAAGAATCAATGAATTTGAAGATAGGTCAATATAAATTACCCAATCTAAAACACAAAAAGGAGTGAAAAAAAAACAAGGAAGGGGAAAAAAAAAGAACATCCAAGGGGCACCTGGGTGGCTCAGTTGTTACGCGACTGCCTTCGGCTCAGGTCATGATCCCAGGGTCCTGGGATCGAGCCCTGCATCGGGCTCCCTGCTCTGCGGAAAGCCTGCTTCTCCCTCTCCCACTCCCCCTGCTTGTGTTCCCTCTCTCGCTGTCTTTCTCTCTGTCAAATAAATAAAATCTTTAAAAAAAAAAAAAAAAAAAAGAACATCCAAGAGCTATGGCACAATATCAAATAGTCTAACTTAGGTGTAATTGGAATCTCAATGGGGAAAAAGAATAGTGCAGAAGAAAACTGAGAAATAAGGGCCAGAAATTTTCTAAAATTAATGGCATATGTTGAGTTACAGATACAAAGAAGTTTAAACACTGAACAGATAAAAAGAGAAATAACAACAAAAAACACACCCAGGCATAAAATATTCAAACTACTGAAAATCAAAGACAAAATCTGAAGGTAGCCAGAGAAGAGGAAATATACACATTATATACAGAAGAACAATGATGAGAATTACAATAGATTTCTCATCAAGAACCCTGCAAGTTAGAAGATGATGAAGTGATATCCTTAAAGTTTCAAGAGGGAAAAACAAACTGGCAGCACATAATTCTATAGTTAGTGAATATATCTTCCAAAAATAAAGGTGACATAAAGACTTTTTCAGAAAAATACTGAGAAAATTTCCTGCCAGGAGACCTCCATTACAAGAAATGTTAAAGGAAGAAATGATGAACGCTGGAAATGGAATAGATGAAACTAAAAATAAACTTGGCCTTAAAAAATCATATATAGAAAGATTCTGTTCTATATTCATATATGATTTGTGACATGTTATGATTTAATTTGTTAATCTTAAATGAGGTTAAGTTATATTTACTACTAAGGTATTACCAAAATGAGCAGTAGCTTAGTCTGTTCTGGCTGCTATAAAAAGAATACCATATAGATTGGGTGATTTAAACAACAAACATTTATTTCTCACAGTTCTGGAGGCTGGAAATTCCAAGATTAGAGTCAGTAGATGCTGTCTGGTGAGAACCTACTTCCTGATTCATACATGGCTGGTTTCTCATTCTATGTTCAGATGTTAGGAGGGGTGAAGGATCTTTCTAGAGTCTCTTTTACAAGGGAACTAATCCCATTTTTGAGGGCTCCACCCTCATGACCTGATCACCTCCCAAAGGCCACACCTCCAAATACCATTTCATTAAGGATTAGTTTCTGAATATGAATTTTGAGGGAATACAGGCATTTAGTCAATAGTGTCCATATTCACAATATTTTTCTAGTTTATACCTCCTACTTTTGTTATAGTTATTTTACAGATATTTCTTTTGGGGGGTGTGTGTGTGTGTGTGTATACCAAATATATATACATATATATACATATGCACTTATATGTCATACAGTTTTATAAAGGGTATAAAAAGTTAATGATGAAGCAGAAACTGTGTACCCAGTATGGTACAGAGGAAAGGCAGGAACCCAAACTATTAAAATATGAATGATCAATTAATTCATTTGCTATTCCATATTTCTATACTCAGTGACTGTAATTTATATTGTCATATTGTTGCAATCTTCTCTTACCAAAATGAGTACATTCTTGTTGTAATTAAAAATTATTAAAATGTTTGAACTGTTTTAACTAAATACTAATTTTACCTTGTGATATGCTTTAACTCAAATTTTTCATTAATCAAGGGACTTTTGCCTATTCTGAAATAATTCTAAAACAGAATGACATTTAAAGATTGGAAATTGAAGTACTAAATTCAATAGACAAGAAATATTGTAGGATAATACTAGAATATAGAATAAAAGGAATATGATTTTGCTTTCATATTTTCCTTTTAAATAATTAGTGAGCTAATTAAGTGAATTAAGTTACTGTCTTTAAGAATTAGGAATAATCAGCTCTTAGAAATTTGGAAGTTTCTGATCATTAAACTGGCATCTCATTATCAAAGTAGCTGATTTTTTTTTAGTAGCTGATTTTTTTATACTTGTTATTTTATAATTCTTTTACCTTCTCTATATTAATAAGTATTTGTAAGTACTCACAAGGTGCTAAATTCTGCCTTTATTAAAATTTACAGCTAAGTGATAAGATCACTAATGACATATAAGGTTTAGAATAAAGCTTAGATTAAGGCAATATATTAAGGAAATATATTAGGAAATATATTTAGGTTTAATAGTTGGGGCCCAGTGATATCGTCGATTTTGAGAGTGAATTTAATCTGTTATAATTTTTCTTGAAGGTACAAACTGGTTAAACGTTTCCAAATAGATAATACAAGGAATTGGCATAGGCTAACAATATGAAATTATAAATGGTCCTAGAGATTATCTACTCCAATTCATACAACAAAAATAAATTATTTTTTTTTAATTTATTTATTATTTGAGAGCGAGAGTGAGCAACCACACAAGAGCAGGAAGAGGAGGAGGGGCTAAGGTGGAGGGAGAGAAAGAGGGAAAGAATCCAAAGCAGACTCCCCGCTGCAGAGCCCAACACAGGGCTCAGTCTCATGACTCAGGAGATTAGGACCTGAGCCAAAAGCAAGAGTCAGATGCTCACCTGACTGAGCCACCCAGGTGTTTCAACAAATAAATTCTTGAGAGACTAAGTGAGTTACCCAAAGTTCAAGGATTAGTGGCAAAGCCAGGGTTCTAACCCATTTTTCCTGTTTCTTCTTCCAAGGTTCTTTTCTTTAATGTTTTTATCAAGATATCATGTCTTTTTCTCCCTAGATTCTGTCTTAAATTCTGTGGAAAGTTTTCTTCTTTCTGTCAAAGTAGGAGATGATGCCCAACTCTTGAAGGTTGACTAGAATGTGAACAAGAACAGGTTCAGGAGGATGGAGTAGTATGTGGAGAGGCATGGCAGTGGGCTAGAACACTTCTGTGAGCAGCTGTACATAGCTCATAACACCGACCGATTGGGTATTTGAGCAGTTGAAGAGTTTCCTTGCAGTGTTGGGGAGTGTCAATTTCTCTGTCAAACTAAACTCACATCAACAAATGTTATTTTTTTTTCTTTATCTTTTTTAAAAATATGTTTTATATTTTTGGCAAAAGACACTGATTTTTTTTTTTTTTAAGATATTTTTTTCTTTTTTTTTTTTTTTTAAGATTTTATTTATTTATTTGAGAGAGAGAATGAGACAGAGAGAGAAAGCATGAGATGGGGGAGGATCAGAGGGAGAAGCAGACTCCCTGCCGAGCAGGGAGCCCGATGCGGGACTCGATCCCGGGACTCCAGGATCACGACCTGAGCCGAAGGCAGTCACCCAACCAACTGAGCCACCCAGGCGCCCAAAGACACTGATTTTTTTATTAAAATTTAGGTTTTTTTCTTTATTTGTACAAGGTTTTGTTTAAATAAACAGTGTTGGATTACTCAGATAACCTGTAAACTATTTTAAGCCCATTTGTCAATTTCTTTATGAAAGTAGGCAATTATTACTTAGTAACCAATTTTTATGTCAAAGAATTAGAGATGATTGGATATGAATATAGATAAAAAAGATGGCTTTTGTTTGTTTTTGCTTCCTGAAGAACAAATAGACCAAGGAATTCAACTACTTTAACATAGGTCAAGAAATATCCATTTTGGGCGCCTGGGTGGCTCAGTTGGTTAAGCGACTGCCTTCGGCTCAGGTCA